>NC_056743.1:621722418-622079918 GCF_019279795.1 Protopterus annectens | reverse complement strand
GTTCTATCTGTGAGCCAGTTTGCAACCCACCTAGTGAGTTTTTCTATGACTCCTGAGTGGGGAATGGTATCAAAGGCCTTGGCCAGGTCAAGGTATGTGGTATGAACCACCTTGCCTTCATCCACAGCTCTGGTGACTGACTCGAAGAAGTTGACCAAGTTGAGCAGGCATGACCTACCCTTCACAAAACCAAACTGTGTAGGATCCAAAGTTTGGTGATCCCCTATGTCCTTGTTTATTAGGTCCATGATGATGCGTTCCTTATCTTTGCATATCAGACTTGTCAGGCTAATTGGGTGATAATTCCCAGGGTCTGTAGTCACTCCTCCTTTGTGGAGTTGGATAAATGCAGCAGTGTGTCATTTGATAGGGACAAAGCCTGAAGTGAGGCTGTGATTGAATAGGGCACACAGGTGAGGTGCCAGTTCACGCTGTAGTTCATGTAGAACACAGCCAGGGATATTGCCAGGTCCCATATAAACTGTATTCTTGGCCTTGGACAGTTCTGTTTTAACCTGTGAAACAGTAATACTGGGTCTCTAGCAATCTACTGGTATTGTGATTGGTCCTTTTAAGGGGGGGTAAAGTTAGCACTGAATTTGTTGTCCAGTATATTGGCAATATATGTTGGCTCAGTATAGGAGGTACCATTGTGCAGTAGCTCAGAACAAATCTGAGTATTGCCATGGAACTTCTTTACATAACTATAGAAGGCCTTGTGGTTGTCTTTACTATCTGCTGCAATTCTGTTTTCATAGCTAGCTTTAGAGGATTTGATGAGGGATCTCAACCTTTTGTTGACGCTGATAAGGGAGTTTTTCCAGTCTTGGGACTTTGCCTTATTCCACATCAGTTTCCTTCTTCTGTTGTAGAGTTTGTTTATGGCAGGGAACCACCAGATTGACTTCCTTTTTTTTTTTTGAGGAGAGCATCTTAGTTCTATTGGGTATAGCGAGATCCTTGCATTTGTGTACATGTTCATACAGTGCATTGGAGTATGATTCGGCAGTCATGCAACTATTCTCCATTTGCATGGGTGCTGTGAAGTTAGTCACCTCTGTTTTTAGGAGTCCAAAGTTAGCTTTGGAGACATTTTTCTTGGTGGTTAGATGGGAGGGTGGCCTAATGGATCTTTGTGGGGTAGGGGTGGGATGTGGATTTCCAAGGTGATTAGTTTGTGGTTGGATCTAACCAGGGAGGCGTTGACTATTGGTGTAGAGCAACGATTGTCCATGTTAGTAATGACGAGGTCAAGGATGTTGCTACCCCTAGTGGGAGTAAGAACGAGCTGGTCCAGAGCATTGGAATTAATGAATTCCAGAAAACATTGGGCAAGTAGTAGTTTTCCCAGTTAATGGAGGGGTAGTTGAAGTCGCCTAGTATAAGAGTGTTAGGTTGGACCCTAATACTCTCCAGGGTGCTTAGGAATGTGGGGTTTGAGTCTTGGGACATGATTGGGGACCTATAGCAGGCTGCGACCTGAATCACTGTCTAACCCAGTGTTAGCTGCACCTGAAGTGTCTCAGATGCGTTATATTGAGCTACCATTCTGGAGGTGTGCGCATCCTTTATGAATATGGAAACACCACCGTCTTTGGAGCTTCGGTCTAAGTTTTGGGGCCAAAAAGTGTGGAATGAGTTATAGCCAGGTAGTGCAGGGGTGCTTTCTGCTACCTTGAACTAGGTCTCTGTTACAGCACAAATGTCGATGTTCTCCATTTTAAGAAGTGCTTTGAGCAAGTGCATTTTTAGATTTAGACTTCTAGCGTTGAGTAGCATGACTCTCAGATTGCATTTGTTTGTGGCTGCTATGGTGGTAATTTGGTCTTTGGAACCCCACCTAAAAAGGCACTATAGGGGTGGGAAGAGCCTTGGCCAGTATCCAGAAGCACAGGGGTGACAGATGCAGGCCATCTCTGGCAAAGTATTGAGGTCTGTCAGTCATGTCATCCCAGGCAGACAGATACTGGATCCCCTTAGAATGACACCAGAAACTTAGCCAATTGTTGAAATCAATCATTTTCTGCTTGTACTGTGGTATCATTCTGGGCGATTCTAGGATGCTGCTTAGGGCTAGAGTCATACCCGCCTGGGCTATATAATCTAAGAGCTCCTCCATGTCTCTTTTCATGTAGTCCAGGGAGGTACATCTCAGGTCATTCACACCCACATGTACAAAGACAGAGTCATATTTGTACCTGTTGTTGAGGGACCTGAGTGCATGTGTTATGTGGCGGATCCTGGCACCTGACAGGCAGCTGACTGTCACTTTCTCCTTATTCAACCTAGTGAGTGGGACATCAGTGTGCCTCACTATCGAGTCACCTATGACTAGTGTGCTGGGCATGCTGCTTTGCCTTAGGGGCTTTGGTTGAGTGGCACACTGTTTAGGAGAGTTATGTGTCTCGTCATTAGTGTTGTGTTGTGGTGGTCGGGTGGATTTCTGCCTTGGAGGTCTCTGCTGTTTGTGTAGATTATTATTGAGAGCCTCCACGAATGTGGGTGTGTGGTTTGTGTTTTTATGTGAAGGCAGCGCTGGTGTGTGTTCTGGAGGGCTATGTGTTCCATGTGGTGTGGTGCAAGTGTTGACCTTCTCCTCTTAACCAGCTATTCCGATCTTGGCTGCAGAGTGCATGGCTTCCAATTTGGATATATAAGTGCATCTCTCACAAGTCTGAGTGTTGGGTGGTAAGAGGAGAGTGTTGTCAGTGTACATGAGGCAGTTGCTAAATTGCCTCAGGATGCCCAAGTTCACCAGGTTAATAGGAGAAAGCACAGGGAACTGACCTTTAAACCTTTGATAGTCTACTAACTCACACACACACACACACACACACACACACACACACACACACACACACACACACACACACACACACACACACACACACACACACACACACATACACACACACACATATAAACTCATTAATCAGACAGCCAAAATGCTAGATCACAAAAAGGTTAAAAGCATTTAGTTGAGTGAGTTGTGAGCACCATTGTAAATTGTAAAAGAAAGATCCAAACAGCAGCTCCACACATCCTGGTACTTATATCACTAATCGCACAACAGTGGAGAAAATAAAAAAATGCCTGATACCCTCAGTCCAATGATGTCACACTAAAAGCAGCATTGCATGTTCAAAGAAACATAAATGAATAAAAATACTTTGCGATTCACATTTTGATATTGAAAGTCCTATGCGTATATATTCGTACAGATAGGTAGATATAGACAGAGTAGTTTCAGTTACACTGTGTGTTTGTATGTGTGTAAGTGTGTATAAACTATATGTATATAAATTTATATAAAAAAACAATATGTAAAAATACCAGAACAGATACATTAAATAACCTTATCCAATGAAATAACCCGGAAAAAAAAGTTTTCTACAAGACAGTAAGCACCCCTCCCCCATTTCTGCTATGACACTACAGTTCAGAAAAGGGTAAAGCACCCTTACCTCCACCTTTGTGTGATCGCACATAATGGTAGTCACAAAATAAGTATTCAAACTATTCAAAAAGGAGCAAAAAAAAAATAACCTCCCAAAACAGCAATACCCCCCAAAAAGCATAGCATAATTCACCATCCTGTTGCTGTCCCTAACCCCAGCCTTGCACATTACTATACGAAAATGATGGTACTTATTAAATTATTATTATTTTTTAAATTTATTAATCACAAAGGAAAGCCTTTGGTTCTGTTTTACATTAATGTAGTTTTGATATTTTTATTTTCAGTGTTAATTGGGTTTTTGATATGAAGGTATGAAGACATTGATGTAATGTGTGCCAATTTCTTCATACTGATATTAACACATATAATCATTTGTATATATATATATATATATATATATATATATATATATATATATATATATATATATATATATATATATATATATAGTTCCACTTCATATCATCAAATATTTATCATTGCAAAACATCAAGACCAAATCGTCGAAAACTCAAATCGTTGAAAACCCATATCATCAAATCTCAAATCATTGAAAACTATAAAGCAACTAGAAATAACATTCCACAGAGTTTGTACTACATTTATGCAGGGGCAACCTCATGTGGGGCTCTGCCCCACACCCTCAGAATAAATATACCAACTCCAAGGTCGCACTACAGTGGGGGGAAAAAGTAGTCTCCTAACCCCACTGTAGTGTGACCTTGGAGTTGGTATATTTAATTATGGGGCATGTGGGGGGGCAGTGCCCCCACATGGGGGTGCAGGGGGGCTTGCCCTCCTGCATAAATGTAATAAACAGTGTCTGGGATGTCATTTCTAGTTGCTTTATAGTTTTCAATGATTTGAGATTCGATGATATGGGTTTTTGACTATTTGAGTTTTCGACGATTTGGTCTCGATGTTTTGCAATTCGATGAAATGAAATTTCGATGATATGAAGTGGAACCATATATATATATATATATATATATATATATATATATATATATATATATAATGTGTATACTTACAGTTCATCAAAACAGACAAATGTTAAAGTTGCTAACATCAACAACTTTGAAGATTTGCACCCCCACATCCCCTTCTAGCTTTATGTTCTAATTATGAGATCACACAATACCAGGAAAAGATATGTTCCCCAACCACAGTAATATAATGATCTCGCACATCTGTTGACCATCTGTTTAGTCAACCAAATTGTGTCAACTAAACAGATGTTGATGTTAGCAACATTTCATGTTATTACTGGTCTCATGTATATAACGGTGTGTATGGATGTACATACACTGTAGCTAGCTAGAATACCAATTATTATTTTATTATTCATTTCTTACCCTGAACAGTGGTGTTTTTGCAGTATCTGTTTAGTTATACTTCCATGTCCAAATGCTAGTGAAACCCACTGTACTTTCATTTCTCCATGTACATTCTTGTATCTTGTGCCTTTATTCTATTTCTTAATATTTCTGCTTCATCTCTAAATTGAAGACCCTAGAATACCAGTCATGGTTCTCTGACTTTTCAGGCTTGCTAGTTGTTGCTGAAGCACCTACCAAGGGGAGAAAATGCTGAGAGAAGAAAAGGAGCCACTTTTGTGATTTTAAGTATTTTCTTCTGATTTTTTGTTAAGTTTTACTGCTTTACTTTTGGCATTTTCCAGCTTGCTAAAGTTTATATCTGTAACAGTAACAGTACTTGGAACACATCTAGAGCCTATTTACTGCATTTCCTGTGTTGCACTTAATTTAAAATCGTTTTTTCTCTAAAAACTGCATTTTACCTGATTTTGGCCTAGCACTCAAGTGTGGGGTCATTTATTGCACTGTTGTGATTATTTTGCTGCTTGTGTATCTCTGCTACCTTTAAACTACAACAAAAAGAAAAAAAAAAACTAAAAAATCTTGCCTTTTTCCCACTTTCTGAAAGTTAAGAAAGTTCAGTTACAGATTTGCTGTTCTGAACTGTTTGGAAGTTTCTAAAAGGCCAGTGCTTGCTTTGGCTAAAGGGAAGTCTCTGTGTTCACCAGTGGGAGTGGTTAACACTGAACAGCCTGCCTGTCCCTGGAGGAGTGGTTACTACCTAGAAGCTGTAGTTTTATTGGCCATTTTGGGTCAATTCTAAACTCCTTGATCTCTCTTAAAACCCTACAACTCTGCTTTGCGACTGACTTGAGCAGCGCCTTTGCGGGTTTTGCTTGCTGAGCAGCGATCAGGCAGCCACCTAAACAGGTTTAAACTATTCCAGGCTCCACAAAGTCTGCTCTTCACTTTTTCCCTTAGAACTGTTCAAACTCTCAAAGTAATCACTCTATTCTCTTTCTAAAGCCCTGCACTTGCTCAGCTCTTATAAGGAAACACTAACTAACTAAAGCACTACACCCTCCTTGACTTCTCATAAGTATTAGGCTCCCGATTGGTCCTTCCTGATCAAGTGAAAAATCAGTTCCCTTCCCTAATCTGATCAGTAAAAAAACAGTTCCCTATACTAATCTGGTATGTCCAAGGGTCAGTTTCAAGGTTACTCTCCAGTCCAGCTGGTGAATCTGGGAATTTTGAGGCAATGTTACAATTGCCTTATGTACACAGACAACCCTCTCCTCCTTCCAACAAACTCTAATACATGTGAGAGATACAGTTACACAGCCAAACTGGAGGCCGAGCTCTCTCAACCCAAGACTGGCACAGTCAGTCAGGAGGAAAAGGTAACCAGCCACACCACAAATCCAGTCTCACACAGACCTATTGCATCTGCATACCCAACACATAAACACACAAAAACATACGGCTCTAAATAAAAATCTGCCTAAACAGCAAAGACCTCCTAAGCAGATATCCATGCAACAGCCACCCCTCAACAATACCCATGAATCACATATCTCACAAAATCAGTGTGCCTCACAGTCACAGCCCTTAAGGACAAACAACACACCAAATACACTTGTTATAGGGGACTCTATTGTCCGGCACACTGATCGCCCCCGCCATCAGACTGAACAAGGAGAAGGTCACTGTAAGCTGCCTGTCAGGTGCCAGGATCCGCCACATAATGCAAGCACTCAGGTCACTCCAAAGCAAGTATAAGTATGCCTCCGTCATTGTCCATGCTGGTGTGAATGACCTGATCCCTGGACTACATGAAAAGAGACATAGAGGAGCTCTCTGACCATGTAGCCCAGGCTCTTATGACCCTGACCTTGAGTAGCATCTTGCCCTCACCAAGAATGATGCCACAGTATAAAGACAAAATGATCAGTTTCAACAATTGGCTAAAGTATTGATGTCATTCAAAGGGGATCCAGTATCTGTCAGCCTGGGATGACATGCTTGACAAGCCACGTTGCTTCGCTAGGGAAGGCTTGCACCTGTCACCCTTAGGCTTTCATATACTAGCCAAGGCTCTTGCCACCCCCATAGTGCCTTTTTTAGGCAAGGCTCAAAGGACAAACCCACATCCATAGACAATCCAAGGATAAAAAAATTAAAGGTAATGCTGCTCAATGCCAGAAGTCTAAACCTCAAGATGCACACACTTGAGGCTCTCCTCAGTATGGAGAAAATTGATGTCTGTGCAGTAACAGAAACCTGGTTCAAGGCTCCTGAGAGCACCCCAGCACTACCAGGTTATAACTCATACCATGCGTTTCGGCCCCAAAACTCGGACCGAAGCACAAAAGGAGGGGGAGTATCTATATTCATCAAAGATACCTACACCTTCAGGTTAGTGGCACTGCATGAAGCATCGGAAACCATCCATGTGCAACTAACAGTGGGCAAAACTGCCTTTCAGTTTGTAGCCTGCTACAGAATACCCTCTCTATTACAGGAACCCCACTTGGCATTCCTGAGAACACTGGAGAATTTGAAGGTCTCTCCAAACACTATGTTATTGGGTGACTTCAACTACCCAAACATTGACTGGGAAAACTACTCAAGCCCAAACACCCTCGCCCAATGGTTCCTTGAATTTATAAACTCTAACACAATGGAACAACTAGTCACCACTCCCACAAGAGGGAACAACATATTGGACCTGGTCATCACCAACATGGGGACTCTATGTTCCACACCAGAGGTAAACCCCTCATTGGTAAGATCAGGCCATAAACAAATTTCCCTGGACATCCATATCCCGTCCCCACCCCCAGCCAAGGAAATCACTGTAAAGAATTTCTCAAAAGCCAACTCAAGACTGAGGTGGAATCCTTCAAAGCCCTGGGCCAGAGGATAATACAGCCCAATCCAGAATCCTTTACAAATGCATTCTATAAGCACCTGCAGGAATGCATGGATCGTGCTATCCCAAATAAAACCAAGACTCACTCCTCCAAAAACAGGAGACCGGTCTGGTGGACCCTGGCCATAAATAAACTATACAACAGAAGGAGGAAGCTACTACATGACAGAGCAAAATCCCAAAGGGAAGGCATCTCTGATCAGTATTAGCAAGAAACTTTGATCCCTCATAAAATCATCAAAGGCCAGTTTCGAAAGAAAAATTGCCCTAGACACTAAAGATAATCACAAGGCCTTCTTTAGTTATGTCAGGAACATGGGCAGAAACTCCCAGATATGCTCTGAATTGTTGCATAATGGTACAAAATATACCGAACCTACAGACATAGCCAACATCCTGGCAGACAGATTCAGTGCAAACTTCTCCCCCTTCCCCAAAGGAGCAAATGCCTATCCCAACTGAATGTAACCTCCTGACATCACAGATGCACAGGTGAAAGCTGCCCTCTCCAAAGCAAAAACACAGCATCTATGGGACACGGTGTCCCAGGCTGTGTCTCTCCAAGAAGAACTGAACCCTCACATTAAGTCACTGTTCAAACTTAGCCTCACTACAGGATATGTACCCAAAGAATGGTGTACAGCTACAGTGGTCCCACTCCACAAAGGTGGTGCCACAATGGACCCCGGAAACTATCGCCCCATAAGCCTGACTAGTCTGGTCTGTAAAGCTATGGTCATGGAACTCATAAACAAAGACATTGGGAGCTTCCAGACACTGGACCCTACCCAATTCGGCTTTGTTAAGGGCAGATCTTGCATCTTAAACCTAGTTGATTTCTTTGAAACAGTTACTAAAGCCATAGATGAGGGCAAGGTAGTCCACACAGCCTCCCTGGACCTGACACAATACCCCACTCGGGCATCATAAATAAGATTACCAGCTTAAATATCAACCCCTATATCACAAGATGGGTTGCAAACTGGCTCAGAGATAGAACCCACATGGTCAGAATCGCAGGTGCCATGTCCGAATCCAAACCAGTTACAAGTGGCGTCCCACAGGGCTCAGTTCTGGGACCTCTCTTGTTCGGTATATACTTCTCTGAGGTTCAGGCTAACACGGGGGGATTATGGCTGACAAAGTTCGCAGATGACTGCAAACTGGGGGCCATAATCGAATCTCCAGCTGACACAAGCATCCTCCAAAAGGATCTCACAGAGACGGATGCTTGGTGCCAGATCCACGGCCTCAAGCTAAATGCTAAAAAGTGCATAGTCATCCCATTTGGGAAAAACAAGGTGCCCACAAATGACCACATATGTGGTAATCCATTAAGTACGGAAGAAGTAATTAGAGATTTGGGGACCAACATAGATAGTAATCTCTCCTTTGATAATCACGTTGCCAAAGTGGTTAGAAAGGCCTTCTATATAGCCCACCTTATCACGAAAGGGTTCGCATCTAGATCAAGAGAGGTCATTGTGCCCCTCTACTCGTCACTCATCAGGCCCATAATTGAATACAATGCCCCTTCTGGGATGTACCTTACCCAACACCTGCAGCAACTGGAGAGACCCCAAAAGTACCTCACCAAGAGGATCATGGGCTACAAACAGATGTCCTATGCAGCTCGACTAAAGAAACTCCAGCTCTACTCAGTTGCTTACCGCCTACTCAGAGGTGATCTATGCCTGACGTACAAAGCCATGTCAAACCCAGAATTAATGGACATGCTCCACCTCAAAAAATCCAAGTCCCTTAGAGCTACACACTCCAGGGACCTAAACCTCAGCACAAAAATAAATAGGACATGCTGGAGGGACAGATTAATTTCCCAGAGGCTCCCCTCACTCTGGAATAGAATCCCAATTCATGTTAGACATAGCCCCTCGCTGACCCTCTTCAAGCGAAATCTGGACACGTGGATGGGAAAATCGCAAATTCACCCCTGGGATATCTTCTGTGTCCCTGCTAGACAGAGGCACAGTAAACTAATCTTAAAAGGGTACCTTCTGTGACCTACTTTACAGAGGCACAGTAGGCTAATCTAATAGGGAGGCAGAAGCCAAATACACTCTGGCTAGGCTTATAAATGCCCTAGGGCAGATAGCCTAGTATCTACCTATGAATCATGAACCTATGCTTATCCTTTTTCTGTGACCACATCAGAGTCTTTCAAGGCTCACAATACTTCCAAACATTCTGTCTAATTGCTGCTATTTATTTTTCTCCCTCTTCAGGAAAAGCAAAAGTACTAAATATTGTGAAGGATTCTGCCCTAAGAAGATACAGATATATGACACTGTAACTTTTTACACTTCTGTGCTCTTTTACTCACAGTGATTAAATTTCAGGATCCAAAGCTTGCAGTTTGTCTGCATTTAATTATAGTAAGAGAATTTGTGGTGGCTGCAGCTAGACTATTTTTGTTACTGTAAATTGTTCTTATATACTTTTAAACGCACAAACTCTTGAAAGCAGATATTTTCTTATATTCTGCATGATGGCTCCAGGATACAGAGGGATGAAGCCATGACTACGGCCTAGAACTTGGTTTTGATTAGATAGTCAGGTGATGGAATAGCCAATTTCTCTTTTCTGGAAGAAGTAGCACATGATCTGCACCTTCCTCCAGAAATGTCATTGCATTTAAATTTACATCCCAAACTTCTTAATCTAACTACTGGGTAAAATGGATAAGAACAGTTGAACATACTATGGTCAGTTCCCCAAAGGAGTGTGTTACAACTGCAGGGTGACTGCTGCCCATTTAAAGTCTGTCAGCTGCCTGATTTGGAGCACTAGAATGGATGAGTGTATCATTGTCATTAACTTATGTCTACATGATAGCTTAAGGATGTGTAGTACTTTGGTACATGCTGGCACCCCAGAAATGGAACACCCCAGAAGAAAATGTTTGCTGTCCATAAGCTCTCTCTTTCGTAAGAATTAAACCACACTGGTCTCAAGCAAATAAATAGCGATTCACGGTGTAGGAGTGATGAAAATGGGATAAATGGTTACCTAAGTGTAACCGAAGAAGAGCAAACAAGTTCAACCAAAGGAAACAAAAAGGAACAGCTTCTAAAATTAAGAATGAATTATTTTTAAACTTTCATGCTAATACTAATAAAATAATAAACATTCAGACTGGCAATTGCCTATATCAAAAACGTAATGTTGTTCATGTTACAGCTTGTATTATTTTTCTTAACACAGGTCAAAAGTGCATTGTATTTTACAATGCCCCAGATCGTAGTACATTTGTGAATACTCTCTGCTCAGATGATGTGTGTCAGTGTGCTGAAGGTATGGAATCTAATTGCTGTAATCTGTAATCTACTGTTCACATATATGTGTATGCAAATGTAGAGACACACAGACACAAGCACACACACACACACACACACACACACACACACACACACACACACACACACACACACACACACACACACACACACACACACACACACACACACCAAATATATCTCTCTCTCTCTCTTTCTCTCTGTGCACATGTATACAGGCAAATCTGAAGAATCAGGCCCTAATGATGGAAAAACTGTTACTAAAGCATGCTGTCTGATGACTAGTCTTTTTATAGGCAATGACAATATAAGACCAGAAAAGAAATTCAGAGCTTTCCCTGATTTTAAAGGACATAAATAAAATTCCAAATTGTACCTTAGAATGTGTTTTAGCCCTCAAGAAATGTGTTATTTTCCGAAGAACATGAAATATAATGGTAAATAAAAACGCAGGAGTGTGTTTTATTAAAATTCATATTCTATTAGATAACTGAAGAGAATTAGTGTTTTATTTTTTATATGTTCAGAGGTTTGTAGGTTAATCGGTTATTACTAGGTTAATGGCACAAAAGCTTTTACAAGCCTAGACAATGATATCCAGGATATCGCAATTCCCCAGATATGGGATAGGGTAGTATCAACGTAGTGGGTCTTTGGGTGTTGGAGCCCTGAGTCCTTTTACAGAACGCCTCTCTCCATAAAGGACATGGGCAGTACCACTGTTTTTATTTTTATTTTTGTATTTATTCGTATTTTAGTTTAATCATTGTTGGCTGAGTAAATGCAGTATTTTAAACTTTTCCCTGAGTTTAGCCTTATTCATTATTTGGATTTGTCCATGATTATTATAGTAAGATGTTGACAACTATGCCTCTGGATAATGTGATAGTAATGTTTCCAATAATGAGAAAGGTATTTCTGATTTGATGGGTTTGAGCCTACAACACTGAAAAGTATGTCCAATTAGACATACACTGCAAACACTGATTACACTGGTGCTGGCTTTGACTGTACTGCAGGTGACCAAGGTTCAATAAGTAACCCCATGACATGGTAGTTAAGTGACCAAAGCCAGCATGCCCATATCAGGAGAGGTAACAAGGGGTACTCCAGTGTCTTAGTAAAATCCAAAATGTAAAAGTTAAGAATACATCTGGGCTAGGCACTGTACTGCAATCCATGTGGGTATGCGTGGGAGCACGTGCATTATGATAACGACCAACACTGTGATCACTGCATGGTGGATGTAAGTTCATGTGGACTGAGTAACTGGCTCATCCAGTAAAATGCTGCCATCATCTGCAACCATGGAAACTGCATTTTCTTCCTATCAGGATAGTGAACTGATTCAATTAGGGAAGGCTAGAGTTCAAATGATTATTTAAAACCATAAATAAAAAGGTTAATGCCAGAAAAAGCTACTGTATTTATTAAAAAGTGACAGCCTGATGTGGGATACCCACAGGAACAGTATATAGTCTGGTACCTGGATTTATACTTTATAGAACCCTCCTCCAGTATGTCAGGCCTACAAACTGCATTACCACTACTATGAAGACAGATATCAGATGTTCATCCACTGTTGTTAGTTGTTCAGCAACTTAATTTTGTTTTCATATAGGATAGCTTTTTCTAATTTATTTATTTTTTTAAATCTAGGACCATGTCCTATTTACAGAAAAACTTTTGATAAAGGCATGACAGAAGACAAACGTATGTCACATGCCTGCTACAGCCCCATCGTAGAATATGGTAAGTAAGCTAAACTGGGAAAAGTGCATTTTATCCACCCAATGACTAATGGAAAAGGCAAGACAATTGTTTATATTTACAGAGCCATTGTCTAGGTCTGAATGTTCAAACAACTTGTGATCAGCCTGTGTAGGGTGTACTGAACTGTTCTCTTCTGTTGTTACGAGCTGTGAAGGTACTAAAACAAGAAAGTCTCTTACATTTGCATGACAAGTTGTAGAATATTTGCTATGAAGATAATTCAAAACTTATTTTCCCCTGCAAATGTGCTGGTGTGATTAGAATTGCTGGTTATATTATTTTTGTAGAATATTGTGTAATAGTACTTAAGACACAAGCTGTTTGCATTCATTTTAGTTTAACAGGATATCACCCAAAGTCGCTTCTTTATTTGCAGAAGCATGCAAGGGAACTTAACCTTAAGGAAAGCTACAAACATTTTAAACAAATTTAAAATACAACAAAAGTAGTAGCTTGGATACATAAAATGATGATGACATTTAAATATGCCTAATCAGATTATAAATGTTCCTTATACTTCAAAAAGATGAAGATATGAATGCTAGCAATGCAGAAACACCTTACACTATACACACACACACACACACACACACACACACACACACACACACACACACACACACACACACACACACACACACACACACACACACACATATTCATATTAGCTGCTAGTGGAATACCAGTCATTAAGTTTGTTCTGATTTCAGTCAAACTATAGTTTCATGAACACAGTTATTTGTCACCAGACTTTTGCCATCAAATCTATTCATCCTTTCCCGTGTACTCATCTTATATCTAACTACTTATTTTTCTTCCAGGCTACAAAGTTAAAGTACTAAGAACAACACAGCAAAACAGTTTTGAAGTCTATATGTGTGAGGTAGTTGAACCTCTCAGAACTAGTAAGTGAAAAACATTTGTTTACTTTTATGTTTGTTTCTGTGCGGTCAAATAAATGTCTAATGTGTGAGGTTAATACTGCTCCATAAAATTGCCCTTATGGTACTATATTCAAAGTGCAATATTAAAGATGGTGACTCATGGTGTAACAGAAAATTCTTCCTGAACAAGCTTTGCCATAGAAGTCGTTCAAAGAACAAGCAACAACCCAGAAAGAGTCCCTCAGTTTGTTTAAGAATTAGGCCCTATCACTGGTGCTTCTTATTTTCTTGACTCTAGTCAACTTTAGAACAGAACTGCATGTGGCATCCCTGCAATTTCACTCATTAGTGATCTTTGGGATGAAGAAACGAATGGCATTAAACTGCAGTCTTGCAGCATACCTCCATCCATCCATCCATCCATCCATCCATCCATCCATCCATCCATCCATCCATCCATCCACTGTGCATTGTAGCACACCTATTACCATCTTAAAAAAGAGCTGCAGCTAGTTATCATTTCTATCCTTTTACTTTCTGCTTTTGATTAATATTTTAAATTGTTTATTTTTTTTTTTACAGATCTGATTTTTTTAAGTTCATTATACCTAGACCAACACAAATAAATTAGTTACAGGGTCTTCTCATTCATGGCTCCATCCCTACACAATATATTGTCCTCTAAAAAATAAGGTGGTTTCTGAAGTAGTTGAAATCAAGTTCTGTGTGGTGCATTTTTTGACACAAAATAAACATGACAATAGAAATCATTTAATCAAGCAAAATCTAGAAATGTATTTTATTAGCCTCACTTCTATACTACTACACTATATATTCTGATGGTCATGACCTATGTATTGTCGTTTACTCACTTGGTCAATAAGCTAGCCTTATTTAACTTATTTTGGTTATTGTAATGTGCGAGGCATTTAAGGGCATTTTCACCTACTAAGCATGTATTTTTAATCTTCTGTTTGGTACTGTTTATACGATCTGTATTTTCTAAAAAAATAATATGCACCTTTATTTCTTCTTGTGTCAGATCATGACTGAACTGGGTCATTTAGGACAAAAACAAACAAGGAAACAACTGCTGATGTCTAATGAAGGTCATTTGATTATTTATGGATGAAATCCTTTATGTTTATCAGTGGTTGCAATAAACTTGGTTTAATGATTGACGAGGCAGTCATTTCCTTGGATTAGCCAAACCATGTTTGTTCATTTAAGACAGTTTGGCTATGCTGTTACTAAAAGAATGAATAAATAAACACAACAGTTAAGAAAGGTTGCCTCTTATTGTATATAGTTTGCATCTCCTTAAGTACGTCATGCAACAGATCATATAATCATTCAGCTTCAGGCAATTTTCTGCTTTGTCAGTAACTTATTCAGCTATATTGATATGGTTCTTTGGGGCATCTTTGATGCTGTGTCTGTAAGAGGTCAGTAACAGTACAGGAAGAAACCCAGAGATACTGCATAGTTTTCAGAAGTGGTGCAAATGTGACTGGAGTCAGTTCCCATGTTCAGCATCTGTATCATTGTATTTTACTTGGAGCAAGCACAATTAAGAAGATAATACTCTTAACTGCCAACCATGCTATACTTACTTCAAAATTATGAAAAGATGAAAAACAAAACAAAAAAAACTGAATTATGAAACCTGTCAGCAAAACAATGTCAAAGCAAATAAAACCAGCAGAAAACATCCACAGATCTAAACAAAACCATGAAATGGTTTCATTACTGATCATAAAACCAAAAAAAACTCAATAATCTGAATTGCCAAAACCCAATGTGTAAAAGAAAAAATACCAAAAAATGTGTTTTTTTTCATGGGGACAAGACCCCCATGCCCTCAAACGTATATAATTTCATGGTAAAACAAGTTGAAGAAGGGAGAAATTTCCTAACAAAGGGCATCACCCACTAGCCCCCACTTAAATAAATCATAGAGGATGATTTCTTATGGAAAACAGCAGTCTGCATTCTGTTCTTTGGCTTCTTGTGTCTCAATTGACCCTTGAAGAATCACAATTCTTCTACCTGGAGAACCTCTGAACTACCATTAAATGTTACATGTAATTTTTGGACAATAGTCTCATCATCCACTTTGTTCAAAGCAGATAATTATTGGGTATTCAAGTAAATTAAACTCTGCCACACTATTGCACTTTGCAGTCAGCAGAAATTTTCATCATGGCATCAATTTTGCCACTAAAACAACCAAGGTCTTTGGTTCTTCAAGAAAATCTTTCCCCAGATTGAAAACAATGTCTATTAAGGTATGGTCTTTCTATGGCTGCTTCTGATATTTACCAGAAATCAAGAGCCATGAGGGCAAAGCATAAGTCATACTTTTGAAGACAGATATTCACGCAGACAATTTAGAATTGTATTTGTATAGTCACAGCGCAGAATATTTGCATGATCATGAAACAGACAGCTCACAGAGAGGACGTGCATGGCAATTCAGTGAAAATTAGCAATGCATTAATTGCTTCCACTATGAGCTGACAAAACTGAGCACATAAGGATCGGAACCCCTGATCTGCATTTGTCAAAAAAAGGCCAAAAAACATGAAGTGTTTTGGAAGGGGGCAACCCCCTGCACCCCTACATGTGTGGTTGTTATCCTAGTACACACATATGAACCTATGAATCTATAATAAGGTGGCAGAAACTGTATGGCTGGTGCTGTGGCCCTGGGATAAGATGAATCTCACCTTATCTATTTAAATGAAGCATGGTGTGTTAAGGTTTGTAGAGATGTCTTTTTGTTTGGAGTTGTGGGGTATGTGTACTGCAGTGATACCTAAATTACTGTGCATATCATTGAAGCAAGCATGTTTTTAAAATATGGGGAGAAGTTCAATATTAACGTCTAGGGGGCTGACTGAGATGCGGTGTGTGTAAGACGGTTGTATCATTTTTAGCGTACCTGTTATGTAAATGAAAAGAAGGAGGAGGGAAGAGATGGAGAATCATGTCATTGTTAATGAAAGATGTGACAGGGTTTAGGAATTGAAAGGGGCTGATGGGTAAAAAAGCAAGCAGGTGAAAAAGATAAAATAGGGATTGTTAGGAGGTAAGTGTGGCAATATTTAGTGAGTTGAAAAAAGTGCTTTATGACTGGTATTGAACAGAATTGTAGGAGTGATATGTTAGAGTGGTAGGAACTGTAGGTATATTTAGTGAGGAAGAAAAGGTGAGGAGGAAGGGCAGATTAGGGAAGTAGAGAGGTCAGTGAGGGAGGATAGTGAGTTTCAGAAGAAAAGGAGAAGAGATGAGATAGAGGAAATGCTTTTCTACCCTGCTAGGGATGAGAGAATGGGGTGAGAAAAAATGGTTTAGGGGAATGGTTTGGTATAGATGCACTAGTAGTTAGGTGGCTGGAAATAGAAAGAGAGGAAGTCTGTGGGCAAGAGATAGCAAGAGTGAGGGACTTAACTACCATTTAGGCAAAGGGATGGGAGGATGAATACTGGTAACTGCAGGATTTAGGGGAAGAGAAACAGTTGTGATGGAAATCTAGACTGCAAAAGGAATTAAATATTACAGATAAAGTGGAGTAAGTAAGAAAGGTATGTTGGGGGGTAGGGGAAGGAGAAAGTCAGCTAAGGAGGAATAGACTAGCTGCCACCTAGGCTGAAGAGGAGAGATAGCTTGTTGAATAGGACATCCTGCCTGCCACCTAGGTAATAGAAATATTTAGAAAAGGGAAAAGGAGGCTAGCTAGCTGCCACCTAGGCTGGAGAGGTGAGTAAGTTGGAGTGAAGTTATTTTTAAGGAGGTTTGTGTTCTTAGCTGCCATCTAGGCTTGTGGAAGGATTGGTTTGTGAGGTAACAGGAAAAAAAAGACTGTTGGCAGAAGAGACAATAGTTAGAGATAATGTTTGATATAGTTTATGTGCTATGTAGTGTGGTAAGGGGGTAATTTAGTGCTGGAGATTAGAGGGATGCTGGTGTAACAGGCCAAAAACATAGAACTAGACTAGGGGTTTTAAGTATTAGAAATTTAGATAGGTGTGATGAAGAGTTGGACTGTGGTTGGAGGGTTGTATGTTGGACTGCGGAATACGATGAATGTGACTGGAATCTAGAGAGGGAGGGAGGAGATGTGAAGAGGTAGATAAAGTGTGGGGGAGTGGAGGGCAAAGTGAAGCCAAGCACAGCATGACTGAGGAGAGCATGGTTTCACCCCTCCCCTCCCACACACTGCATTCTCCAGAATAAGTCAGTGAAAGGGGGACATAGACAGTAATGTGCAGAAATGTTAAAATTGTCTTAGTGCAGCATATAGCTATAATTCAGGAGTCCCATGGAACCATGGAAATGGGAAAGCAACTGCTGTCATGGCAATGCTGTGCAGAGGACCCTAACAGGTCATCCTTTCCAAGGAGAGTCTTCTGTGACAGCAGAATGGTGGATGGTTTGGGTAGCAGTTGAGAGGTTTGCTATCTCAAGCAGAGGAAAGATTCCCAGCAGGAAATGTCATATTAAGTAAAAGAAGAGATAATTCTATGTAACATTCCAGAAGGGTTATGGAGGAAACCTGCCACTGATCTGCATCAGATTAAATATTTTCATTTCCTAATAGACACAGATTACTAGTCAAAACATCCAAAAATTATAGACACCATCCATAATTCACTCATTTTCTTACTTAAATCAGTAAATCTAAGGCATAGGATTTCAGATATTCTTATCTTTGACAGTGATTTGTGAGGCATGAGTGTCACATATTTGCACATAAATGAGAGATCAAACATATTACCACCAGTCCAATATATCCAGAATCCAAAGGACACATAGAAGGAAACATGCAAGCAGTTTAAATCTTATGAGGTAGTGCACTGGTAGTGCAAACTACACGTGTTATCTTCCTCTGCTGGGACTCACAATGCTCCGCTGCACTTGCTGCACTCCTTCACAATTACTGATGGCAGGAAGACCTGGGCCGAAAGTGCCAGTGCTGCTTAAACATGGCGCTGTATCAAATGTGCCAGTGCTGCTTAAACATGGCAAGAGAGCAGGCGAAGGTCAGCGTACAAAGCATGGAGATCAGAACTGAAGCTGGGGGACCAGGCCAAAAGTGCCAGTATGGAGATCAGAACTGAAGCTGGGGGACCAGGCCAAAAGTGCCAGTGCTGCTTAAACATGGCGCTGTATCAAATGTAAGGGAAGGCAGACGAAGGTCAGCGTACAAAGCATGGAGATCAGAACTGAAGCTGGGGGAGTTATAGTGCTACACCTGATATTTCCAATGGCCTTTGGAAAGGCATTTCTAGCCATAGCTTATAATATTGCATCTTCAAGCTCTTTGTGCATAAAGTATAAAAAAGGATGCTTATGCTAACATTTTATTGGCCTGGGACTGCAAAGGGTACTAGTAAGTATGACAAAATTGTGAACAGTATAAAAAGGTGAGTAAGCTAGGAAATAAAAGCAAGGTATGCACAACCTGTAGAGCATCAGGTAGGCATAGAAACCAATGGACAAACAAAAGGGCAGTTTTTATCATTTTTGGCAAGAGCATGCCATTTAAAAGTGATAACTGTATCTTGTTATCAATGCTGAATACAATGTTTCAGATTAAGAAACTGGGGGAGTCTAACTACAAATGTACCTTTTACCACAAACTTAATTTCTTTAGAACGTTTTCAAAAAAACATGAATGGGAATCTAATAATGGGAATCTGTAAAAAGCCTTAACATGTTTATAAAATTTAATCTATATTCCTGGTGGTAAAATGTAAGTGAAGTGAAGTGAACTAAGCTGTACTTAATTTAAAAAGTAATAATTATTTCAAAGATAAAAGAAGTTACATTGTAATTGCCTTTTAATAGGTGTGTATTATTTAAAAGAGATGTGTGAAATTATACTTAGAATAGTAGTCTGCATTTGTTACTGTGGCAATATCTTACAATTTGAAAATGAAGCTATGTCTGTCCCTTGACTGTCCACACTTCTGCATAAAGTCTAATGCTGCTTGGAAGATGTTGTGCTAGGTCATATGGTGATGCCTTATTTGGACAGCAGCTTGCTAAGTCTCCCCCAGAAGTATGTATCTGTGGAAACAAGGGAACATCTTCAATAATTTAAAATGAAATCACAGAAAATCCTGTCAGTGACTTATATAAAATTGGAAGGAGAGAGAGAGAAACAGAAAGATACAGAGTTAATTCAAGTCAGTTATTGCTTTGTCTGCTGGAGACACATTTGCTAGATGCTTTATCAGGCGGATATACAAATGAAGGCAAAGTATTTTGATTGTAGAAATTCTACAAATTCTCTTTCGATATTGAGTGCTAATGATGTATATTTTAGTTAAAAGAAGTTAATATTTAGATCAGATCAGATACTGCCTACTGCATGTCCCGTCTCTCTTTAGAATTGTCAGTGTTCATTCTTTGTGCAGAACTATAGTACCTACTTATTTACTTTTCAGGTATAATGCTTTATATTCTTTCCAAAAAAATATTGAATTCTTAAAAGCATGAGTCTGGTGATTTATTTATTGGCTTATAGGTATGCTTGTTGAACTGGTCCACAAATAGCTGTGTAACAACTTATATCTTTAATACTGTGTGACAAACTGACAGACATATAGTTTTCACATGTTACTATATACTACTCACATTTTTTTTTTCAAATGGTCCATGGTAATACAGTATTTATTTAAATCAATATGGCCTCTACCCCTTTTTCAGGAACCTGGAAAAGAACAGCAATGAAGTGAATATAATATATTTTAAAACAGTGGATGCTAACCTGGGCTTCTATATGCTTCATAGCTGTTTGTTCAACAGATATTCTTGGGAAGACCTCCCTGTCTCAGGAATTTACATCTATAGTGTCTTGATATTATGGACAGAATGATATTTTTCACCCAGAATGTCATTACGTATTGCCAAGACATGGATGGCAGAAAGTGTTTCAGGATGATACCAATTTTGAACCTGTGCCACTTGGAAAGAAAACTCCTTTAAGACAATCCAAACCTTTCCTGTAGCATCTTTCCTGCCATCTCAGATATGGGAGCTGACCTAAGGTATCAGAATATCTGGGGAGCTGATATCATCTATGTGATAAACATGTTAGTGACAACTTCTCTCTAAAGTAAACAGTGCAATTCAGAGTATAGAAGCAGCTATAATGCCTGCTAGCATTCATGTTGGAGTAAGATTTGCAGGAGAATAATGGCTATGAAAAGAAAGATAAATTTATTGATTAAGGACAGAATCACATTGTCCCGTATGTAACGTCTCATTAAACGTATGCTCTAGGCCATACATTTCAACCTTTTAGCACAAGAAATCTAGACAAAGACAAACATGTGCATGTGTGTGTGTGGGGGGTACAAAGATCCAAAAATAGGGACAAATTTTAAATGTTGTTCTTATAATCTTAAAAAAGTTGCTAGACCAAATGTTTTTGTGTTACCATACATTTTTATAAAGATATGACATCTGAAACTCACATCTCTCTCATTATTTAGTGAATTCATTCCTCACTAATTTTCCAGAAAACCACACATTTTATGAGGAATAGACCAAATATATAAGGGAAAAATGTGGTCATTCTGTGAAATTCAGGACAGTTGTGAAGTATGCTCTATGCTGACCCTGTCCAAACTGTAAGCTAACTTTAGAGTCATAGGGGATTGCCATCTGATGGAAGAATCTGGTTGGTTCAGTGCTCTGAGCAAGGCAGTCTAGCAGGCCTTAATAACCTGCTAAAATACACAGTATACTTCTGTTTTGGTATTTTAAGTTATTGTACAGTGATTAGATTATTCTCTTTCTATACTGTTCAAGATTAGGAGTATTTTAGAATGCTGATTTTCAAATGATAATTTGATAGGTTCTAAAACTGATTCATTAAAATGCAAATACAGTCTGCTTCTTCCTTCTTCTGTGTTTTATTACCTAATATATGTGAGTTCTCTTCAATTTAATTTGGGATTAAAATACTTAGTTATCACTGTATGAAGGTTGCACTTCTAACAATGTCATGCGTTACTGAACGTTGGCTATACATCAAACTAGATAAATGAAGTTAGCTTTATAAAACAAGATAAAACACACACACACACACACACACACACACGAAAATAACTTTATGGTAGATAAATGAAGTTAGCTTTATAAAACACGATAATAAAACACACACACACACACACACACACACACACACACACACACACACACACACACACACACACACACACACACACACACACACACACACACACACACACACACACCAAAATAACTTTATGGCACATTTATCAATTTAGTAGGAAATAGAAAATATTAAATCTTAGATGCTTATGTTACTAACATTTACTTTTTCCGTGGTGCCATAGTCACTTGGATGAAGAAAGATCAGGGGAATTAAGGAGCTGCACTTTCACCTTATCTTATAATACCCATTGTAGCATTCCTTCACCACTTAGGATTGAAATACTGTGTTACAGGACTTGTCTTCACGGGTCTTTTCTCTTCCAGTTGAACAGCAAGGCCTGATATACATAGGTTCATAGGTTAATGCTAAGCTAATTGCCCTTGCGAGCCATTTTAAGCCTAGCCAATTATCCCTTGTGAGATTCAAACCCTGCACCTTGTGTTTATAAGGCAAACACCTTAACCATTATGTCCAAACCTGTTTTGAACACAGCTTTGTTTGAAATGCTGTGCTTCGAGACCGATAAAACATGATCACAAGCATACTTCTTTGACTCATGAATAATTTCCAAGGTCAGAGGCATGTCTATAGGCACAGATGAGCCCCAGTCCTTTTTTGGAGTCTTTTCATTTAGTATAGTATCATACTAGTCTTCCTCAGAAATACCTAGTCCTGCTTCCTTCCTAGACGTTGTTCAGTGTGCCTTCTTAAAATTATTTCATTGCAGATTTCTAAACAGGACAAGTCAGATAAATAATATCCAGTATTTTTCCAGATGTCCATTCTTTTTCACATGCTTGTTTGTTATAGTACTTCTTCTACATGATTTATTTTGCACAAACTTTCTTTGTGAGTTCAAGGATGAAGAAAGAGTTGAGTAGATCTCAGTTTCCTGCCTGTAGACATCTTAGTAGGTGGCAATCCAGTAGTGGATTGTAATATAATTAATTGATTAAACTAAGTTCTACTTACGTCTCAGAAAATGGAGAAGTCACTTATTTATTGTATTTTTTTGTATGTTTGAATGCTGAGAAGAAACAAATGTAATGTGAATAACTGTATCCATCATAATTCTGAGGACTGATACTGCAAATCTCAAACCTGTGAAAAAGAGGTATGTGATCTTCCCACTGCTTTGTGATGGAGTGACCTTGGAGGTAATACAATTAAAGGTTATATTTGTCTGCCAAAGCCCCAGCTCCCTTCCATATGTAAAGTGGTCATACACCTCTGCAAAAACACTTAAAAGAGCCTTTTTTTGCACTTTTGGGAATTGCAGTTCTTTTCTTCATAATTCTGCTGAGGGTCTGAATAATTCAATCCTTCCTTAAATTCTACAGTTTATCATTAATAAATGATGCTTGAGTTGCCCATTACAAACATTTCTAGTATTGTCTGAGCAATAAAAATCATCCTTAAGTTTTTAATACTTATACTCAAGATGAATGCTGTCGCTGGGTACACATTCACCCACTTTACAAATGCTTTTCATAATTAGCAAAAATGTTTTTCCCAGGACATATGAAACATATCTAAAAAGGATCATGCATCCCCTTGGAGGAAGAGAATAGGAATAAGCCAGATTCCTAGCCAGGAATTGGTGAAATCTGGTTTTGAACATAGGTTCATAGGTGTGTACTAGACTAATGGCCCTGGGGCCTTTACAAGCCTAGCCATAGCATTACCCTGGCATTGTGCCACCCGAGCTTAGTTTCCAGTGCCTCTGTCGAGTAGAGCCACTGGAGTTATCCTCGGGGTAAATTTTCTGTTTTCCATCCACTCATCAAGATTTCTCTTGAAGAGGGTCAGCGAGGTGCTCTGCTTGACATGTATGAGAACTCTGTTCCATAGCATGGACAGTCTCATATTCTCATAGTCTCGCATATTCATTAAACAATATCCATTCAGAAAAGAAACAATTCATCAGGGCCATGAAGACCTTTTCTTGAATACACCAGAAATGGTTAGTATCACAATGTTAAGATCCATGTTTTACCACCCCATGTCACTTCTTTCCAACTTTTTATGAAAGTCTTACCAGAATAGAACTTGTAATTGTGTCACACAATTGATAGAGTTCATGGTTGCATTGTCTAATTCCCAGAAATATGTGACCAGTAAAGTTCATTTTCTATAAATACGGGAAGTGAGAATCCAGATTCTCTACAACAAAAATGTTTCAAAATAGTCTTAACCTATAGACCTCTCTTCAGCCTTAATTGTTTATGATTGTGTAGGTAACTGTTTAGAGCATAGTGCCAGAAGAATCATGACTTTTAAACTTGTATGACCTTCGTGTGCAGGGTTGATATATAACAGCTGTCTATGTGTATATGCTTTAAATAAATGACCTAACTACAGCAGTGGCAAGTATTTTTTATTTAATACTTTATAATTGCAGTCTGTAGTTAAATGTTACAGTAGTCATAGATTCCTGCCTTAAATTAAATGCGTGTGGATTTCAGAACTACCTCTAGAACTGACAGCTGTAAATATGGATGCCCAGATGACTGTCAGCTTTAGAAGGTTACAGTGTTTGGCAGAGGTGACTCCCACACACCCACACCTACATAAAACACTCACACATGCATGCACACATATGATCTATGGCTTCAAAATAGTCATTCAGCAAACTCCTTTAAACTCTCTAATCATCTATATGTGTTATTATAGTCAGTAAATCTGCTGAAATGTATAAGAAATTCCATTGTAAAGTAAAAAAATAGGCTTCTATTATGAATCTACTTAAAATTAGAATAAGGCAAACCTTTATTTTTTTAGCTTAGAATTACTTGCAAATCTTATTAAATTTATTGATGACATTTCCGTATAACACTGGCAAACATAAAACATATACTGTATAACAGTTTCCAGTCTGCAGTAAATCTGCTAGCTAACACAGAACTGTTCATTTTCATAACAAAAAATGTATTTGCTGATAAACTTTCTCCCAGTGGGCACCACCACATACTTCCTGCAACTCAAAGCACTTACAGAGGTTTCAGCAGCATATGAAGATGGTATTCGGGTCCCTGATGACTATCATTGCAGTGAGGTGCATGCTTGTATTGGTACTGGCCATTCAATATCCTTGGAAAAATCACTTCTAACATTGAAGCAGCATATTTTTTGAAGTCAGTTATCAAGATACCTCTCTGCATGTCACCTGTTGAGTGTAAAGCCACACATGCTTGATTGCTGCCCTGTGCTGGTGTGAGGTGATTTCCTACACCTGGTTTATGATTTAATCTGTATAGCTGTAACTGGAACAATATACATCATTACTTTTTCAATACAGTAATATGTCATTCATCAATACAGTACATATGTCAGGGTAGTAGCTGCTAAGCTACAGCTCTTCCAGTAAAATAAACAAAAAAAAAGATATTTAATTGACAATTTAAATTAGAAAACTGGATAGAATTTTTACATTAAAAATAATAGTCATCTTTTTAAGTCTGCATGTACTCCCCATCTTTGTGTGGGTTTTATTCAAGTGCTCTAGTTTCTTTTACTTGACGCTCAGCTGTATAATATATGTCTCTGGACATTTGTGCTGTTGTTTTCATCCCAGTCTAACACCAGAGGGGTAAATAGCAGGTAATTATCTTTTTTTTGGAGTAGTAGAAAGCTAGATCTATTTCCCAGATAGGATTTATATATTATTGCAACACGTTTCTTCTAAGTTTAATGGGAAACTATTATTTTGTTACCTTTAAACATTAAGATTTAGACACAATTTATTTTTCATTGAATGAAAAAAAAAACAATAAGACTGACTCACTTTCATTACTCATGATTTTTTGTTCAGGCCATCATTAGATCAAAGGTTGTTAAAAATCTCTAAGATGCATCTCACATCTTGTAGAGCCCATGACTTCTGGGTGCCTAATGCTCACCCCAAACTCTCAGCTTAATTCATTTACTTCCTCCAAACGTATTACAGTGGAGCCTTGGTTAGCCATGGTATGATAAAAGGACTAGGGGAAACTAAAAAGTAAGACAAAGTGTGAAGAGAAACAAGAAAAAGTAATCTGAATAATGCAGAGTCAGCATTAGGGGAAAATGGGGACGTGCAGGAGAAACCAGAGGAAAACTGGAGGGGCCAAGGAGTCCTTTGTCTAAGGCTCCATTTCTCCTAATGCTGGCGTTTCAGATTGCAAGCAGACATGTATATAGTTAATAAGCTATAATGGGTGGGTACTAAGGTAGAGTATGGGTGAAAGTGAATGACCTTATCTGTTGTTTGATCATGAATAATAGTCATTGGCCTTTCATAATGGAGCTACACTCCATTCCAATTATCTGCAACCATTACGTTACCATCTCCCCATACTCCCACTTTCAAACTGCCAGCCTATGTTCTGTGTCTCATGCCATCTTTGAGTGAATGACACATCAGTTTTTGGTGAGAACAGAGCTACCACTGAGAAAAATGTATCCAAAAGTTCCAAAAATTGGGACACAAAAGGCAAGTAAACTCCAATGTTACAATGATCATCTCTAAAGTAGGTAAGCAGTTACAATTGCCTCATTACCTCATGTACACTGACAACCCTCTCCTCCTCCCAAGAAATACAAATACATGCGAGAGATGCAACTATATAGCCAAACTGGAGGCTGAGCTCTCTCAATTCAGTACTGGCAAGACCAGGCAGGAGGAGAAGGTAACCACGCACACCACAAACCCTGTCTCACATAGAACTATCACAACTGCAAAGCAAACACATAAACACACAAAAACATACTCGGAGGCGCTGATTAAAAATCTACCAAAACAACAGAGGCCTTCAAAGCAGACACCCAAGCAACCGCCACCTCAAGACATAGCACATGCAACACATAGTTCACAAAGTCAGTGTGCTAAACAGTCACAGCCCTTAAGGCCAAAAAACATGCCAGACACACTTGTAATAGGTGACTCCATAGTCAGACACACTGATGTCCCGCTCACCAGACTGAACAAGGAAAAGGTCACAGTAAGCTGCCTGTCGGGAGCTAGAATCTGCCACATAACACAAGCACTCAGGTCACTCCACAGCAAGTACAAATATGACTCAGTCATTGTACATGCCGGTGTGAACGACCTGAGACGTACCTCCCTGGACTACATGAAAAGAGACATAGAGGAGCTCTCTGATTATGTAGCCCAGGCTGGTATGACCCTGACCCTGAGCAGCATCTTACCCTCACCAAGAATGATGCCACAGTACAAAGACAAAATGATCAGTTTTAACAATTGGCTTAATTACTGGTGTCATTCAAAGGGGATCCAATGTCTGTCTGCTTGGGATGACATGCTCGACAAGCCATGCTGCTTCGCAAGGGATGGCTTGCACCTGTCACCCCTGGGTTTCCGGATATTGACCAAGGCTCTTGCCACCCCCATAGTGCCTTTTTTAGGCAAGGCTCAAATGACAAACCTACCTCCCTAGAAAACACAAGTGGAAAAACATAAGGGTAATGCTGCTCAATGCCAGAAGTCTAAACCTCAAGATGCATGCCCTCGAAGCCCTCCTTAGTATGGAGAACATCGATGTCTGTGCAGTGACTGAAACCTGGTTCAAGGCTCCTGAGAGCACCCCAGCACTATCAGGTTTTACCTCATATCATGCTTTCCGGCCCCAAAACTTGGACTGAACCACAAAAGGAGGGGAGTATCCATATTCATCAAAGATACCCACACCTCCAGGTTAGTGGCAACGCACGAAGCATCGGAGACCATCCAGGTGCAACTAACCATAGGCAAAACTGCCTTACAATTTGTAGCATGCTACAGACCACCCTCTCAAACTCAGGAAACCCACACAGCCTTCCTGAAGACACTGGAGAGTATGAATGTCTCTCCAAATACCATCATATTGGGAGACTTCAACTACCCAAACATAGACTGGGAACATTACTCAAGCCCAAACACCCTAGCCCAAAGGTTCCTAGAATTCATAAACTCAAATGCGATGGAACAACTAGTCACCATTCCCACAAGAGGAGACAATATACTAGACCTGATCATCACAAACATGGGGACAAAATGCTCCACACCAGAAGTATATCCCTCATTGGTAAGATCAGACCATAAATTAATTTCACTGGAAATCCACATCCCGCCCCCACCCCCTGCACAAAAGACCACAGTGAAGAACTTCTCAAAAGCAAACTTCACACTTCTTAAGACTGAAGTGGTATCCTTCAAGGTCCCTGGGCCAGTGGAAACCACAACCCACACTGCTGAATCCTTTGCAAATGCCTTCTACGGGCACCTTCAAGAATGCATGGATCATGCAATCCCAAATAAAACCAAGACCCATTCCCCCAAAGGCAGGCGCCCGGTCTGGTGGACCCCAGCCATAAACAAACTTTACAACAGAAGGAGGAAGCTACTACATGACAGAGCAAAATCCCTAAATGGGAAGGCATCTCTGATCAGTACTAGCAAAAAACTACGATCACTCATAAAATCATACAAGGCCAACTTTGAGAGAAAAATCACAAAAGACACAAAAGACAATCACAAGGCCTTCTTTACTTATGTTAGAAACCTGTGTGGAAACTCCCAGATATGCTCAGAGTTAGTCCAAAATGACAATAAATACACTGAACCCACTGACATTGTCAACATTCTGGCAGACAGGTTCAGTGCAAATTTCTACCCCCCAAAAGGAGAAATAACTATCCCAGCAGAGTGTAGCCTCCCTAACATCTCAAATGCCCAGGTGAGAGTCGCCCTCTCTAAAGCTAAAAACACAGCATCAATGGGACCGGACGGTGTCCCAGGCTGTGTGCTACATGAACTCCAAGAGGAACTAAACCCAAACATAAGGCTGCTGTTTAATCTTAGCCTTACTACAGGATACGTACCCAAAGAGTAGCGTACGGCAACAGTGGTCCCACTTCACAAAGGCGGTGCTTCTATGGACCGATTTGGCTTTGTCAAGGGCAGATCCTGCCTTTTGAACTTGGTCGACTTTTTTGAAACCGTCACTAAGGCCATTGATGAAGGTAAGGCAGTTCACAAAGCCTACCTTGACCTTGCAAAAGCCTTTGACACAATACCACACTCGGGCATCATAGACAAACTCACCAGCTTAAATGTAAACCCATATGTCACGAGATGAGTTACAAACTGGCTCAAGGACAGAACCCACAGGGTCAGAGTTGCTGGAGCTATGTCAGACTCTAAGCCAGTCACAAGCGGTGTCCCACAGGGCTCAGTCCTGGGACCCCTCTTGTTCGGCATTTATTTTTCCGAGGTACAGGAAAACATAGGAGGATTGTGGCTGACAAAGTTCGCAGATGACTGCAAACTGGGCTCCATAATTGATACTCCAGCAGACACAAACATCCTTCAAAGAGGACTCATAGAAACGGATAATTGGTGCCAGAGCCATGGCCTTAAGCTTAACACCAAAAAATGTATAGTCATACCCTTTGGGAAAAACAAGGTACCCACAAATTACCACATAGGTAATTATGTAATTATGGACTTAATCCATTAAGTATGGAAGAGGTAATCAGGGACCTAGGGACCCAGGTTGACAGTAACCTCTCATTTGACACTCACATTGCCAAAGTGGTTAGGAAGACCTTCTATATTGCCCACCTTATCATGAAGGGTTTCACATCTAGATCAAGAGAGGTCATTGTGCTCCTGTACTCATCTCTTATTAGGCCAATGATTGAGTACAATGCCCTATTTGGGATGTATCTTACCTGACACCTGCAGCAGTTGGAAAGACCCCAAAAGTTCCTCACCAAGAGGATAAAGGGTCTTAAACATATGTCATATGCTGCCCAACTGAAAAAACTCCAGCTCTATTCAGTCACATACCGCCTACTCAGAGGTGACCTGTGCCTAACGTACAAGGCCATGTCTAATCCGGAATTAATGGACATGCTCCACCTCAAAAAATCCAAATCCATCAGAGCCACGAGAGCAAGAGACTTAAACCTCAACACAGAAGTAAATAGGATGTGCTGGAGGGACAGATTCATAACCCAGAGGCTCCCTACACTCTGGAACAGAATCCCAATCCATGTTAGGCAGAGCCCCTCACTAACTCTATTCAAGAGAAGTCTTGACGAGTGGATGGGATATCGTAGGTTTACCCCGGGGGTCATCTCTGTGTCACTACTAGACAGAGGCACAGTAAACTAAACCCTAAATGGGCGTAGTATTCTCATCCTAAGGGGTGGTGAAAGCCACACACACTCTGGCTAGGCTTATAAATGCCCTAGGGCAGATAGCCTAGTACAGACCTATGAACCTATTATCACTCTTACCGAAAGGCAATTCACTTAAAATTTATCCACTGTCATTTTCTCCTTACATATGTAAACTCAGATCTTCCATACTTACTTGCTCTCATCAGCACAGACAATCTTAGAATTCCTGGAAGCAACATTTGTAGAGTAACAACCATTTTAAATAAGTGACTTGCATGGACTTGCACATATGAATAGTAAATCTGCACTCATAAATATGATAAGAAAATGTTCTTACTCTAACAAGCATTACAAGACCTTCTTTCCTTAACTACAATTATTTTCTTCCTTTAGGTATCACATTTCTAGATACAAAAGCGTTAAAATTATGTAATCCATTTAGCATTTTATTGGAAGGTTCCATACCATATGACAAAGCATGGCAAGGTAATATCAACAGATTATTAATGTCATAAAGTGCAAGTACGTCAAAACACTGAAGCATTTTTGGCAATGATAGAAACCCCAGCTTATTGGACCAAAGAGTCAGTTCATCTCACTGTGAAGAGATACACATTTTCCTTTACAAAACATTAATGTACAATATTATGAGAATCATTTTGCCAGTTTCTATAGATCAACAAAACACTCCTCAAGTCAAATACAGTCAATACCAAATAAATGTTTTTGCAGAGATGCATCACACTTCAGCATCCTTATTTATATAGACTAACTCTACAGTTTCACAATCACACAACAATGGCAATAAGGGAGAAACTTCCTTGTAAAGTACACAACAGTGGCAGTGCACCTGTTTAAAGATGAAAACAATATAACAAATTTAGTACAAGAAAGTCCATTGTTTCTTATACAAAGAATAAAGAATACCACAAGAATAAAAATATAAGCAGAAAAGCAAAAAAAAAAAATCTGTGTTAAAAATGGTTTCCCTACACCTCATCAAGCAAAAAGTGGACAAGGTGCCATCCGTTAGAATTCATCTCAGAGAAACTGAACTCCCTGATAATTGTTTTCCATCGACAGTATACTTTTTAAGTATGTACCAGCAGTGATTTCTTATATTTGGAGCGAAGCCAATTTTCAGCAGAGGCCCAGGGAGAAACACTCCAGACGCATGTCTTTGTAGTGTCGGAGGAAACCAGTGCACCCGAAGACAACCCCCACGAATGCAGGGAGGACATGCAGAGTCCACACAGAAGGCACCCCAGCCGATAATCAAACCAGAGAATCTCTTGCTGTGTGCGTGTGTGTGTGTGTGTGTGTGTGTGTGTGTGTGTGTGTGTGTGTGTGTGTGTGTGTGTGTGTATGTTTGTGTGGTTTGACTTTGTGTGTGTATATGTTTGTGTGGTTTGACTTCATTTGTGGGTACCGGGATCAATCTCCTGCCAAAAAACATTATTTTTTTATTCTAATCCAGTGAATATTTTGACCACTTGTTTTCTTCCATTTGTAACCTTATCCACATATAATTTGGCAACTCATAATGGAACCAATGAAAACACATCCACAAATCCCCAAACATGGAAACAAAAACAAATAAACCTAACAAAAAATATGCCAAAACACAAAATTCACATATTTACTCTAAACACCCTTTTGTACCAGTAAACAAGCAGCAAGGAAATAAATGCAGTGTCAGGCTGTTAAATGCATTTCTATATGGTTAGATTATGTCACATTTTTCAATGCTTTTCAAGGGCAGGCAAGCCCCCCTTCACCCTCACATCCCCTGCTAATTATATATACCAACACCAAGGTTGCACAACGGTGGGGAAAGGGCATAAACCCTCCCCTAGTATAACTTCAATATTGTCAGTGCTTTTCCGTTTAGATATTTTTCAGTTTAGCTCCTTTTCTGTATATCTTTTTACTGTTGACCTTATGCTGTTTAGATCATTTTCTGCACATCCATTCTGATAAAATATATCACAAACCAACAAATCTTGTGCAAATGTAGGGTAACCAATAATGGACGTAAGATGTTATGCCAATAAATAAATAAATCTGTTGTAGTTATATAATAAACAATGTTTCAGTTCTGTCAATTTATTCAGTTTTGGTGCTTGTAAATTGATTTGCATTTAGTCTCTACCTTAATAAAACTCATGATATGTACTATATTGTAAAATCCAGCATTTACAAATCTAGTGTAATTAATGTCCAAAGTATGCAGATGCTCTTTTTCTTCTCTGCCACTTACCAGCTTTTCAAAACTTAGCAATATACCATCCTAATTTAGCATATTTTAAGGGCATTCAAAAAGGTGATCTCATAAACATTTTGAGCTACTTCTTGTCATATACTTTTTACAATCATTGCATAATTCATTTTGCTGGTAAACTGAATCATGTACAATCATCATCATCATCATCTCCTTTCGGCTGTTCCCATTAGGGGTCACCACAGCGGATCATCTGTTTCCATTTCTTCCTGTCCTCTGCATCTTGCTGTGTCACACCAACCACCTGCATGTCCTCTCTCACCACACCCATAAACCTTATCTTAGGCCTTCCTCTTTTCCTGTTATCTGGTAGCTTCATCCTTAGCATCTTTTTCCCAATATACTCAGCATCCCTCCTCAGCACATGTCCAAACCAACATAATCTTGTCTCTCTGGCTTTGTCCCCAAACCTTCCAACCTGGGCTGACACTCTAATATACTCATTCCTAATCCTGTCCACCCACATCACACCCAGTGCAAATCTTAACATCTTTAACTCTGCCACATCCAGCACAAACTCCTGCCTTTTTGTCAATGCCACTGTCTCCAACCCATATAACATAGCTGGTCTCACTACCCTCTTGTAGACCTTCCCTTTCACACTTACTGGTACTCATCTGTCACAAATCACTCCTGACACTCTTCTCCACCCACTCCATCTTGCCTATACTCTTGTCTTCACCTCTCTTCCACACTCACCGTTACTCTGAACTACTGACCCCAAGTATTTAAACTCATCCACCTTCACCACCTCTACTCCTTGCATCCTCACCATTCCTCTATCCTCCCTCTCATTCACACACATATATTCTCTCTTAGTCCTGCTGACCTTCATTTTTCTTCTCTCTAGAGCATATCTCCACTGCTCCAGGGTCTCCTCCACCTGTTCCCTACTCTCACTACAGATCACAATGTCATCTGCAAACATCATAGTCCACAGGGACGCCTGTCTGATCTCGTCTGTCAAACTGTCCATTACCATTGCAAATAAGAAAGGGCTCAGAGCTGATCCTTGATGTAATCCCACCTCCACCTTAAATGCATCCGTCACTCCCACCACAGACCTCACTGCTGTCACACTACCCTCGTACATATCCTGTACCACTCTTACATACTTCTCTGACACTCCCAACTCCCTCATACAATACCACAACTCCTCTCTAGTCACCCTGTCATATGCTTTCTCTAAGTCTACAAAAACACAATGCAACTCCTTCTGACTTTCCCTGTACTTCTCCATCAACACTCTCAGAGCAAACATTGCATCTGCAGTGCTCTTTCCTGGCATGAAACCATACTGCTGATCACTAATCATCACATCCCTTCTTAACCTAGCTTCCACTACTCTTTCCCATAACTTCATGCTGTGACTGATCAATTTAATCCCCCTGTAGTTACTACAGCTCTGCACATCACTCTTATTCTTAAAAATCGGTGCCAAAACACTTTTTCTCCATTCCTCAGGCATCCTCTCACTTTCCAAGATTTCATTAAACAATCCGGTTAAAAACTCCACTGCCATTTCACCTAAACACCTCCATGCTTCCACAGGTATGTCATCTGGACCAACAGCCTTTCCATTCTTCATCCTCTTCATAGCTATCCTTACTTCCTCCTTGCTAATCCATTGTACTTCATGATTCACTATCCCCACATCATCCAACCTTCTCTCCCTCTCATTCTCTTCATTCATCAACCCCTCAAAGTACTCTTTCCATCTCCTCAACACACTCTCCTCGCTTGTGAGTATGTTTCCCTCATTATCCTTTATCAATTTTACCCGCTGCACATCTTTCCTAGCTCGGTCCCTCTGTCTAGCCAATCGGTACATGTCCTTTTCTCACTCCTTAGTGTCCAACCTTTCATACAACTCTTCATATGACTTATCCTTAGCCTTTGCCACCTCTCTCTTTGCCATGCACCTCATCTCCTTATACTCCTGTCTACTTTCTTCATCTCTCTGACAATCCCACTTCTTCTTTGCAAACCTCTTTCTCTGTATCCTCTCCTGTACTTCCTCATTCCACCACCATGTCTCCTTGTCGTCCTTCCTCTGTCCAGCACCTTTCTAGCCGTCTCCCTTACTTGCTCTGCTGTAGTTACCCAGCTATTTGGTAACTCTTCACTGCCACCCAGTGCCTGTCTTAACTCATCCCTGAACTCCACCTCACAATTACTCTTTTTCAATTTCCACCATTTGATCCTTGGTGCTGCTCTCACACTCCTCCTCCTCTTCTTGATCACCAACGTCATCCTACAAACCACTATCCTATGCTGCCTAACTACACTTTTCCCAGTCACCACTTTACAGTCTCCAATCTCTTTCAAACTGGCCCTCCTTCATAAGATATAATCCACCTGTGTGCATCTTCCTCCTTTTCTCAAAATCCACTACCATCTGACCTTCTGCATTCCTTTGTTTAACACCATACCTACCCATCACTTCCTCATCCCCTCTGTTCCCTTCACCAACATGCCCATTGAAATCTGCTCCAATCACCACTCTCTCACCCTTGGGTGCAGTAATCACCACTTCATCCAACTCACTCCAAAATTTTTCTTTCTCATCCATCACACACCCAACTTGTGGGGCATATGCACTAACAACATTCATCATTACACCATCAATTTCCAGCTTCATAAACATCACTCTATCTGACACTCTTTTCACCTCCAAAACACTCTTAGCATACTGTTCCTTCAGGATAACTCCTACGCCATTTCTCCTCCCATAAACACCATGATAAAACAATTTGAACCCACCTCCGATACACCTAGCCTTACTCACCTTCTATCTGGTCTCTTGCACACACAATATACCAACCTTCCTCCTGTCCATCATATCGGCTAGCTCTCTCCATATACCAGTCATACTGCCAACATTCAAAGTTCCGACCCTCACTACCAGAGTCCTAGCCTTTCTCCTCTCTTCCTGCCTTCGGCCATGCCTTCTGCCTCTTCTCCTCCTTCAATCCTGAACATTATTTGCCACCATTTAATTTAGAGAACAAGTCTTCCACATTAAAAATGGAGTACACGATATTCTTGTTCCATGTAAACTTGTTGAAACCACAAATATTGCCAGAATTGTCCAGATTTATGCCAGGATTATGGGTTGTATCCCAATATAAAACTTTACAGGTTCAGTATTTTTTCCTTATAGCACATGATTTTATTCTGCTTCTGTGTTTGTTTCAAAGCAATGTGGCACAGGCCTTGACTTGGAAAACCTTAGACATACACTGACATTCATATGCATTATTGTAACAGCTCCCTTCATTGTGCCCAATTCATCCTTAAATGCTATACTATGTTTTTTTTTTTCCAAAAGAGCACTTGAAATCTTTGGCTTTGTCTAAAACAAACTGACTGACACAATTCCAGCATATAGTCAGTTCCTTTAACCAGTTTTTGACTAAATGCCGTAGTATCAACCAGAAGTATAACTAGGATGGGGTGAAGATGGTAGCTGTCCTGGGATCTAGGTGCTAGGGTCATGATCGGCAGATCTGATTGTTCAGTAGTGCATTATGGTCATTCATTTCCTATTATCATGAAAAAGAATGCCAGTACAGCTTTTGTAGTCATGACTGAAGAGCTTCAGCCCATTACGTATGATTCTACTTTTAATTTTTTGGAGTGCAAAAATAATCACTCTCCTTAAGGACATACCAGTGTGTCAGCTACATGGCTTCAGAATGTCCATGACCATTTACTTTTTAAGTCTGTATGGAAACATTCAGGCCAACAAAGCCAAACCCCATGTTGTTTGGAATATTTTGCAGGTACCTTAAGGATTAATTTGCATATATCCCTTTGATCTTCGCAATAGGAGGTGTATGGTATTCCACAGTAAAGACTCTAGCTTGGCTAAGTCTTTCTTGCAGGTTGTTATATCTAGATGAAGGACTTGCACTATGTTATACCAGTCTTTAATTTCAGCCGATTTGCTTTAGAGTTGTGTGAAAGTGTCAATGGTCTGAGCAGAACTCATTAATCATACCACAACCCTTCGCTGCAGCAGCTCTGATTCTCCCTCCTTGGTTATATTCCAGTTAGTACTGAGCACTGAAAACAGTGATATTAAAAAGATGAAAATAGGTGAGGATTTCTTATTGAAAATAACAGACAAATACTTTTAGTTCATTCTGCATTCAGGACAGCAGCTCGGCTGCCAACAACTTGCAAAAGCAGAATCACACTAGATATAAGAAAGAACACTGGCTTCATAGATTCATAGGTTAATACTAGGCTAACTTTGAATGTCAGAGATTGTTATAGGGGTCAGTTGTGACTCAAATGTAGAAGCGTGAATATGGTTCACATAAAGTTTTGTGTTTGTGTGTGTGTGTGTGTGTGTGTGTGTGTGTGTGTGTGTGTGTGTGTGTGTGTGTGTGTGTGTGTGTGTGTGTGTGTGTGTGTGTGTGTGTGTGTGTGTATGTGTGTGTGTGTTGGTGTGTGTTTGAAAAATAGCATACTTGTCTGTTTACCACAATCTTTTTATGAAGTTTCAGCTTTGTCAGTTAGGTCTTCAGAAGTACAGAACATTTTATGTGGTATGACTTGAAGCTATGGCTGTGTTTACAATGTAGTCATCTTGCCCCTTATGTAAAATGCTCTTTCATGGGATACAAGGCACTGTGGTCTTTGTAAATTTCAGCCACTAAAATTGCTCTACTTGTACAGTATGGATTTTTTTCTAATCTGCATTTGTTTAAAGAGTGGGTGGACTGGTCTGAAGACCCTTTTCAGCCATGGCCTGGAGCCACAGACAAAGGAAAGTGTAAAATAACAACTGTAAAATAACAAGGACAGGGATACTAAAAACACATTATTGTATAATTTGTAAATGTACGGTTGTATTTCCTAAATGGTAAATAATTTTTATAGATAGAACACATTAACATGAAAGAACCTGGAAACACTGAATATAGCAAAAGCCTTTGCATAAACAAAGGATTGCCCAAAGACTCAGTGCTTGTTTATATTATTGGTTTCTTCACTGTCTGGATATCAGTGCTGCGTCCAGTTATGTTATAACTAAATACCTCTAGTCTGAGAATTATACTTTTTATTTGTATGCAGTAGATGTATTTGTTATATACAATACTGTCTTGTGGTTATTATACCAAGATACCTACCCACTTCTAAAACTGTACTTCTCTTGATTTTTTCTTGAGAATTTCCAAATCTGTGTGCTTCCTTTGTGTGGGTACACACTCAGTGTAATCAGTACATGCAAACAAGTATCCTTGTACTGCTATTTTGGTCAGAACTGGGTTATGTGTATCACAGATTCTGAGTATTTTAAAAATGTGCATACCTCTGCAGTTTTTGCAGCAAAGTCAATACATGTAAGCAATTGTAAATTAGTGTTATTAGTGGCACGTTTTTCCAGCAGTTCTAATGAAAAGTCCATGTGATGAAATTAGACAGTGCAATCAACAAAAGACATGTAAAGTTCTCGCAGCAACAATTATTCATAATTATCTGGGCATTTTATTTGCAAGGTTGGTTCTGTCTCTATCCCCATATATCTTCTACATTCCGTGCAAATTTATCTACTGCAGTGCAGCAATGAATCTTGGCTGCTGCAGTAACGATGATGACATATAGTAAATTCTATATTGTCTGTTAGCACTATCATATGGTTTGGGAATCTGTTGCAGTCTTGACTTCTGTTTGGCTGTTAAACATCTTGGCTTGTATACCCTACTGGTTCTGTTATGAAGATTTGCCAAATCTGTGCCTTTGCTAATCAGCTAATTAATTCAGTTTACCTCTGTGTACTGTTTGAACCGGTTTTGAGCTCCCTTTGTTCCCCTCAAGCTCATATGTAGAATAAATAACCTTTTTTTAATTTTTAAATTTATTAGTATAATAGGCCAAGCATATACCATTCATAGATGGACATTTTCATTCCCATTTTAGCTTTGTTTTTGTTCTCAGGAAGTTTAATTATTAGCTTATTTCAAATAATGGTGCTAAAGATTATTATATGTTACCATCGTAAAAATCCATTTATAAGACAGTACAAAGAAGCTATTGTTTTAATTGGCAAACTGGTTTATATTATAACTCTAACCATCACTCGTGTGCACATGGAGGACTTCTGCCTATACTTTATTGTTTCTTAACTTATAAATCCTATGATCTCCTTGGATCTACTACCAGGTTACCCTACTAGGCATTCAATACCCTATCATTCTTAAAAACATTAAAAACACTGTCTAGAATTTTCCATCTGAGTAAAAATGTAATAATTTGTTTGTGTATCTGTTTTTGTGTTTTACAACTATGTAAAAATCCTTTTATTTGTGGTTTATTTTGTGTTTTAAACTGTAAAAATGTAACAGTTTGTTGAATGTCTTTTTTGGAGCTTTTCTCCCCGGGCCTCCGCTGAAAATGGACATGTATCCAGTCAGACTATCCCGGTAAACAAATGTAAAATAAAATAAATAAATAAACAAATAAAAATTACTGTATGTTTTTCCAGAGTTGACATTGTACATTTCAAACTCAAAATGCTTGAGATCGAAAAGGTTTTAAAAAAAATCAGACATAAACAAATCTACAAATTGTCTAATAATTTAATTGAATAAGAAATGCACCCTCTTCTATATTTTTTATACAAAAAGCAAAGAAAATGCCAATGACCTCCTAGGCTACACAGTAATTAGACAAAATAGAGTTTCTACATAGGAGTATTTGCATCTTCATATTTTGATTTTTCAAAAAGCTTTGCAGCTCTTAGGTCATGAAATATACATCGCCAAAGAAAAGTACAGACAACTGATAAAGCAACTAGATACACATCCTGCATTTAAGATGATTTTTTGAGGATGAAGGCCAGACTAACAACTCTATTCAAAGGCAAAAAAATAACAAAGCATCAGTGCAGGGACTTTCCCTTATGATGGAACCTGTCAAAGTTTCTTCATAAGAATTTACAATTTTTTTTTTTAGTGCCTTACTGTGATATGTGCTGCTGTGTTTCTTAATGCTGCCTGTGTTTCTTTAAACAGCTAAAGATTCAAAACTGAAGGCAGGAGACTTTCGATATTTCCTGAAGCGCAGATCCTGTAAACTTCAGCTGTCACCTGGTAAAGAGTACCTGCTAATGGGAAATGACGGGAAGACCTCTGATGCCAGCAAGAAGTGAGTGGAAACTTTCTGTGTTTTAAATAAATCATTTACTCAAGACTTTGCATAGTTACAATTAAAATAGTGAAAGTCTCCACACCTAAAGAGCCTCCATGCCATTTTTTTTTAGCATTTAGATCACTCCCTTCTCTCCTTACTTTGAAAAGAGAAACTTTTTCCAACTCATCTATCCAGCTCTTATCTTAATAGGAGGGTTGCGCTTCTGCCACCTAGATTCTGATGACCTGTCAAGTAAGCCGAAGACATGTTGTGACCAATCTGCCATCATCTGTCAAGGCATGGTATTCATAGGTTCATATGTTCATAGGTAGGTACTAGGCTATTGGCCCAAGGGCCTATGTAAGCCTAGCCAACAAGGTTCCCTGTCTTATGCCACCCAAGAAAGTAAATTTCCTGTGCCCCTGTCGAGCAGAGCCACAGAAGTGATCCCTGGGGTGTATTTCCTATTTCCCATCCACTCATCAAGATTTTTCTTGAAAAGTGCTAATGAGGAACTTTGCTTGACAAAGATAGGTAGCTTGTTCCAGAGTATAGGAAGTCTCTGGGACAGAAACCTATCCCTTCAACATGTCCTGTTTATTGTGGTGACAAGGTTTAGGTCCCTAGAGCATGTAGCTCGGAGGGATTGGGATTTCTTTAGGTGTAGCATATCCAACAGCTCTGGGTTTAACATAGCTTTATATGTTAGGCAGAGATCTCCTGGGAGTAGGCGATATGCTACAAAGTAAAGTTGGAGTTTTTTGAGATGGTCAGTGTAGGGCATCTGATTGAGGCCAGTAATACTCTTTGTGAGGTACTTCTGTGGCCTTTCCAGCTGCTGCAAATGTCTTGTGAGGTACATTCCAAAAGGGGTGTTGTACTCTATAATGGGACTAATAAGTGCCGAGTAGAGGGGAACAATGACCTCTTTTTTCCTGGATGAGAACCCTTTTGTGATGAAGTGTGCCACACAGAAGGATTTCCTGACTACTGTGGCGATGGGATTATCAACAGAGAGACTACAGTCCACCTGTGTCCCAAGGTCTCTTATCACACATTTGGCGTTAAGTAGACTGCCGTTTATGTGGTAGTTCATGGGTACAGAGTTTTTGCCAAAGGGAATGGCAATGCACTTTTTGGCATTGAGCTTGAGGCCATGCCTCTGACACTAGGCATAGATTTATACTTAGTTTAGTGAGTTTTGCTATAATTCCAGAATGGGGGATGGTATCGAAAGCCTTGGCGAGATCAAGATAGGCTGTATTAACCACCTTTCCCTCATCTAAGGCTTTGGTGATTTCCTCAAAGAAGTCAATCACATTCAGAAGGCATGATCTACCTTTCATAAACCCGAACTGGGTGGGGTCCAGAGTTTGGAGGTTACCAATGTCTTTGTTACGTTCCATGGCCTTGTAGACCAGGCTCGTCAGGCTAATAGGGTGATAGTTCCCAGGATCAATGGTTTCTCCCCCTTTGTGGAGTGAGACTATGATTGAACATGGTGCTTAGGTGGGGAGCCAGTTCGTTCTGAAGTTTATGTAAAACACAACCTGGGATGTTGTCCGGTCCCATGGGTACTGTGTTTTTGGTTTTAGAGAGTGCAGCTTTTACCTGCATAGATGTGTTTACAGGGACTCTACATTCTTCCTGTATAGATATGGGCCCTTTAGGGGGTGAGAGGGGGGTAAAGTTAGCACTGAACCTATCTTCCAGGATGTTGGCAATATCAGTTGGTTCTGTAATTTTCGTGCCGTTGTGCTGTAACTCAGAGCAGATTTGGGTGTTGCCATTGAGATTCTTAACATAGCTATAGAATGCTTTGTGGTTGCCCTTAGAATCAGTGGTGATTTTGTTTTTGTAGCAAGCTTTGGAGGATCTTATAAGGGATCTTAGCTTCTTAATGAGACTGACCAGGGAGCTCCTCCACTCACGGGATTTTACTCTCTTTTGCAACAGTTTCTTCCTTCTGTTGTATAGTTTGTTTATGGCAGGGGACCACCAGATTGGCTTCCTTTATTTGGAGGATAGCGTCTTGGTTCTGTTTGGGATAGCATGATCCACAAACTTGTGTAAGTGCTTATAGAGTGCATTTGTGTAGGATTCAGCAGTCATATCTGTATTGTCCATCTGCATGGGTGTCATGAAGTTTGCCACTTCTGTCTTAAGAAGCATGAAGTTGGCTGGTTTCCTTAATGGTGGGTGGGGGTGGGATACAGATATCTAGGGTGATTAGCTTATGGTCAGATCTGACCAACGGGGAGTTGACTTCAGGTGTGGAATACTCATGTTGGTAATGACTAGGTCTAAGATATTGTTGCTTCTTGTAGGGGTGTGGATAAGTTGATCCAGGGCATTGGAATTTATGAATTCCAGAAAGCGTTGAGTGAAGGATTTGGTACATGAATAGTTTTCCCAGTTAATGGTGGGGTAGTTGAAATCACCCATTATTAGGGTGTTTGGTTGAACCCTAATATTTTCCAGTATACCAAGAAAAGAGGAGTGGGAAACCTGGGGCATGGTGGGGGATCCGTAGCAAGATACAATTTGGATTGCAGTTTTGCCCAGAGTTAGTTGCACTTGGATAACCTTGGATGCAGGTGTGGATAACCTTAATGAATATAGACACACCTCTGCCTTTGGTGTCCTGGTCCAGGTTAGTTGGCCAAAAAGCGTGGTATGAGTTATAGCCTGGTAATGCAGGGGTGCTCTCTAGAGCCTTGAACCAGGTCTCAGTCACTGCACAGATATCGATGTTCTCCATTTTAAGGAGTGCCTTGAGTGAGTGCATTTTGAGATTTTGACTTCTAGCATTGAGTAGCATTACCCTCAGTTTTTGCTTGCCTGTTTCTGTTACGGTGGTGAATTTGTCATTTGAACCTTGCCTAAAAAAGGCACTATAAGGGTGGCAAGACCCTTAGCCAGTATCCAGAATCCCAGGGGTAACAGATGCAGGCCATCTGTGGCAAAGCATCATGGTCTGTAGACCATGTCATCCCAGGCAGACAGATACTGGATTCCCTTAGAATGACACCAGAAGCGTAGCCAATTGTTGAAGTCAATCATTTTGTCCTTGTACTGCAGTATCATTCTGGGTGATGGCAGGATGCTACTCAGGCCTAGGGTCTGGGCTACAAGATTGGAGAGCACTTCCATGTCTCTTTTCATGTAGTCCAGGGAGGTACGTCTCAGGTCATTCACACCAACATGGACAATGACAGAGTCATATTTGTACTTGTTGTGGAGTGACCTGAGTGAGTGAGTTATGTGGCGGATCCTGGCACCTGACAGGCAGCTGACAGTAACCTTCTCATTGTTTATCCTGGTGAGTGGGACATCAGTCTGCCTGACTATAGAGTCACCTATGACTAGTGTGTTGGGTATGTTGTTTTGCCTTATGGGTTGTGGTTGAGTGGCACACTGAGTTTGTTGGCTATGTGTCATTTGGGTTGTGTTGTTGCTTGTGTTTCTGCTTTGGAGGTCTCTGTTGCTTGAGCAAATTATTATTGAGAGCCTCTGTACAGTGGTAACAGTGGGCTTTCAGGAATGGGTAGTCATACTGTTTTTAGTTGTCTTTGACATTCAGAGCTGAATATCACATATGCAGTAACACCACTATGGTGAGTGTGCATTCCACAATACATAGCCTAATAGTATACAGTAACACCATTATGTTGAGTGTGCATTCCAGTATACACAGCTTAATAGTGTACAGTAACATCATTATGATGACTGTGCATTCCACCATACACAGCCTAATAGTGTACAGTAACACCATTATGGTGAGTATGCATTCCACCATACACAGCCTAATAGTGTACTTGCATTGTCTTTAATCTGCCTGATAGCCATACACTCTCACTCTGGCCTTTACTGGAAGATGTTGTCACTTCAAAGCATCTCTATGAAGATTAAATGAGAGATGGCCTCTAGTTTAGTTTCATTTGTTGACCAGGTAAGTGGATTTATCCAAAAGGATTAGTTTCACCCATGACTCAGGAACACACAAAACAGAATAATTACAGAATAATTGCAGATCAAATTTACAGAAAATGGAATAGAATATAAACAAAACCACAGCAAACAAATAAAGGGATCTAGTATTTGTACAATTGTACAATTGATTTTAATATAAACATATGAGTAAGACAGTATTAGAAAATAATTCAGCTACACATTAGCACAGTGTATCTATAATTTATTTATTTATTCATTCATTTATTTATTTATTTACATGATTTATTGACCCAGCATGCAAGTTAGTCCAATGATACTTTCTAGTCACATCCTGGGCCATAATGCAAAATAAATGTATATGTTGTTATTTATATAACAGAAATATTTTGCATTACATAGAGACTTATAACTGAGTCTCTGGTCATAACAAATGTGTTATGCATTTGATAAACACACATCAATAAATATACCTCTAGAGTGGAATGAAGTGAAGCTGTTGAGGTGAATCTTAACATTTCTTATAGAGCAATTAGCAATTTGTGGGTTATGATCACAGAGACCAGATTATAATTATCTGTACTATATGGAGCTTTAGCTTCCCTAAGGAAAAAGATGTAGGAGCATGACTTGTTCTACAGCTTCAAAAGCTTTAAGACACTTAGCCCTGTCAAACAGACAGAGACCACGAGTGTAGTGCAGCTCTGATCAACCAGCCAGATTAAAGGCATTCACACACTTCATTCTGATATACTTTTGTTTTGTTTTTGTTTATTTCCTCTCTTATTTTCTTTCAGTGAGTAGACATCAAGAAATATATTAATGCTTTCAAAGGTTTTGGATGTTCTTCTGTAATGGCTTCTGTGTGTGTGGGCTGTCAATCAAAGGTATGGCATAAACAGCTCTAAAAGATGTATAACAAAAGTTATTGTGCATTTTTCTGATATCAGGAAAAAAAAGCGGTGTTTCAAAAATGATTGTTGTATTCATCCTTCCTGAAAATATAAGGTTGAGATGAGATTTCTGGCAAACCTTCATGCTTTGCCAAGGGTGGTCTGCACCTCTCTTACCAAGGATTTTGCATTATAGCTAAAGTTTTTGAAGCCCCATAGTGCCTTTTTAGGCAGAGTCCTTCTGACTGAAACTCCTACCTAGTAAATTCTAATTGGTAATGCATTAATGTGACTCTTCTCAATGCCAGGAAACTTAACAAAATGGCTGAATTTACAACTCTCCTGCAGCTTGATCACATTTATATAGTTACAGTTACAGAGACAGTTGCAAAGCAATGAAATCATTCCCTGTGCTCCTGGATTTAGTGCCTGTCATGTCTTTAGACCCATTAACACTTGTGGGGGAGTATCAGTATTTGCCAAGTATATCATAACTTTTCATCAGATTCCTTAGGACACCACATTTGAACTCCTAGATGTCCAAATCACCATAAATAGGACTAATTAACAAATTAGCAGAAATCCACATTAAAACAAAAACCTTTCTATTGGGAGATTTATCCATGAATAAACTGTCTGACCTATACTGACAATAGTCAGCATGCCCATCACTTCCTTAACATTACAAATACAAACTTTCTTTTGTAAAAAGTTAGCCATCTTACTAAGGCACCCCAGTATCCTAAATCTTTTTCTCACAGATATGACCTCCTCTTGCACATCTCCATTTCTGTCTTCCTGACGTTTTAAATCAGACCATGAATTTGTGATCCTTCCCTTAAAAACTGGTGGTACTTCCTCTGTAAATATTTGTGTGTTTAGGGACTTCACAAAAGTAACTTTCTTCAATTACTTAATGACCTAAATAAATTCTGCTGTGATCCTCCTGCTAGAGGTAGTGCTGCCTAAATCTCAGACTACTTCCCTCACTTAAATAGTTGTATTGTGAGGGCAGTCCCCATTTGCACCAAATGTAATGAGAAATTTAAAAACAAACCACCTAATATGGAATATCTGTATGAATAAATTATATAACAAGAGAAGGACATTTCTTAATTCTGATACGAGAGTCGCATTTAAACTTCCTTAAGAACACAGTTAAACAAACTACTAAAAAATGTAATGGAAACATTAAAAAGCACAACGTTGAATATGAACTTAAAATACCAAATAAAGCAAAAAATAATTACAAATTACACATCTTTCTATAGTTTTTTCAGGAAGTTGATAACTAACTCCCAACAATGTGCATTGCTAGTCCATGATAAGACTGCACCACTAACCCAAATGAAATGAATAATATCCTGACAAATTTAGTATGAATTTTACTCTACAACAGTAGTAGCTATTCCACAAATTACACAATCCAAGCCACCACCTTTAATTTTATTTAACATTTCTTGACCGGGAAAATCCAACTAGGACAGAGCCTATTTTCAGTGGATGCCCAAGGAGAAATGCTGCAGATACATGTCTTTGGAATGTGAAAGGAAACAGGAGTACCCGGAGGAGACACATACAGATGCAAAATGGACATGCAGTCTCCACACAGAAGGCACCCCAGCCTAGAATCAAACCAGAGAACCTCTTGCCGTGAAGTGAGAACATTAACCACTGTACCACTGCACCGCCTAAATAGAAAAATGTCTCACAGCTCTTTGAAAATTCAAGAACATCATAGCAGTTTGCCATGATAATATACCAGGTTGTTTGATGATCAGTGCCAAAGATGGTCTGTCTGAACCTCTATTCAACCTTTTTAATCTAAGCTTCTCCACTGGTTACATTCCTGAAGCCTGGAAAAAAACATTGTGCCACCACTACACAAGGACAGCTCAGCCAGAAATCCTGGTAACTATAGACCTCATATGTAAAGTGATGGAGTGCATTATCTCTGACTTCATTAATCTGGACATTGAAAATCTCTTAACTCTGCCCCCCCAACAAATTGGCTTTGTCAAAGGAAGGTCCTGTCTATTTAACCTTATTAACTCCTTTGAAATGTAACTAAAGCAGTGGATAATGGTTATGCAGTACATACAGCATACTAGGAACTGGCCAATGTCCTTCTCACTATTTCCTATGCAGGCATTATTGATAGTCTTGTCAATCTGAATATAAATCCTTATATTTTTGAAGTAAATAGCTAAGAGGCTGTTGAACAGAATGCATGTGGTCAGAGTGGCAGTTACCACTTCTGAAAGCAGAACAGATACTAATGGTATACGACAGACCTCAGTGCTGGGGTCACTTCTATTTGGCATCTGTTTCACAGACCTTCAGGGCAACATTCCTGGTTTATGGTTCTCATAGTTCTCACAGTTTACCAACTAATGTAGATTTGATGGTGGTGTTCTTTATTTTGCTTTCTCACAGTTGTTCCAACATGGGTAAGAAACCATTTTAACAGTTGGTGCAAGGACAATGGCCTCAAATTAAATGTAAAAATGTAGCATATTTAATTTTGGTAAATAAAACATTTTCTCATACCATATAGGTGACACACCCCTCAAATCAGGCAGCTCTGTAAGGGATCCAGGCACTCTAGTTGAGAATTCCTTATCATTTGACAATCATGTCCCCATAGTATTCCCAAAGGCATTTCCACCAGATCCAAAGAAGTCTTAAATCCCCTTTACTTGTATATCATTAGACCCGTTATTGAATATAATGCATCTTTTGTCATGTATTTCTGTAAACGTATCATTCAGCTTGAAAGACCTCAGAAATGTATTTGCTTTTTATTTACTGCTTGTTCACTGGGTAAGTGGACTGAAAAACTGACCTTTTTTAGCCATGATCCAAGCTCAAAGAGCAGAAAATATAACACAGCCTTTCAATCAAAAATACTATATAAAAAACGGGTACATAGCAACATTCAAAACATAAAGATTGAATGCAGATAGGTTAAGATTAAAAGATCTAGTCAGTGTGCACTGAAAAAAAAAATATATATATATATATTTACAAAATGCAAGCTAACACAGGTATAAAATATATTGCAATCATTCATATAATACATAAACTCAGTATAAGATGCCATATTAAGAGGCTAAGAAGTTTCTTAAATGCAGTCTATTATTCATTATACGGGATGACAAGTTACCTAACCATTGTCATGGTAGCAGTTATAGGTATAGTCAGTAAAGAGATGCTCTTTAAGTGTATCTTTAAAGCTTTTAATGGTTTCTAAATTTTTGATGTCTGTAGGCAGGTGGTTCCAGGAAGCAGGTTGCAAACTAGAGAAGGCTTTCTCACCTAGAAAGAAATTGTTGTTCTGTATTCTTCTGAATATATAAGTGTGGTCTTGTAAAGGTAATTTAACTCTTACAGGGGGACAGTGACCATGTTTTAGCACATTTTAAATTAAAGTACTTTGAAGAAAACAGGCCCTATTAAGAACTGAAAGCCATTTGGATTTTGTAACAAACTGCAATGGTGCATCTGGGGTTTTGCTAAAAAAAAGTGAATCTACAGATTTTATTCTCAGCAGTCTGTATTTTGTGAGTATTTTGTGCTGAATAACTCTGTGAGCACTAGGAAATTCATAACTATAAAAAAGATTGGTGACCTCAAAAAAATCTTAGTTATCAGGTCAGACTGCCAGCTCTCTGTCTTTGTTTAGGCTCTTACAGACTTCTTCTTGGAGGTCTGTGCCTAGCCTTTTGAGAAAGGAAAGAACCAACCCTCTTTGACCTTCTATTCATTCATAGGATATATGGTACCTCAAATAGTTAAATGAACTAAACCTTTATCAATGGATAAGTAAGACGTCGTGTGATAGAGTCGTATTCCAACATATCCCTCACCTCAGGAACAAACTTCCACTACATGTCAAGCAGGGTGCCATTTTGGCCTCCTTCAAGGTAAACCTAGATAATTGATAATTGTATAGGCACCCTCAAATCCCCCCCCCCCCGCACAATCTTGTCTTGCTCTACTTGAGGCTGGGGGGAAATGCTGTACAGAGGTTTATGGCTATGTGAATGATCTGCAAACTGATTGCCTAGTCCTTACATATGAACCTTTTTAATGTTAGAATGCTGCATAAGAAGCTTTTCTAAGCAGCCTTAAAAGGAACAATCCCAGAGTCTAAAATTCTGACCAAACGAAACTTGTCCTAATACCTACCAGCACCCACTTACCACATCATCATCCTCAGCCCTACTCCTGGTTTCAATTTACTTTATGCAGCCCTGTTTTCATTCCCTCTGGTGAACACAATTGACAATATTCAGTTCCTGTCAAAGATTTCAGTCCCAGATCACTGGGAAACAATAAGATGATTACATTTTTGTGTGTGTTTGTGGTGGGGGTGGTTAGGCAGGACTCTCAGTGTTTACTTTTTATGAACTTGTCAAAATGCTTATCTTAATTGTGCAGCTCTTTATTTCCTTTATTTATTCTGCATAGTGTAACTGCGAGCAGTGTAGTTAAAATAGTACAGTTTAGTGAATTCATATTACAGTTTAGCAGTCTATTGGTGTTTTAACCTTACTCCATTATAAAACAATCTCATAATTAGTATGTATAACTATCACAGGTTGCTGTACTGTACAAGCCCCCATTGTGACAAGTTTTGGATGTCATTGTTTAAAATTAATCTGTTGCTTGCATCAGACATGTATTTTTATAGCAGGTCAGAAAGCATTACACTTGGTTGGTATTTAGAGATCAAAAAACAAAACATGAAAAAAACCCCCAGAAAACTACTGTTTGAAACTTGCATCATTCTGACGCTTTCTAAAGAGCAAGTGGCAGTCACACAATGTCATAACATTTAGCTAGCATTCAGAAATCTCCACAAAATAAAACATGAAATGAAATGAAAAGAAAATTGTTTACTAATATGTATTAGCTTTGCACTGCTCATATGCTTTACCACAAGGTAGTAGCAAATGAGGTCATAAAATTCCTGAAAGACTACTTTTCTCCAAGGATAAAAAGCACAGGTGAAACTAATGAATGACTCAGTGTGAGGTGTTGTGAGTACAACTGCAATTTGAGATGGAATTTGACTAAGACCATTGAAACTTCCTGTAAGCACCCCTCCCCCGCAGGGACAGCTGGGTCATGCTCAGAAAGCCAGACTAAAAATGTAGACAAAGACCAGAATCAAAACAAAAAATCTCTGGGACTGTCCCTTTAAATCCCCACCCTCCCTCACTGCTCAATCTTGTCTTGCCCTAGTTGAGGCTGGAGGGAACTGCTGTACAGCATTTTTTGGCTAGGTGAATGATCTGCAGTCTGATTGGCTAGTACTTACATGTGAACCTTTCTAATGTCAGAACACTGAATAAGAAGCATTTGATAAGCATATCTCACTTCTGTGCTGTTCTGTGGTGGCTGCTCTCCAAATGGCACTGTTAAGTATGTTATAGGTTCATAGGTTCATACTAGACTAACTGCCCTTGTGGGCCATTTTAAGTCTAGCCAATTACCCCAAGTGAGAATCAAACCCTGCACCTTGTGAATGTAAGGTAAACACCTTAACCATTAAGCCAACCTCCCACCCAATAATCAGCCTTGCCAAATCTTGAACCCAGGACCCTGTACACCATAGTCAGAGCAATTTACCACTACACCATCTGAGCTGTAATGTAATATAGCTTACAAAACTGCTAAATGCTTACCACTTTTAAAAGTGTTTTTCATCTTTATAGTACATAGAAACAGATTAAGCTTCAGGCACTGCAAACAATTATAAATATCCAAAGAAACACCACAGAGGTGACAGCAGCTCTGCACACCAAATTTAATAAAGGAATACATTCCAACACTTCCAAAATAACAGAAGATTATTATGTTCATCCATAAACTAGGGACTTCAACAGATCAATAAATTATATAACAATCTCCACTACCAAGTTTAAATAGCACACTAAAATCACATGACCAATGAGAATCAATAATATGAAATTAAATCAGGTCACTAACACCACTAAAAAATAAAAATACAATTCATTAAAATATAAATGCATGGATAAATATATACTATATGTGTATATATATATATATATATATATATATATATATATATATATATATATATATACACACACACACACACACACACACACACTCAAGTCATCATTATATCTTAAATAAAAAACATATGATTGTAATTTTAAAATACAAGTGCTACAGACCATGTAGTTCAGTCAAGGAAACTTGTAGGCATTTAAAAAAATCCTGCCACCACAATTTCTTTTTTTCCAAATACTCACTCCAATGTCCCCCTAGGATTTTTAGTTACTCTGTCCACCACAAAAAAACAAAAATGTATACATGTGAAATCATAATATATTCTTTAATGTTCTTACATTTTCCAGTGTTATGCAAAGGTTCTTAAATGCATTCCCTTAAGCTTCCTCTCCATTTTGCCAATATAAAATGATGGGCACTGCTGACATCTAGCTATATAAACACCCCACCATGACAATTAAAATTACCTCTTGCTTCTACCCATTGCTGACAAATACAAGTATAATCAACTGTTAAACTATACCTACACTGAGAACAATTTCACATTTAAAAGTGCTCTTCTTTATAGAAGCATAAACAGCTCAAGTATCATTCACCTGTTCCAAAAAATCTTTAAAACATTTACCCCTCCTATACACAACAGAGGGCTTTAATCCCATTTTTTTCATACAAATCATTACTAAAAAAGAATAAACCCAAATTCTTTCCAAGAATAGGTGTAATGGAGGGGCTCTCAAGATTATATGTCATAACCATGACTTGTTTAAAATAGTTATTCCTATTTGTTTTCTGTTAATTACTATTAAGCTGCTTTACATGTAACAAGGGCCAACAAAATGATTATAACTGTGTCTTTTGGAGCATACCTCTTTGTTATGTGCAATCAATATGTGTATCAAAAAACTCAAACAAAATTATGATCAGAAATCCAATCATAATCCCCAATATATTTTTGACGATTTTGAAGCATAATCCCACACACTGTGTATAACACTTTCTAGAAATAAAATATTACATTCAAAATACATAGGAATTCAGTTTTTTCTTTATGTTGCAGTATGATGCAATATAATTTAGCCAGTTTGGAATCCATATCCATATAGGTAAGCTATACATATTTAATTTAGAAATATGGTATGCAAACAAGTTATATATTAATACTATAATTTCATATGGTTGTCAAGCATTTAGTTTTATATCAGTCATAATATATTTTATGAGGTATCACAATAGCAGTTTTGAATGGATGCCACATTTGCATGGTAGCTGGTAAGAGATTCATTAGTGATGGTTTAAGAATACCTGCAAGCATAGACTGATGTGCAAGTAGGGTAAGTAAGGAGTGTGACTGAAAGAATTATGTAAAGAGCTGGACCATGGGGATAAGTAATTTGCTGAATTAATTGGATAAGTAAGAGACCAGGTACATAAGAGAACACGCACAGGGTAATGGAATCTGAAGGGGTAGAAAACTCTGGAGCTTTACACAGGAAGTTTGAACTTGCATGTGGCTTCATTGTGGATGTAAAATATGTAACAGTTGTTAAAAGCTTTGATGGCTTGTGGCAAGGAATTCTATAGTTTAGAATGAGATATATTGAAGACCTTGCTAGGTATTTCCAGTTACAGATCAGAGATGAGGTCAAATTCAAATGGCTAGAATGAATGAAGAAAGTGTGAGCAGCCATTCTGGAGAAATAACCAAGATTCAATAGTTTGTAGGTTGAAGTGCATTCAGTAAACTGACATAAATGACGTATAGAAGTTGCTTAGTTTTGGAGCCCTGGTAACTGATTTTATACTGGTCTCTTTGAGCCATACAGTGCCTAGTGTGTGCAGAAAGTACCCTACAGCTTGGGATGCTGGCACAGGTTGGTCCAACCCTTGGCAAGACAACCCATATAGCTTAGGCTACTGCAACAGTGATCTACTCAAATGTCGACTGTTGATAAGTTTATTTACACAAATGCAGTTTCCTCCTATTTTACTGTCTAATTTGCTGTTACAAAGGCATTGATGGCTTCTTGCAAGAAAGGGGATTGAAACTGTCTAGCTATTGCCATTATTCAGAAATAGCCATTCTGTCCAGACGGCAAGAGTGAATCTATGGTTTAATAATTCAAATTTCTTTTTACTAGTTCCACTTTTTGGGTGTCCTATTGTTCTTCTGTAAAACTGCAGTTCTTGAAAAGAGAAACTGATGAGAATCCAGGTTTTGACTCTGTATCTTCATGATTCATTATAAAAGAACTCATTTTAGCATTTGGATGAGAGTGAGAGGTAGGAGGTTGGGCAGGTTGGGGAGGATGAATATTCTAAAAGGTTGTGTAGACATTTCTTTTGCCTACTGAAATGTAATAAATGAGGGTCTTACACAAACAAATGACTGGTGCTTGAGTCATGGCCTTAAACCCAAATGCAAAAAAATGTATTATCATTCCTTTCAGTAAGAGCGGTATTTCTGCTAACTATCACATCAATGGCAACACCTTAAGTATGCACTCAGCAGTGAGAGACCTGGGCACAGAGGTTGACAGCAGTCTTACCTTTGACCACCATGTCTCTACAGTGGCAAGAAGGGCATTCTATATTGTTCATCTCATAAGTAAGGGCATTGCCTCTAGAAAAAAAAAAATAAGTTGTAACCTCCGTGTACTCTTCACTCATTAGGCCAATAAATGAGTACAGTGCCCCTTTTGGTATGTACCTTTCCAAACACCTGCAGCAATTGGAGAGACCACAAAGGTTCCTCACAAGGAAAATTCAAGATCTTCAACATCTGTCCTATGAGGATCATCTGAAATCACTGTCACTTTATTCTGTTTCATACAGACTACTCAGAGGTGATCTCTGCCTAGCATACAAGGCAATATCTGACCCTGCATTACTGGAAATATTGCATACCTGTAAGTTCAATAGTACACAGGTTACTCGCTCTGAAGACCTTAACCTGGTATGTGACATTAATAAAACCCACTGGAGGAAAAAATTTGTCTCCCAGAGGTTACCCCACCTTTGGAATAGGCTCCCACTTCATGTCAAACAGAACACCTCACTGGTCCTCCTCAAACGCAATCTGGACGATTGGATGGGTGACTGTAAATTCACCCTGGGGGTCCCACCTGTGTCCCTCTTGGACAGGGGCAATAGGTGCTGATCATGGAAATAAGAGTAAGAATTTGACTGGGCTTGCAAGGGCCGTAGGGCCCTTAGCCTAGCAACTTCCTATGATCCTATGAACTTAAGTAGCATATGTGGGTCCACAAGTGCTGTGGATAGATGCAGTGAGACAGTACAAGGGGAGAAAGATAAATATAATATCAGGAACCATAGATCTGATGAGAAGTAAAATGGACTGACGACCAGGTTAAGAGAGAAAGCAGGGTGTTTGTAGTAATGAATACAAAGACAAGATTATGAGATGGCATTATTTTATTTATTTATCATTTGTTCACTGGGTTACTGCTACTAGGCTTGTGGACACTTTTCAGGGGGACACCAAGCCATAACAGTAGATGTCCAGCTTCTCACTGTTGTGGTATTCTTTACTCTTGGGATATCCTGCTGAGGATAGCTAAGCATTTGGCCAGCATACCAATGCTGGTACACCTTACAGGTTCCATACATCAAACATATGACTTATGTGTCAGAGGTATGCAGAGGATACTACGGTATTAAGGTAAGTTCACCGAAAAATCTTTTTTGTTTCATGCCTGCTGACCATTGTAGTATTCCTGATCATATTCACTTCATTTGTTCCTTCATATGAAGTACACAGTATCATACAGAGATGAGAAACACTGCACATCATACAGGCAGCCATGAGGATAGCATGTGCACTCAGCAGCATTCTAGCAGCTGAGGACATATACAAAATCAATGGTTTTCCTATCAAAACCAGGCCAAATGCTGGAGGTCAGTGAATGGGAAGATAACATACCTCTCAACCATCCAGATTTTGTATAAGTCCAGATTTTTGCCTTATATTTTCCATCTGTTTCTCATACAAGTTGTGGTTTTCTGGCAAATCGATGAAGAGTGAAGTCACTATCTAATGACAAGCATTTGTGCTGCAGAGTTGATATCCCTCAGAAAATGCATAACAAGCAATCTGTTATTTTAACAACTTTCTAAGTTTATAAGAATAATATTTAAAATCTGCCACTATTTTGAGGTGTTTGCCCTCCCCCCAATTGTTTTAGACTTTGTCCACATTTTTTACTCTAAGAGGTTGAGAGCTGTGGAAGATAACATTGCTGGCGGTGGAAATGCAACTTGATACCTAATCATTCACTAAAACGTATGTCACAAAGTCTGGTCTGCAGCCTAGAAGTGCAAAACACAGTGAAGTGACACCTTCAGCATTTGCAAATTAGCAAACATTGTAGCTTAAAAGAATAAAGCCCTGACTGTGGCACAGGCAACCTGAGTTTGATTAATGTCTTGGATGTCTGAGATGACAGCATGAAAGGAGATATATGCTTATGTTGTCGGGGGTAAACTAGGATACACTTTGTGGTTGATCCCTAGCAGAGGCTGGGGATTCACACAGGGGGAATTGTCCTATTCTTGCACAATCCCAATGGACTTCCGTACGACAACTGCATGTGAGGTGGAGATGTTAGGCATAAATGGAAAAACACAACACCAATATGATGCTCCACCAGGAGCCTCAGTCTTCTGACTAGTCCAGAGCATGTTTTTGAGCTAGTCTGGAGACAGAATGGAGAACCTGGTAGAGTGGTATACAAGGAAATACCCTTGTGCCAACTGATGGCCAGTGACAAGGATAAAAAAATGCACAAATTCAGAAATTATTACACATCTATGATTCTAAATTTCATTTTGAAGATTAGAAAATTTTTATTTTACTATGGTACAAAGGATTTTGCAAGGCATTATGAGTACTGTTCCTCATAAAGTGTGATATTTCAAAGCTATGAAAGGTTAAACATAATAGGTGTCAGTCATGTGTGCCTCATTTGTTTTCTTGGTGTTCATTGCACTGTTGAATGTAACAGTGGACATATCTAGTGAATAACAATGTAGTTCAGTGAATTATTTCTGCTAACTCACATTTGCTACACTTTTACAAAACATTGGAAATTATAATATGTAAGGACCATGAAGGGGTGAACTCTATCACACAATACTTCTTATTAATATGAATTTGCAAGAGGAATTCAGTAGTTTGCACTGTCAGTGATGGGGGTTCATGATCATTATATTCTGTTCATGGAGTTCACTTTAACCAAGTCCTGTGCTATCATAATTGACCCATTAACTCCCACTTTATCAAATACAGATATAGTGTTATGTTGGAAATCTCTGAACATTGGAGATGAAGAAGTTATCGTTTTACCCGTGAAGTCAAGTTATACCATGTAGACTCATAAACGTGTGGGGGCTGCAACTTTTAGTGTGAGACTACAGGGGACTTGCTCTCCTGCAAAAAATACTTTGGTGCATTTCTTTTTTTTTAAACAGGTAAGCCTACTGGATACAAGTGTCTCTTATCAGTGGTCATGAAGGAATATTGTTTGATTAAGTGACTTGGTCAGAGTTACAAAGTCTGCAAGTGGTAAACGAGGGGCTAAATCCTAGGACTATGGATAAAGCTTTTTGACAATGCATAGACTTCATCTTCTGAGCTAAGCTACCACTCTGCTGCTTTTGATAGTGGATGGTATGGGTCACTTACTATGGGCACTTTGTAGATTTGGAATCTGATAATTTGTGGTTGATCAGTTGCACTGAATCCATGTATCCCATGATGCACTGTTTTTGCTATGTAGTACTCACATTTTCGTACTGGTACAGACTAATGAATCATGGTTCAGAAATATGATATAACTCTACCGTGGTAGTGTAGTTTGTGCTCTTATGTCTTCTGATAACTAAAAAGAAGAATGCATTTTTAGACTAACACATGGATACAAGTGAATGCTAATAACACATGGATACAAGTTAATGCTAATAACACATGGATACAAGTTAATGCTAATAACACATGGATACAAGTTAATGCTAATAACACAGGGATACAAGTTAATGCTAATAACACATGGATACGAGTGAATGCTAATAACACATGGATACAAGTTAATGCTAACAACACATGGATACAAGTTAATGCTAATAACACATGGATACAAGTGAATGCTAATAACACATGGATACAAGTTAATGCTAACAACACATGGATACAAGTTAATGCCAGGCATATGGTTGTGGCTAATTCATTATTTCTATTTCCTAACCATGAGTTATTATGGAAAGCACTTTTTATATGAATGTAATTCTGCTGTTAATGTTTTGATTTTTTTATTCTTGAAGTGTACAATATCTCTTGGACTCAAAAACTTGGATTGAAGAGATTCCAGAAGACAGAAAATGCAGAGGGACAGCATACAGACCTGCGTGCAATGAACTGCAAAACTTCCTTACAAAGTATGAAATGGATGGTTGTGCTGTCTAAATCTACCATTTTTTATGTACTCACCCAAATGGTAATAAGAAATTCTGCATTAACGCTACAAAACAGGATGACTACAGAAATAAATGCCAAGAATTACACATTTCTGTATATTTTCCAGAATTAAAACAATTACTTAAGTAGTTACATCTATTTCATACTCAGTTCTACTATGTACACTGTTTAGTTTTGCATTTTTAACCAATTCCAATATGACTTGTACAGCTTGCTTTTTTCATCCAGTACAAATACAGTAAAAGTTACATTCTGTCTGTTACTGATCTATTAAAATATCAGGGGCACTAGACTGTTTTTGTAATAGGGATATCTCTCTTCCTTCATATCAACTTAGTTAACATTCAATAAAGTAAAAAGGAAATAAATTACATATGTGTTGCTTTTAGCCGACTGTCATTTACAGGCATAAGACACAATTTCATCATGTTTCTGTTTAAGTAATAATAAGTACAAACACAGACCCAATAGTGGCCAGGAAGACAATCTTTTCTGTAGCAAACTTGGTGGTATATCCATATGTAGCTAAGATCAAACTCCCCCAGCAGCAAGTGCCCAAGTCATTCGACAATGAGATGTTTTCCATAGGAAATCACTATCTGCCAGGGTGGTGTCTGTATGTGTGCTGGTAGTGATTACTGCATTTCGGGAGATTTCTCTAGTCTGCATGTTTGTTTAATCATGGAGTTGTCATATATAAATACAGGGATGTATGAGGGCTTGCCCACTATTTGGTAGTTCAATCACTTATGTTCATTGATGTGCTTCGTTGGTATCTTTTGAGCATTTCATAGTGGAGACTTGGCAATGAAACACAAGACATATATATATATATATATATATATATATATATATATATATATATATATATATATATATATATATATATATATATATATATATATATATACACTCACACAAAAACACAGCAGACATATCTCTGAGGAGTGCCAGTTCAAGTACAGTACATTTTCGAGATGTGGGAGAAAACTGAAAATTCTGGCTAAACACATGCAAACTGCACACAGAAGGCAGGTGGTCCAAGTGAAAACAGAACTGGAGGATTAGTCTCTTAACTGCTTTTAAACAACACACCTCAGAATGGATTCAGCAAGCAAAATGAAAAAGGTTTATCCAACATAATAAATCTGTTTTCCTTCAAAACATCAATTTCCACTGTCTATTTTACTATTATTCAATGTAATTGGTAACATGCTCATCATTAATGAAATTGTCAGGTTTTTACACAAATTATTTAAAAAGATGTATGTCCTAGGAAATTCAAAAACTGACAACTATTTGCTAAAAGTTGATACTTAATTCTTAAGTATAATATAGGCTATTAGCAGGGCCACAGTGGTACAGCAGTTAGCACTGTTCCTCACAACAAGAGGTTCACCTGTTCGAATCTTGGTTGGAGCGTCTTCTGTGTGAAGTCTGCATGGCCTTCCCATGGTTGAGTGATGTCTAAAGACATGCAGGTAGGTGTGTGCATGAATGGGTGTGCCTTCTTTGAAGGTTGGAGGTTGGGCTGGCAACTCGGCATCGTAAAAATTAACTGCTAATAATTAGCGGACCGGAGTTCCGCTGTGGCGACCCCTAACCGGGAAAAGCGAAGGACTTTTTTTTAATATAGGCTATTAGCATTGATGTCAAAGGACATTATGCTATCCATGGCAAGATGCTGTGTGTGGATTGTGAGTAAATAAAATACAAATAGTTAGGATGTGGTCTGAACTCCATGAGATCTAGTCTCAGAGTGAAAATGTCTACCACATGGCATGCAGCTTCCTATATTTAGCTCATTATTAATTAATGATCTTCTTTTTCTTTTGGCTTTTCCCAGTTAGGGGTCACCACAGTGGATCACCTGTCCGCTCATGATTGGCAGTGGAGTTTTACAGTGTCAAGTTGCCAGCCCGGCACCCAACCTTCAAGGCACACACAAGCACACACTCACACCTAGGGCCAATTTAGAGTGTCCAATCCATCTGCAGCATATCTTTGGGATGTGGGAGGAAACCAGAGCACCCAGAGGAAACCCACGTGACCACAGGGAGGACATGTAGACTCTGCACAGAAGGCACTCCAGCCGAGAATCAAACCAGAGAACCTCTTGCTGTGAGGTGGCAACACTAACAGCTGCACCACAGGGGCCGCCATTATTAATTAATAATTAATGATACATTCCCCATATCTAATACTCCCTTTTTAAATGAACTATAAAACGCATATAATCTACATACAGTTTGTGAAGTAGCATGCTAGTATTTGAAATTAACTTTGGAAATAAACAGCCTAATAGTTTATGAATCAAGAGACTTTAATCACAGGCTTCCAGCACAAAATATGATTTGTATTTATGCTATTTTCTTTTAAATGTTCAGATTGAGATTATGTTTGGCTTTTTTTATAGTGCTTATACTAAAGTTCATGTACTTTTTTGCTTCTACTTGTGATATGTGACATCATATACCTTAGCTAGTTGTATTATGTACCAGTTCCTGCAGTGCACAGTACTCCATGAAGAAACATAGGTAAGGCTGTACTAGACACAGGCAAAATGAACAGCAGTAATGTGAGGCTTTCATGTAATATCCAGACTGGCAGCCATTGCTAGTGCCATGGATACCATACACATAGCCTTCAGTGCTCTAGGGATAGATTTTTCCAATACATAGATCAACAAACATGGATATCATTCCGTAAATGTTCATGTGATATAAGACCACACTAGAAGAATAAAAGGCATCTCTGCTAAGCATCCTGGGGTGGCCAAGAAAGAAAACAAACTTGGCCACATAGACTAATGTATATGGTATGAGACTCTGGATCAGAAGGATGCAGGTTTTGAGTCATGTGATGGCCATAGTTTAGGTGAGGTTTTATGATGCATTTATTAGTGCTCTAGACTTTGTATGTAGTACACTGAGTTCAGCTCTCAATGGAATCTATGACACATTTTGTTTTGCAGCACTAGCAAAAAAGTGACAAGCATAGCTGCCTTCCAAACAGTTGACCTGGGTTTGAACCCTTGTCATTGTAAGTTGTTTAGCCAGTTATCCCTGGCCCCAGCTGAGAAAAACAATTTGTTTTCTGACTTATTCCATAAATACTCCATAATGCTTGGTCTGGGATGTGAAGGTGATCTGACTGTGAAATCTATCTACTGTCAGGCAGTAGGGCTGACTTAACATGAGTTTTTTTTCTTTTCATGAAATCTAATACAAAAATAAGGGTAAGTAATTGAAAAACATGTCAGATAAATTAAGAAACATCTGCCAAAACAGAATAATAAACATCGCCCTTAGAATCAGAACAAGACACTTGTTAACTTTCTTGAAGGATAATTTTGATACACAAATGAGTAAAAATTTGGCAAACTTTCATTACAGAAATCAAGCTTGTTGAAAGTCAGAAGGTCATAAAGGTACCAACTGAAAGTATGAACAACATTTAAGTATACCTCATGTATGCAAACACAAGTATAGACAAACAGAGAAGAATGGAATCTGCACTTCCTGGATGTACATAGGCAATTGAGATTGTATCTATTAGGGCAAAAGACAGGGGTAAGGAGGGAAGCCTTGCCTCCACCAAAGGCAATTTCAAAACTGTTGGTCCATTATATTTATTGACATTACACCTTTCATGATAAAATGATGACAGGGTAGGTAAAGGCCCATTTTACTATGGCATAACAGGAACTACAGCCCACCTGGAACTACCACTGAGGGTAAGGTATCAGAACTTGAATGCAGAACAGAAGAGGAAGTGGACAGATGAGGTGATAATAAACAACAAGGAGAAGAATTTATTAAGGGCATTAAAGCTTGATGGGATTGCATTATGATCATTAAGAGGGCTGCATGATTCTTCGGGTAGGGGTGGGTCTAGGAGATGGAAAGCAGGCATTAGTGGTTTTCATACTTAAAGAAGGAGCAGTGAGCAGACCAGAAACTCAGGCTATTGAGAATGACCTCAGTAGTCACCAAAACAGTGGAGGCAGTTATGAAATCTGGAATTCTGGATCAGAATGGATCCATAGTAAGAACACCATCTCTAACTAACCTGATGCAGCTGCATGACTAGGTTACTAGGAGGATGAACACAAACATTTAACAGTTTTCAAGCAGAACATGTTTGTGTTTGTGTGTGTGTGTCAGGGGGATGAGTGCAATGTGGACAGCAAAATGTGCATGTGGTTGAAAAAAATTGTTTGAAAGCATACAGGAGAATAGCAGTGAGAAGGAAATCTCATAGGGGAAAATGATATTCCAGAGGGTTTGAGCCTAGTACTAGTCATCATTTATATGTTCATCTCTAACCTCACATGGAAGGATGAAAACTGGATCACTCTCTTTGCCGATGGTACCAAATATGGAACAGTTGTACCGGATAGGATGCAAGTCTTGCAAGGGACTTGAAGAAGTTGAGGTGTGGGCCAAGCGACTCCATTTAACCATTCCAGGTATGTGGTACTGTACCTGGAGGATGGTAATTCAAGGTGCAATATGTATTTTGGAAGAATGGTCAGACTCAAAATCTCAGAAGAAAGAGAGATTTGAAGGTTATCATCCTCAGTGCAACAGACATCTTTAAGAGAAAAACTAAACATTAGTGTGTATTATTTTATTTATTTGTGTAACAGTTCTGAAACAGTTTACTGCATTGTTGTTAATTTGTTTGACTGAATTATTTACTTTTCTGTGTCTCCATGTATATATTTGCTGATCTGTGGTTGAATTTATGTTTTTCCCCCAGCCAACTGCTGTTGTGTTCTTAGTTGTTAGCTTTGGCTGTTGCCCACCACTACTGGGAGTTTGTGGGGTACTCAGTCCAGAGAGGTTAAACTGGTCAGACAACTTCTGTGTTATCTGTTTGTCTCAGGGTGTGACTTTGGAAGGATCTTTTATCTTACTGGTATAAAAATATTACATTTGAGTGCATCCTTGCTTATCTTGCTAGAGCTCCATTTGTGCCTGACAGAGAGTGCTTCTTAAACAACTTGAATTACAGAGCTACATAATTATATTTTTTGCACTTTTTCTAATTGTTCAATGTTTCTTATCAACACTGCACTGGTTGTATTTATTTGCTTATCAGTACTGCATTGTTTTTTATTTATTTGTGTAACAGTTCTGCACTAGTTTACTGCACTGTTTTTATTTATTTGTTTGAATTATTTACTTTGCTGTGTCTCTTTTTATGTGGTTGAATATTTGTTTTCTGCCACCCAATTGCTGTTGTGTTCTTATAGTTTGTGGCTTTTGCTGTTGTCCACCCCTACTGTAAATTTGATAAGGGATACTCCTCCCAGTCGCATCTCATTAGCTCATTCTACCTAATACAGAGATCATTTGGGAAGGTCAAACACCTTAGTTTCTTAATCTTGAATTTTCTTCTGTTCCTCCTCTTTGCCTTTCCACTTTACTAACAAAAAAAAAACACTTTATTCAGCATCGCTTACTATATTTGTGTTTCCACCTCCTCCTGCTCATTACTTCATTTTGCTTTTTCTGCTACTTGCTGCAGCTTGTTCTCTATAGTGTTCAATTGCATCTTTTCTGTTGCATTTGCTATTGCTTACTTATAGCCTGTTTAAATTGTAAGTGTTATTCTAAGCCTCTTAGTTTTGGTTTACGCACTTGGGCTTTAGACTAACCCCTTAGCTCTCCCTGGCCTTCTCTCTCAGATTCTGAAAAATATGGATTGACAATTTCCTACAGCTTCTTCTACCAATCTGATTGATATGGGCATCCTGAGACAGTGTAGCAACTGCCATTTGTACACAGACAGCCATCTACTACTACCACCCAGGAACACAATTTGCGAGAGATGCAATTACATTAGGAATCTAGAGTCCATGTTCTCTCCCTGACAAGCCAGTATATCTGGCACTGAAAAGGTTGTCAACACAATCACTGCACCTCAAACACTACCCACACCAACACAACACACACCCACATATGTGGAGGGCCTCAACAAAAACATATCCAAACAAAGGAGACTTCAGAGGCAAAAACCTCTGAGGCAGAAACACATGTGATCTCCACAACTCTCCACACCACATACCATGCAAAGTTCACACACCTGTGCCTCACAACCACTAAGGCTTAACCATAAACCCAACATGTTAGTCATAGGGGACTCCATTGTGAGACACACAGACTGGATAAGGAGAAAGTCACAGTTAGTTGTCTGTCAGGGGCTAGAATCCACCATATCATGCATGCCCTCAAGTGTATGAACAGCAGGTACTGCTATGACTCTGTCATAGTCCATGTTGGTGTGAATGACTTGAGACATACCTCCCTGAACTATATGAAGAGAGACATGATTGAACTCGCTGAATATGTGTCCCAGGCAGGTATGTCCCTAGCCTTAAGCAGCATTCTACCGTCACCCAGAATGATACCTTAATAATAATCTTCTTTCGGCTTTTCCCGGTTAGTGATTGCCACAGCAGAACTCCGGTCTGCTAATGACCGGCAGTGGATTTTTACTGTGCCAAGTTGCCAGCCCGATTACCAACCTTCAAAAAAGCCACACCCATTCACGCATGCACCTACCTGCATGTATTTAGATGTCACTCAATCGCGGGGAGAATATGCAGACTCCACACAGAAGGCGCTCCAGCTGAGAATCAAACAGGAGAACCTCCTGCTGTGAGGCGACAACGCTAACCGCTGCACCACCGTGGCAGTAATCAGAATGATACCTTAATACAAACAGAAAATGATTGACTTTAACAATTGGCTTAGTTTCTGGTGTCATTCCAGGGGGATCCATTACCTGACAGCCTCAGAAGATATGATCAACAGACTATGATGCTTTGCCAGAGACAACCTGCATCTGTCTCACTTGGGCTTCAGGTTTCTGGCAAAGGCACTTTTCTCCCCCATAGTGCCTTTTTTAGAAAAAGTGATGAGTTAAAACAACCAACATAAACATTTAAACAAAACCCAAATTAAAGGTCATGCTACTAAATGCTAGGAGTCTAAACATGAAACTGCACTCATTGCAAGCATTCTTAACCTTGGAAAATGCTGACATCTGCACAGTCATAGAAACCTGGTTCAAAGCTGTGGAGAGCACCTCAGCCATACGTGGTTACTTATCCTATCATACATTCAGACCCCATATTGTGGGTAGTAAAGCCAAAGGAGGTGGAGTTTCAATAGATATTAAAGACAAACACATCTCCAGGCTGGTCAAACAGTATGATGCACAGGAGACACTCCAGGTGCAGTTAGCCATTGACAAGACCCCCTATAGAAATCATAGCTACTGGCCCCCAAATCTGACCCAAGATGCCCAAATTGCCTATCTAAACCTCTTCAAATCTATCAAGATTCAACCCTTTACCCTGATCCTGGGTGACTTTAACTACACATAGACTGGAAGAACTACTCATGCCAGAACACAAATGCCCAGAGATTCCTCGATTTTGTCAATGCAAATGCTTTGAAACAGCTAGTCAATACCCCCACAAGAGGTGATAATATCTTGGACTTGGTATTAACCAACATGAGTAACCACTGCAGCATCCCTGCAATATCATCCTCCCTTGTAAGATCAGACCATAAAGCGGTCACGTTCAAAATCACCATCTCCCCTGACACCCCCTCTAGCTAGGGACAGACAAAAAAAACTTTTCCAAAGCTGATTACAGCCTCCTGAGAGATGGTATAAACAGCTTCACAGCCCCCTTGCCCTCTCTAGGAGCTGGCACCATTATCTAAAACTATACCAAATGACTATACGAACATTTATATAGATGCATGGAATCAGGAATACGTGACAGGACTTAATCATCCTCCGCAAGGAAGAGTAAACCTGTCCGGTGGACATCTGCAACAAATAAACTCTACAGCAAAAGAAGGAAATTGCTGTCCAGGACCAAGAAAGAGCAGTTGCCCAATTTGAAGCAATCTCTCCTTAGCCTATACAAGCAAATAAGAGCATTAGTGAAATCCTTCAAAGCAAACGTTGAGTCCAGATTGACCACATCTACTTGAAAAAATTATAAGTCCTGCTCACATATGCCCATAATCTCAAAAGTAGAACACAGATCTGTTCAGAACTGGCAGTCAAAGACACCACATATACAAATGCCATAGATATAGCAAACTTGATGGCTGACAGATTCAGTGAAAATTTCACCCCTCTGTCCCCCCCATCAGTAAATCAGGACATTCCCAGTACCTGCCCCCTTCCCCTTATATCTAGGGATCAGGTCATCACTGCTCTTTCAAAAGCAAAAAAAATACAGTCTCCATGGTACCCGATAACATCTCAGGCTGCATCCTACATGAACTCAGGCAGGAACTTGCAGCACCATTAGGTACCCTATTCAACCAAAGCCTGGCTTTGTCCCAGCTGAGTGAGGACAGCCACTGTCATCCCTTTACACAAAGGTGGAGCATCCACCGATCTGGGAAATTATAGACCACATCAGCCTAACTAGTCTGATCTGCAAGACCATGGAATGGATTATCATGGACCTCATTAACAAGGACATTGGAAATCTCTAAACGCTCGATCCCACACAGTTTGGCTTCCAAGCTCATGTATATTAAATTTGGTCGACTTTTTTGAGACAGTCACCAAAGCCATGAATGAGGGGAAGATAGTGCACACCACCCACCTTGACCTGGCCAAAGCCTTCAACACTATTCCCCACTTGGGCATAATAGATAAACACTCTCAACCAGGTATCAATCAATATGTTACCAGATGGGTAGCTAACTGGCTCACTGATAGAACCCACCTAGTCAAAATAGGGGAAGCCACTTCAAGCAATAGACCCATATCGAGTGTTGGGACTTGGGGCCTTAGTTATTTGGGATATACTTTTCTGAGGTGCAGGTGAAAAGCAGTGGGCTATGGCTCACCATGTTTGCAGATGACTGCAAGATGAGAGTTGTCATCAGTTCCCCTAGTGACATGGACATCCTCCAAGAGGGTCTCACCCAAACAAATGGCTGGTGCCAGAAACATGGCCACAAGCTGAAGACAAAAAAAACAAAAATGCATCATCATCCCCTTTGGGAAGAGTGATGTCCCCACAAATTATCACATTAATAACAACGTCCTAAGCACACAGTCAATCATGAGGGATTTGGGCACCCAGATTGATAGCAACCTGACTTTTGACCGCCATGTTGCTTCCATTGTATGGAATGATTTCTACATGGCCTATCTCATAAGTAAGGGTGTCTCATGCAGGGACAAGGAGGTCATAACATCCCTGTATTCTTCCCTTATAAGGCCCATTATTGAGTACAATGCCCCATTCGGCATTTATCTCAGAAAGCACATGCAACAGCTGGAGAGACCACAGAGGTTCCTCACCAGGAGAATACGGAGCCTCAAAAATCTACCATACACAGATAGGTTAAAAGCCCTATCCTCTACTCAGTTTCATACAGACTCCTCAGAAGTGATTTCTGTCTGGTATACAAGGCGATCTTGGACCCTGCCTTGATGGGACTACTGCATATCTGCAAGTCAAGCTCCACTCTAGTAACCGGCACACACGGCCTCAAACTAGTCTGTGACATCAATAAGACTTGTTGGTGGGACAGATTTGTGTCCCAGAGACTCCCCCATCTATGGAATAGACTCCCTCTCCACATCAAGCAGAGTATCGGTGCTGATTAATCTATGCATGGGCTAAACTCTTGGCTAGGCTTATAAGGGCCTCAGGGTCAATAGCCTAGTAACTTCCTATGATCCTCTGATCCAATGAAAAATGGTATCATTCAGCACCATGTCCTTCATTTGCCGACTGTGTGACCTTGAGCAACTCACCTAACCATACAGAGCTTAGAGGCAGCTGGGAATTTGGGCTAGGCTCCTTGATGGTACCCTGGACAGAAGCCTAGCAGCTACTTATGAACCTATGGAGGAGAAGATGCCTCTTTATTAGGCCTTTGATATGAGAGCTAGAATTAGGTATATAGCCAGATCTGTTGCCCTTAAAGAAAAAAAAAAGGTCACAATGCTAGGAATAGTGCAAAGAAAGATATTTGAGATAATGAGGGTAGGGAGTTTTATGAAGAAAGGTTTAAGTAACTTGCACTATTTAAAACTCATCTCAGGCTATGGATGACATGGGTGCTTGAAATAGGCAACATACTTGTTTAACAAATGGTAATAAATAAATTAATAAATAAGTTGGGAGGCATGATAAGGGAACATAGAAGAAAAGGGCAGGTAGGTCAGTGGCCATGACTACCATATTAAGAGAACATAGTTCTGCCTAGATATGAGGAAGTATTTCCTCATGGAAAAAGAGGGAGACAGGTGGAGCATTCCATTAGGATGAGCAATAGAGACTAAGATAGTTGGAACACTTGCAGTTGCATCAGGAAAGATTGGGAGGCTAGTGCCCTGGGCTAGCTGCGATACTTGGACAAAAAAGATGGATTTACATTTTCCTTCTGATAGTTTTATTAGGATTTGCTGACTAGTAGAGTGCTGCAGAGTTCAGGGTCAGTGTCAGTTTTCTATAACATGTTTCTGCCAGATATCATACTAGGGACCAGATAGCAAGGCAGACTTGTCTACTGATGAGACCAGCACTGTTGGAATGGTCATCTCCTAGTGGGTGTGGGGGATGGGGGGGTCGGGAGTTTAATGAAGTGCCTGATGTGGACTGCATGGTAGCTGAGATTTAATGCAAACATTTCAGGATTTTATACTTCAGTGGTTTGAATCCTTAAACAGGACAGAAATGGAAAAGGATCTGTGGCTCATTATTACTCCAAGATGAATCTACACAGTGTGGAAGGACGCTGTTGAAGGTCAACAGAATGCTAGCATGCATTTTACAAGAAGTGATTTACAAATATGATGAGAAAAAAATGAAAAGGAGAAATAATTATGGCAAAAAATAAATCAGTAAGGGTAATTCCTCTAAAGATAGAAACGCTCCCATCAAACTAAATAGGCAACTAGAAGGACTACTTACGTCAAGCAAAGGGAATTTTTAAGTTAAGATAGCCTCCCTACTGAAAGATAACCATAAAAGACCAGACAGGAGGAGAAGGTAACCACACACAATACATACCCAGTCACACATGGTACCATCACAACTTCAAATCATACAGACCCAACACATGCAACACATAGACCACACAGTCAGAGTGTCAAACAGTCACAGCCCTTAAGGCCAAACAAAATGCCAGACACACTTGTCATTGGTGATTCCATAGTCAGACACACTGCCGTCCCGCTCACCAGACTGGGTAAGGAGAAGGTCACAGTAGAATGATGCCTCAATACAGTGATAAGATGGTCAGTTGTAATAATTGGCTTAAATACGGGTGTCATTCAAATCCGGGATCATGTCTTGTCTGCCTGGGATGACTGACAGGAGCCACGCTTTCAGCAAGGGACGGCTTGCACCTGTCACCCTGGGCTTCCGGATATTGGCAAAGGCTCTTCCCACCCCATAGTGCCTTTTTAGGCAAGGCTCAAATTCTAAACCTACCACCCTAGAACACCAAAAAGGAAAATGCATCGGAGAACATCCAGGTGCAATTAACCATAGGCAAGACTGCTCTGCAATTTGTAGCATGTTACAGGCCACCCTCTCAAACTCAGGAACCTCACATGGCCTTCCTGAAATCCAAACACCATCATACTAGGTGACTTCAACTACCCTAATATAGACTGGGAACACTACTCAAGCCCGAACACTCTAACCCAAAGATTCCTGGAGTTCATAAACTCAAATGCCATGGAACAACTAGTCACCATCCCCACAAGAGGAGAAAACATACTTGATCTCATCATCACGAACATGGGATCAAAATGTTCAACACCGAGTATACCCCTCACTGGTGAGATCAGATCATAAACTAATCTCACTGGAGGTCCTCATCGCCCCCACCTGAAACAAAAAGACAACAGTGAAAAACTTCTGACCCAGTGGTAAACATTACTCAAACCGCTGAATCACTTACAAATGCCTTCTACCAGCACCTACAGGACTGCATGGATCAGGCAATCCCAAACAAAACTAAGACTCTCTGTACCAAAGTAAGCATCCAGTCTGGTGGACCCCAGCCATAAACAAGATATACAAGAAAAGGAGGAAGCTACTACAAGATAGAGAAAAATCCTTGAAAGGTAAGACACCTTTGATCATAATAAGTAAAAACTAAGAGCTCTCATAAAATCATCCAAGGCAAATTTTGAGAGAAAAATCGCCAAGGACTCTAAAGACAATCATAAGGCCTTCTTTAGCTATGTTAGAAACCTAGGAGGAAACTCCCAGATATGCTCAGAATTAGTTCAAAATGATGTGAAAATTACTGAACCTACACACATTGCTAACATACTGGCTGACAGGTTCAGTGCAAACTTCTCCCCTCCCCCAAAAGGAGAGATATCTATTCCAGAGGATTGTAGCCCCCAAACATCTCCAGGTGAGAACTGCCCTCACTAAGGCAAAACACAGCATCCATGGGACCGGATGGTGTCCCTGTGTGCTTCATGAACTCAACGAGGAATTAAACCCACAGTTAGGACAGCTGTTTAATCTTAGCCTCACCTCAGGATATGTACCAAGGAGGGGCGACAGCCACTGTGGTCCCACTTCACACAGACCCTGAAATTACCGCCCCATTAGCTTGACAAGCCTTATCTGCAAAGCCATGGAGAGGATCATAATGGAACTCATAAATAAAGACATAGGAACTTGCAGACTTGGATCCACAGTGTTTGCTTTGTCAAAGGCAGATCCTGCCTCTTAAACTTGGTTGACTTTTTCGAGACAGTCACCAAGGCCATTGATGAGGAAAGGCAGTCCATACAGCCTACTATCATCGAAAAACTCATCAGCTTGAATGTAAACCCATACATCACAAGATGGGTTGCAAACTGGCTAAGTGACAAAACCCACAGGGTCAGTTGTGCTGGAGCCATGTCAGACTAAAGCCTGTCACAAGTGGTGTCCCACAGGGCTCAGTCCTGGGTCCACTCATCTACTTTCAAGTACAAGCAAACACAGGAGGGTTATGGCTCAAGTACAAGCAACACAGGAGGGTTATGGCTGACAAAGTTTGCAGATGACTGCAAACCACATCTGACACAGATATCCTCCAGAAGGGCCTCACAGAAACGGATAACTGGTGCCGGAGCCATGGCCTGAAGTTAAACGCCAAAAATGCATAGTCATACCCTTTGGGAAAAACAAGGTTACTAGCTACCATATAGGTGGCAATCCACTGAGCACAGAAAAATCAGTCAGGGGGATGGGGACCCAAGTTGACAGTAGCCTAGTTTGACACTCATGTTGCTGCTAAGTTAGGAAAACCTTTCTATATCGCCCACCTGATCATGAAGGGATTCACATCTAGATCAAGGGTCATCGCCCCCTGTACTCATCACTCAGTCATCCCCCCTGTACTCATCACTCATTAGACCTATGATTGAGTACAATGCCCTGCTCGGAATGTATCTGACCAGACACCTGCTGCAGCTTGAAAGGCCCCAAAAGTTCCTCACCAAAAGGATAAAGGGTCTCAAAATATGTCTTATGCTGCCCGACTGAGAAGAAGCCAGCTCTATTCAGTCTCATACCGCTTGCTCCAGAGGTGACCTGTGCCTGACATATAAGGCCATGTCAAACCCAGATTTGATGAATATGCTTCACCTCAAAAATCTAGATTCCTCAGAACCAAGACTTAAACCTTGACACGGTTATAAATAGAACGTGCTGGAGGGACAGATTCATCACCCAGAGACTCCTATGCTGTGGAACAAATGGCCTTGTTCAAGAGGAATCTTGACCAATGGATGGGAGATCGCAGATATACCCCAGGGATTACTTCAGTGTCACTGCTTGACAGAGGCACAGAAAAATGATAGGCATAGTTTTTATTCAAGCCACATAACTATGGGCTAGGCTTATAAATGCCCTTGGGCAGATAGCCTAGTATGAACCTATGAACCTATGAAAACCTTCTTTAACTTTGTCAGACACCTCAAGGGTAGCACAAAGCAATGTGTTGAATTGGTGGTTAATGGTGCCATATTCAGTGAGACTGCAGGCATGGAAAACCTGTTAGCAAACAAATTCATTTCAAGCCTTAACCCCCTCTCATGTCCAACCATCTCCCCAAAAATCTCCTCAGACATAGCCTGTCAAAGTATAACTAGGGAGTGTGTACTGGCTGCCCTCATTAAAGCCAAGAACATGGCCTCAGTAAGTCCTGAAAACATCCCAGGATGCATCTCATGAATTCTCAAAAATATGACTTATCAGGATCCCTGGAATCATAAAACAGCCTTTGTGCCACAAGAATGGGGGGCCGTGATGGTCATCCCCCTTTATAAGAGAGGATCTTCAAGAGATCCAACTATAAATGCTTTATTTTGACTAGTCTTAGTTGCAAAACCATGGAAAGAATTATCATGGCTTATCAACATGGACATAGACACCCTCCAGACACTACATCTATCTCACTTTGACATTGTCAAAGGAAGGTCATGCTTACTGAATCTGGTGGACGTCTTTGAAAAGGTCACTATGGCAATGGATGAGGAAAAAACGTTGCATACTGCCTACCTAGATCTGGCTAAAACACTTAATACAATATCCCACTCAAGTATTGTCAATAAAATTACAGCTCCAGGTACAAACCCATTTATAACATGCTGTATAGTTAGTTGGCTCATACCTCTCCAGTGTCCAGATTTTTCGGAGAATGTACAGATTTTTGTCTCATATTTTTGGTCTGTTCCTCATAAAATTTGTGATTTTTTCTGGATTTTTGCAGCAAATTAGTGAGAAATTAATTCACTAAATAATGACAGGAATTTGCGTTTCAGACTTCATATCCTTCAGAAAATGTATGGTAACATAAGACCTTTCATTCTAGCAACACTCAGTTTATAACAGCAATATTTAAAATGTGTCCCTATTTTTGGGTCTTTGTCAACCCATTATTTTCTGTGTTTGTCCACATTTTCTGTGCTGAGAGTTTGAGAGCTATGAGATGGCACACTGATAGGAACCAGGAGGTTAAAAGTGTTGAGGCCACCTCCACAAAGAGGCCTGTCATCAGTGTAATAACCCAAGGATCTGTAATAGGCCCACTCTTCTTTGGCATCTACTTCTTGGATGTCAAAGCCAATGTCAAAGGCTCTGGAAAACCAAGTTTGAATATAATTGCAAACTGGAAGGAGTCATTGAACACACAATGATTGAGAATATCCTTCAGGAAGGTCTAACACTGACAAACACTTGGTGCCAAAGCCATGGATTAAATTGCAGTACGAAGAAATGCATTATAGTACCTTTTGGGAAATCAGCCACCTCAGGTACATTACCAATAAAACACCCCTAAAAGGTGATTTATTAGTCAGGGATGTGGGAACTGATATAGATAGTAACCTAGCCTTCAACCAGCATGTGTCCAAGGTAGTAAAAAAATCCTTCGATGTTGCTCAGCTTATAAGCAAAGGCATGGCATCTAGGTCCAGCCAGGTAATCATACCACTGTACTCTATCCTCAACAGACCCATCACAGAGTATAATGCCCCCTTTGGTATGTACTTGACCAGACACATGCAGCAATTGGAACAAACACAAGGGTTCCTTACAAAAATAATACACAATGTCCTATGCTGATCACCTCATAGCCCTGTCTCTTTCCTCAGCAACATACAGACTTCTGTAAACCAATAAATAAATAAATAAACCAATCAACCTTATTTTCTGTCTTGGTACATGTGATGAAAGATTTGAGAGGGGTTAATTTGAAAAGTAAGGATGAAAGGAGGGAAACTTTATGGCAACTAAAGCTAGGGTCAGATACCCCCCAGGTGTGAATGATATGATTAATATTAAGTGTTTTTTGGTTGACAGGAAACTGGATTTAAAAATGTGATATTTGCATCAAAATGTTGTATGTATTTTAACTGCAATTTAATATAATTACTTTATTTCTGTTTTAAAGTGGTTTATTGTAATTGGATAATTGATTCTATTAGATTTTAATGAGGTTGGTTTTAAGTATAAAAGTTAGTGCCAGTAAAGTTTATTTGCATTTCTGATGAAGTCTAGTGGATGAAAGCGTTGAATAAATCATTTTACGCTAATCCAGTTGGTTAGTCTTTCTGTTGCACCAGTGTTGGTTTTGGTAAAAAAAATGTTAAATCTGAGTATGGAGTATCATGTCCAGTTCTAGTGGCCACAGGGAAGAAGGGAAAGAAGATGGTAGAAGAGTGCACAGTACAGGGTTATCAGAAACTAAAGAGAATAACTAGGAAGGGTAGAACTGAAGAAGAAAAGAGTAAGGAGGAGGAGAAACCATGAGGGGCAACTGGAAAGGGGATGATTCAAAGAACATTTTGAAAAATACTTTAGAGGGCAGATAGGAGCGCTATGAAATGTACTGCCTGATACTGCTCTATATTATGTCATTAGAAAGGATCAAAGATGTATTTGGCAAAACAAGGAAATGATGCATTAATGAATGCAGTAGCTACCTAGGGGCATGCTGAGACACTCAAGTGGGTTCAGTGAATCATTAATCTTCTACTGGCTGCTTTGTGTATTTAGTATATACTTGTGATTTTACTCTTGACAACTATCATTGTAAAATACTCTGTGGGAGGATTCAATAAAGCCTACACAGTCATTTTTCACTGTGTGCACACAAGGTCACGAAAGGCCATGAATCCTTTTAGATTCAGTAAACTCCAAGTAGCAAAGTGCACTCATGTGCAAACAAGGTAAATACAGTGGCATGCTAATTACAGCATAAGAAACTGAATTGTATGCTAATCAAGCAAGCCAATATGGTGGAGCGATTCAACAAGCTCTAAAGCAACCATGTAGACTCTGTGTTGATGCTCCCAGAGTATTTGATAACTTTTCGAATATAACCATGGAAAGGAGTCTACACGGACAGAGGAGCAAGTAAAAGTTGTTAGATTTGTACAGAACTGACCTTAAAGGAAAACTCCACCCTCTCATACAGTTTAACTCAATTGTTACGTTTCTTTTCTCCCTACAATATGGTTCCAGTATTGTGTAGGTACCAGAAACCTGCTTGCACTTCTTAAAATTTTTATTTCCTTGCATTGGAGTCAAAGGAAGGGAAATCCCACCTACTTTTTTAAACTCAACTTCTCACATAATTTGCAGAGAAATTCGTCTCTACCTGCATGACATATCACAGACACAGTTAAATCTGTAGTTTACCCTGTCACTTTTACTGCTGTCAATCTTAGGTGGGCAATTAATTCTGCTAATGTCAGGGACACAGCAGCTGATATAAAAAAGACAGAAAGCTGTGGAATTGTTTTCCACTGTTTTTATTGCAGAGGGGAGGAGAACTTAACACTTCCCTTTTGTAACAAAATAAAGCAATTAGATCAGGCAGGGGTTTCATTTTTAACTCTTCTGACAAATTTACATAAGCAGCAACACACTATTGAAATGCTAAGCTTTAAATGTTATTTATAATAGTTTATATGTTAAGATAACTTAAATGTAGTATCACAGATTTCTGTGACATTTAGAGAAAAGTCAGAAAATAGTTTTTCTTGCAAAGTATCAATGCATTTACCATTTTCAAGCCCCCCCCAACACACACACACACACACACACACACACACACACACACACACACACACACACACACACACACACACACAGGCCAGAACTGCAGAAAGAGAGTCAGGTGGCAACCCTATCAACTAGGTGCAATGATACTGTTTATAAAAAGGTCTTTTATGTTTTTTTGTGACTTCCTTCCAGAGGGGGATGCATATCCGATACACGCAGATCCATTGAAAGAGATTCCCAGTGACTTTGAGTCAGTCCTTACATTGTTTGCAGCCATAATATACAGCTGAATTTACTTTAACATACATTTACTATGTGTGTTTGCATTAAAAACAGTAAGAAAAGGAAATCAGAATTAACTGTATTTAAATTTATACACTCACACACACGCACACACACTCACACACACACACACACACACACACACACACACACACACACACACACGCAGTCATATGCTTTTGTACACATGTACCTTATACACATACACATATACATAAACACACACGCACATGTGTGTATGTGTGTGTGCAATATGTGTGTATACAATGAATTATTTATAATAAACAACATAGAATAGTTAAGCATTATTAATGTATACATTCTAATAAATGTTGCTCAATGATTTACTTGGTCACTGTCACACACTGGCTATGTGTTGCACATGCAGTCTTGGTCAATGTCTTTCTGTCAGCATTTTTTCTTTGTATTGCTAACTGCATTTAATAATTGTTATTATCTTTGCCAATGTAACCTAATTTGTCTCTGAAAGGGTCCTGGGACCAGTTCACTTACCTAATTACCAAAGTATAAATAAATATGAAATAGAAAAAAGGAGGGTGAACATGACAGAAATAATTGAGGAATTAATAAAGCACATTAGAAGTCTGCATCACTCATGAGAGAGAAAAATCCTACCACTGAAGGCATTGGGAAGTAGCAGACAAAGTTTAGAGTCATACGACTTGTCACTTGTAAATGTACAGCAAGGATCATTTACTACAGTGAGAGTTTTCACACCTCAGCATGAGAGTGTGGGGGAGGATTTGTCAAATACTTTGGGACTACAAAATACTCCTCTTACAAAAACCTGTCATTTATCTACTTTCTTTTGCTGCAAGTAGCTAACAGCTATTTATAGCATAGAACAAGCACTGGCAGATACTTAAATGAGTTTCAGTCAGGTAAACACAGAAGCAGCTCTGTTACAGGAGGTATGTTTAGATGACAGTGCTTCACAGTCCTAACATTCAATCTTAATGGCATGAGAAAACAGCACTACTGCCTTATGTCTGGCACAAGCCATATGAAGAGGACTTGAAAGGTATTCTGGGAAGAAGGAATGAAAGCAAAAAAAACAAGATCACATTGCCAAGGCAGGCCCCATCATCCACCATTTTGAGAGAAACACATTAAAATTGTGAAAAAAGCACTTGGAATGATTTTGAGGCATTAAAATAGCTCAAAAACAAAGATACAATGAAAAAATATGTTTTTTGAGTTCTAAGGTGAAGTTTTCCTTTAACATGTGACAGAAAACAGTTCTATACAGGGTGACTGCAACAAAAGGAGAGTAACAATAGCAACATATCATTTTTAAGTACTATGCCATAAATGCAGCTTTGCTCGCCCACCCTCAAATGAAAAATACACTTGTAACTAATGCAGACAGCTAAACTGTAAACCCCATGAAATAGAGTATTCATAGTGCCATGTAAGCATATGCAGTATGTAGCGGACGATATACAGTCATAATGTCTAAAAAACAGTACTCCTCTGTGCAGATATACAGCAAAGTAATACCCTCCCTTGCATGTTCAACATTTGGCTTCCCTACAGTTTTCCTGGCTACAATGTTGCCAGCCATGTAGATTCAGGGCTATGAGCATGGTGAATTGCTGAATTCTCACAAATTGGAATCATGTAGGGATGTTCACATTGTGTAGGCACTCCAGCAGTGTTTGTTTTCAATGGATGGCAACAGTGAATGATAACATTGGGGGGTGAGTGTCAGGCTAGACTTATAGAGGTGTATATGAAGGTCTGGGAAGGGTAAAAATGCATGTAAGCAGTGCACAATTCACAAGTTCTGTTTCATTATGATGTAACCTTCTTATTTGTTGGCAAAATGTGCCATCTCTGTCTGCTTTAAGTACTTTTTTTATTATGCGGGTCATTGTTTTAGTGATATAGTGATTAGCGTAGTCATGGCAAGTGGAGGATTGAATGGCAGGTTTCCCAGTGCTTGTCATGTAACTATTCCTGTTGCAGCATTTGTATGTGTAGGGTTGGAGTATAGATGGTCCTGAGTTGTAGTACAGGGTGTGCAACCTTTCTTTCACTTTTTGTGCTCCATGTTTGAACAATATCATTTGAACAGAGGAAAGTATTACCAGTTTTGCCTGTGTTTACCTTATTAATGTGGAGATGCATGGAGGTGCACATAGCACAGTAATGAGCAAGCAGCAGGTGTGTTTAATAACAGCATAAGCAGGTGAATTGCATGCTAATGAACCAGTCCAACACCGTGGAGCTGTTCAATAAGCTGTAAAGCATCCATGTAGACTTCATACTGCTTTTTTCCTGCATACTTCAATACTACTGGAGTAGAGACACAGAAAATCTATAGGGACACAGTGCTAGGGTTTGCTGCTTTGATCCATCTGTATGAGCTAGAGGCTGAAGCCATTGGTGCTGCTGGTGACAATACACCTAGGCCAAGAAGGAGAAGGGGTTCCAGGCCCCAGGTAACTTTTCAGATGTTACATGACCTAGAGATTGTGGAGAGCTACAGGGTGGTCAAGGACATACTAAAAGAACTCTGCGACCTCTGCCACCTTTAACTCAGAGTCAGAGCCAACAGAGGGGAACCCATCACAGTGGAAAATAAGGTATGTGTAGTTCTTAGAATCTTAGCTGCAGGTACTTTTCAAAGACCAACTGGGGACATGATGGGTGTGTCACAGGCATCAGCATCCAGGATCCTCCACCAATTCCTGGATGCTATACTTATATGTGCTAGTGAGCATGTTTGTTTTCCCCATAGTTCTGCATAGAGGGCCAGAAATTTGCAACAGTTCTACTGTGTAGTGCACTACCCTGAAGTACTGAGTGCCACAGATTGCACTAAGGCACCACATGGTGAGCAGAGTAGACTCTATACTAACAGCATGGGATACCACTCCATAAACTGCCAAGTCATATGTAATGCCCAGGGAATTATCTTGAATGTGTGTACTGGTAACCCTGGCAGTTATTATGACTCCCATATGTGGCAGAAAATACAGCTGTACCAGATATTTGTTAGGGGGAACATCCCACAGGGCCATTTACTGGGGGATGCTGGGTATGCACTGAAACTGTGGCTGATGACACCCATCAGAAGTGCATAGGCAGCCACAGAAGAACACCATAATGAGGCACACCCTCAAACCAGAAACATCACAGAGCGTGTGTTTGGGTACTGAAGTCATTGTTAGAATGCCTAGATACATCTGGTGAAGCCCTGCATGCACAGATACACAAATCTTCACAGTATGTGCTATGCTACACAATCTGATCCTGTGGAAACAGCTGCAGCAGGATCAGCAAAGGGAAGGGACACACATCCTGCCACGAATGCCTAGGTCACCATGACCAAGGTCAGAGGAGAACTCTGAGGGGGAACCACCAGCTGCTGTGGCTGGAGGCAGATGTAGGCATGCTCAGTACGCCTTTGTTTTAGCTAAAAGACAATGCATAGCACATTCACTGACCACCTAGATGCCTAATACCTTTCTTCTACTCAGATATATATCGTAAAATTGATGGCAAGCAACTCACACAACCTTTACTTCTCCATGTATTGACTATGTACTGCTCACATCAGACAGAGTCAGCCCAGAACTAAAACTTTGTCAACTGCTGCATTTGCAAAGTAAGTCCTGAACCTAGACTGTATTCTTTAATAATATTATGGCACACCCTTGTATTTCTTAACTTGGTACAATAATCAAGTAAATTGTGGTAGATTTGTACAGAAAGTACCTTGACATGTGACAGCAGAGACTTCTTGTACTTATTTGTTTCCATTAGTAAATTGTAGGCCTCAAGCATCAAAGATTCATACATTCATACCACTGAACAGTACTGATGATCACTGCATGTCCTCAGTTTAGCACCACTCATTTGTACTGGTAAATCATTAAAAAAGGAATGCTATACATTGCAGTTTCTGACTTCACAACTCTTCACAAGATCAAAGGACAGGCAGGATGCAGAACAAGGAGAATAAAAAGAGCATCATATCCTTATTTCTGCGATAGCAGTTACTCACCTTTGCTCCCCCCTAAAAGAACAGACTATGCTTGTCTGTGCCATAACAGTAACTGATCTTTCCCCCACACAAAAAAGCAGTGTACCCTTGTTCATGCCATAACAGTAACACCTATGCTCCCCCCAAAAGAGCAGTATATGCTTGTTTGTGCCTTCCAGCCTTGTCTTCACTTGCTAGCCACTGCATATCATATTACTCTCAATTAACATCCTCACACATTTTAGGGCCAATGATATGTAATGGCTTACGCACTGCATGTCCCACACTAGTGGTCAAATACGTGATGAATTACCAAGAAACACAGAAATGAAAGACTGAGCTGTATATTAGCACTCATAATCGTAACAGGTTGCGTGATCACTAAATGCATTATGTCCAAATATAATAAAGATAATTAAATGTACAAATAACAGATGGTGGTTGTTAGCAGTGTACATTCTGCTGCAGTTGGTTGTGTAAACAATGACTTCAACTCTTTGTCGCAAAGCAGTTTGTGTGGCAAAGAAAAATAAGGCATCCATCCTGTTTTCTGAAGCTGCACTGGTGTGAGAGTTCAAATCCCAAACTATGCAGAAATTTCTAAAATGTACTATAATTTTCTACTATGTATGTCATACACAGTGTTTCTTCATTTCAAGTATGCCTCCTTTTTTTTTCTTATCTTATTTTTCTTGTTTGCAATTCCAGCTTTTGCACGATGCACCACATAGTGCAAATAGTGGAACCAGAGAACAAATAAAATTTCTGGTTTGGCTGTGATTATCTGGTTTGTGCAAGCACAGCATTGCCGAAACAGGAAAAACTAGACCACCTAGGAAGCAGACTACTAAAAATAAAATCCAGATGCATTCAATTAATGCTCGTGGCCATTGCAAAAATCCAGCCTGGAGTACAGATGGTACTGGGTTCTAGTACAGAGTGTGCAATCTTTGTTTTACTGCTGTGACATTGCAGTGTACACCAATGAAGTGCAACATAGACAACTGTTTCCTTAACCTTTATGTGGCAACAGCTGTAAGTGTAGGACTACCATCCACACAGTGCTGGGATCGAATACAGCATATGCCATACACTATTGCATTTATTGATTTAGTAATATATGCATTATTACATTTATGATCAAATATATGACTGTGGGTATATTGTGTACTATAGTCCTGTAAATGTATTCCTCCTATCTGGACTGGGAAGACCTTCACTTTTGCCAGCAACACATACACAACTGACTGGTAGCAGGTATATGTTAGATACTCTATACTAAAACTCAGATGTTAGCAATGTAGCTTATGTTTGTGTACTGCTTACTCACCTGCAAAAGTGTATCACACACGTGTATGCACTTTGCTAATTGTCGTGCAAACCTGCTGCTCGCTGTGCTATGGAAATATTTATATTATGCTGTATTACTGCTGTTTACTCTCCATTTCCTGTGTATGACATGAAATTACATATGTAAACATTGCAAATTGAGGGGACTATCTAACAATATATCACATATTTACAATACATCCATCTGTTGCCAGCCCCCCAAGCACTGCAACCCTTATGACTCTGTACATTTTCCACACTTATATCAACCACAGTAGAAAACATAATGACAAATGTTGTGTGTTATGCAATGCACATCAACCTGGTAATGTTCAGAACTACAACTATCGACCCATATGCCTAAAAAGCCTTATCAGAATGGCTACTGCAGGAATCAACAGGGACATAGGTGACCTTCAACACACCTGACCCTACCCATGTTGTTTCAGTCAAGGGTAAATCTTTTTTATTGAACCTTGTGGACTTCTTGGATACTGACCGCACAGACCTGGATGAGGGGTAACACGACATACCACCTATGTTGACTTATCCAGGGCCTTTGACATTATCATCCATTCATGTGTCATTGTGGAGATCTCCCATGTGGGAATTAAGCCATACAGTATTACAGAGATGGGAAACTCATTCACTGACATAACACACACTCTTAAAGTTGGGGGCTGTGCCTCCACCTGTAGCCAGTTACCATTAGAATACCACAAGGATCTGTGTTGGGCCCTCAACTGTTTGCAAATTACTTCCCTGAAGGACAGGCATTAGTAGATGGCTTGTAGTTTACCAAGTTTGCAGATGACTGGTAACTGGATGCACTAATATAGAGTCCACCAATGATGGCAACATATTACAGAAGGAGCTGCCATACACAAATGATTGGTCCCAAACCGACGGACTGAACCTTAAAGGATACAGTGGCTCATTATCCCCTTTGGAAATGAAGTACCCGTGCTAATTGTGATATAGATAGCATCCCTCTAAGCTCAAACACAGTGTTGTGAGACTTGGAAACACATGCTGATACCAATATACGCTTTCATCACTATGTGTCCATACTGGTGAAGTACACATTCTGCATTACATACATCATACATATTGACATCATATTCAAGACCAGGTTGGCCACACCTCTGCTGTACTCTATCCTTATCAGACCACTAATTGAGTACAATGTTCACTTCTGTCTGTACCTAACCAGACACCTGCAGCAATTGGAGAAAAACAGGGTTCTGCCTGGGAGACTCCAGGGCCTCCAAACATGACATACACGGAAAGACTAAAAGACCTGTCAGTGTATTCAGTGTCATTCAGGTTACTGAGAGGTGATCTATGGTTGCCCTGCAGAGCAGTTTCAGACCCTATCCTACTGGAAATGCTGCATATCTGCAAATCAAATGGGACAAGAATACCTTGACCCAGGGTTCTCAACCTATCTTGTGACATACACAGAACATGCTGGAAAGACAGCTATATCCCCCAATGACTCACACTGCTCTGTAATAAGCTCCCACAGTGTATGAATCAGTGCTCCTCAATGACCTTGTTCAAGAGCAACCTTAACTACTGGTTGAGTGATTGTAAAGTCACCACTGCTGTGGCACGTATATCCCTCATGGAAAGGGCCACTTCTTGCTGCTTACAAAATCAATCTGCTAACAACAATCATCCAACTATGCTCAATAAGGTACTTATGTTTTTACCCAGCTAGGCCTCTAAACACCAAAGGACAATTAGGCCAGTAGCCTCCTACATACATATGAAGCCATGAGCCTTTGCAGGTCTCCCAACATTTTGTATCCCACATGGCCTGCTGATGTCATCTACTATAAGTTCACCTACATTCTTGTAAAAGTCAGACTTGTGCCATGGTGCTAGTGTAATGTACTATGTTCTGTATTCTGAGTACTTAGATAGGAAGTGGTTCTGGTCTCACAGCAATCAACTGTGTGTGTGTGTGTGTGTGTGTGTGTGTGTGTGTGTGTGTGTGTGTGTGTGTGTGTGTGTGTGTGCGTGTCAGTGGGGGGGTCTATATTAAATCAGCGAGCACTTAAAAAAGCGAATGCTGATTCATCGACCCTAGTTCACTGTACACTAACAATCCCGAACACTGGGAACAGCAATTTTTTCCCAGGGAATAAAATTGCTGTTCCACAAAAAAAAAAAAAAAAAAACTTAAAACAGTATTTAACGTGGAGGAAACGGTAAACTCCTGAAACCAGCCCAGTGTTTTTTTTTTCCCTGAGAAAATAGTTGCCGTTTTGGGTGTTTAGCATTGTCAGCATTCATTCAAATAGAGTCGATGAATCAGCATTCACTTTTTTAAGCATTTGCTGATGATTCAATATAGACCTTGTGTGTGTGTGTGTGTGTGTGTGTGTGTGTGTGTGTGTGTGTGTGTGTGTGTGTGTGTGTTTGTGCATGTGTGTGTCTCTGTCAGTTGTTGATTGACATTGCCGAGAGCATTTTACACCAGCATGTGGGACACTTATTCTGGCCTCAACAGACTCTGCTGATGTCATCAGCTATATGATTGTGTTGGATATACAGTAATCCCATCAGGGCATGTTCACACAGTGGTCTGGAGGCTAGGCAAATGTGACATCATCCTATACCAGACAGATTATAGTGACATGGTTTTAATCTATCCACGTACATCATGGCATGGTTTGCAGCCTATCTGTTATGTTGATGAGAAAGGCCTGTGGCCTCTCCAGATACACTTTCTAGATCTCAGCAGAAACACCCAGTAGAAGTGAGCCAGCCTGCAGTGCTGTTAGGATTCTGTCCTCCCTAACAGTAATCACTCATGGCTGCTATCCGTTAATAATCTGCACCATATAAAAAGGCAACTCTGTAGCTAGAAAAACTGATGTTGAGAAGAGTTCCATATGTTAGGAGCAGTGATAGAAAGCATTTTCTTCAGGATATCTGTAGAGAGGATTACTGAATCCCAGAAAGTATAGTTCCAGTTTGTCACCTACATACTGCATATGCTGGAATGTATTTAACACTAATGTGAAGCACAGGTCTTTACACTATCTGTATGCATTACTTAGAAGTGTACTGATGGCATGGCCATGTTTGTCAAGCCATTTCAGAGGTAGACATGATCTTGTGAGGGTTGTGAAGTAAGAACTGCAATGTGTATAATTATTTTCTACCATGTCTCTTACAGTATTTTCCATTCCAAATATATGGTGCACATCACAGGTCACACCATCAGATCTTAGGATTGTATGACAGCACAGCATTTTCTTTGCCCTTTCCTCAGTTTTCTTCATTTAAACTTTTTTGCCAAAGTTTGTGTGATGCACTGCATAGCATAAACACTGGAACTGGCGAACCCAGACCACCCAGGAAGCAGACAGCCAAAAACAGAAAATATGTTGTGTACTATATTCCTGTCAGTGTATTCCTGCTATGTGGACTGGCGTAGCCTTCACTTTTGCCTATAACACATACACAAAGGCCTGTATATCTAGTAACCCTGAAATTGCATTGCTTGCCATTACATACTGTAGAGCACTGTGTTTGTGCAATGGTAAGCATCTCGCAACATTTCTAAACAGTATACACACTCCCAATAAGCGCAATAACTGCAATTGGTGGGGAAACATCATTCTACATTGGTCTTGATCTGTGGTAGGTATGGCTTAAATTTGTGGAGAGGGAGTGAGATTTTTCTGCTCAAAGATGTGGTATCCAGGAGTCAAAAGTGTTTGATGGACTCCTAGTGAAGGAACATGAGCCCAGGCTTTTGAAGAGGGAGTATTCTGGATCACAGTACAAGTCAAGGCATAGGATAGACTTGCCTGGGCTGTGACCAGTGCTACCAGTATCCCCTGCACTGGTGAGCAATGTAGACTGCACTACAACCTCCTCCAGAGTAGGAAGAGGCATACCCTCAAACATTGGATTGAGGAATGTAGGACCAGTGAAACCTCACACATATGCAAGTATCAATTACAGAGATTACTTGTAAGAGTTAAAAGCTAAATATAGTCAGGAGTGGTAGACATAATGGTATTCTGTTCTGTTTTTTTTCCACAGCTGTCCCAGAGAGAGAACTGAATGTGAGAATCCATGCTGCTAGATTGGCCCAGATAAGCAAGCATGTGGTATGTATGCAGCAGATCAGTACTGTTACTTTAACATTAAAAGTTTAAGATAAGTTTTGGGGTATCTCATTCAGTTGTATCAAAGTGAGCATTCATATCTCAACTGTAAAAGCAAGTATGCATGCATTACTGTGCAGCACAAACCAACAGTTCAATATTCTGTTATAAAAGTGAATAGGCATCTCTCAACTGTAAAAGTAAAGTATGCATGCATCAGTCTGTAGGCCAAACTTACAGTACAGTAGTAGTCACTAGTCAGAGGTCGTGAGTTCACATACCACACTTCCCAGCTATGCAATATCAACTTGTCATAAATTGTTAGGTAAATTCAAACCTCTATACCAGTGGCACAAATCACCTGCTGTAAACTATAATCTGTTTAATCTGATCATGCATATGTGCAATATATGCACACATCAAAGAATGATTGCTGCAATCTGTAGTACAGTGTGCATCTGTTATGAGGTGGATAGTCTTAAAAGTAAAAATATTAATTGTAAGGAGTTGGTAGTCTTAAAAGAAAAGTTAACAGAATAGAGTCAAATAATTGTATAAATGCATTGTATGTCACATATGAAGTTACTAATGTTATCCCTTTTTTCTCTCACCCCAACCCTTATATTCTTTCTTTTTTTTTCAACAGCACAGCAGAGTAGGGCTGGCACACAGGATCTTCCTGCCCCACTCCACCAGTTACAGCATTTAGGCCCAGCCTGTCTGTGATGCAACTTTGCAGCACCGCCTCTGCACTATCTGACCCCTCAGGTAGTTCTACACCACAGGATAGGCCACTGGTTCCCTCCGGGACCAGTGGCGGAGGTGGTGATTTTATCACCCATGATGAACTACCAGGGTTGGTGTCTAGGATTGTGCAGCACACTGTTAGTGCATGCCTATGCCAGATGGAGGCACTGCTCTCCATCAATGTACTTAATAACATGAAAAAGAGACACAGCTTTCAGGGACTGTAGCCATCAGCACAGTGAGGTGATAGTGATGATGGTCCAGTGGATGAGGACTTGATTTTCTCTGTCATCCCACTTGACATCCCTGGTTTCTCGATGTTTCCACCCTCACTCCAACCATGGTGTTCAACAACCTCCTGTGTCCTTCACCATCCCTGTGTCTTGTCTTGCATGTCCTGTCTGTCTGCAATTGTTCCTCACGTACCCCAGACATATCTATGTCCTTTCACTAAAATTTCTCTCTCTCTCACAAAAAAAAAAAAAAAAAAATGGGCACCTGTCCCAAAAAAAGAAAATGTGCTATACATAGCTCTCCATTTCAAACACTAATGGAAGGTGGGAAATTGGTGAAATGGGGAGTAAACAGGGGAAAAAAGTAAAAGCATGACAGGACTGTGCAGGAGGAAGGTAGGAAAGAACCATAGCTATCCATTTTTGTCAACAGTAAAAAAATTAACGTATGTGCAGAATATTAACTAAATTTGCACTCTCATCTCTGGAGAGAGGGATGACCACAAAATAATCATGTTTTATAGGCAACTAGACTGAATCAAATGCATCAAAAAGAAACATGCTCTGCATGGTTGGGATCAGGGTGGGGACATTGAGAACCCATGGACATCAAACTGGGTGACAACGAGAATTAAGTCCTTACTCACTGGACTGGCATCACCATCATCTCACTGCAATGATGGCTGCAGTGCCCAATGTCTGCATCTTCTGGTATTCTGTACAATGATGGAGAGCAGTATCTGCATCTGGTGTATATGTGCACCAACAGTACAGCACACAATCCTATTCACCAACCCTGGCAGTTTGTCATGGGTTATAAAATCACCACCTTTGCCACTGCTCCCGGAAGGAATCACTGGCCTATCCTGTGCAGGAGAACTACCTGAGGGGCCAGGTAGTACAGGGACAGCAGAGGGGGTGTTTCCAGGTTGCATACCAAAAGTGCTGGGCCTCGGTGCCATAGCCAGTGGAGTGGGGGCAGGAGGATCCTGTGGGCTAGGCCTACCCCACTATGCTGTGGGAAAAAAAAAGAGAGGATAAGGGGTGGGGTGACAGAAAAAAAGAGATAACATTAATAACTTCATACATGACAAAATGCATTGACACAATTATTTGACTCTATACTATTACCTTTACGTTTAAGAATACCAACTCCTAACAAATAACTTTCTTACTTTTAAGACTACATGCCTCATAAGAGATGCACGCTATACTACAGATTTCAACAAGCAATCCTTTTATGTGTGCATATATTGCATGTATTCGTGTTCCAGTTATACTGATTACAGATTACAGGACATTTCTGCCACTAGTATAGAGGCCTGAGGTTACATTGCAATAATGATGAAAACTTAACAGTATGATATAGTTGGGAAATGTGGTTTTTGAATCCACAACCTCTGACTACTCTCTAATGCTGTATTGTTATTTTGGCCTACACACTAATACATGCATAGTTTCCTTTTACAGCTGAGAGATGCATGCTCACTTTTATTTTAGAACATGGAACTGTTGTTTTGTGCTACAGACTAATGCATGCATACTTGCTTTTATAGTTGAGATATGCAAGCTCAGTTTGATACAACTGTATAAAATATCAATAAAAGCTGCCTAACTTTTAATGCTTCAAAAACAGTACTGTTCTCATGCATGCACACCACATGCTTCTCTCATCTGGGCCAGTCTAGCAGCATGGGTTCTCACATTTAGTTCTCTCTCAGTGGCAGATGTGGAAAAAACAAAACAGAACATAATACCATTATGAATAACAGTCCTGACTATAATCAGCTTGTAAGTTTTACAAGTAGTGTCTTTAATTGACACTAACACATCTGTGGGGTGCCCCCAGTCCTACATTCCTCAATCCAGTTGTCGAGGGTATCTGTCCTCCTCCTCTGGATGTCATTGTAGTGGTGTCTACATTGCTCATCAGTGCAGGGGATATTGGTAGCACTGGTCACAGCCCAGACAAGACTATCCCATGCCTCTGACTTGTACTCTGATCTGGAATAGTCCCTCTCCAATAGCCTGGGCCCATGTTCCTTCACTAGGAATCCAACAAACACTTTGGACAACTGGATAACCTATCTTTGAGCACAAAATCTCACTCCCTATCCACACACACCTGTCATGCCTACCAAAGATCAAGATGAATGTAGAATGATATTTTCCCGCCAATTGCAGTTATTGCATTTACTGGGAGTGTGGACACTGAAAGTGCTGAGCAATGCTTACCATTGCCCAAACATGGTGCACATCATTGCACAACTTCAAGCACCACGTTTTATAGACTGAATAACAAATGGCAGACATACCTGCTGTTGCATATACCTGCTACTTAACTGACTCTGTGGCACCAGGTATTAATGCACTTTGTGCATTATGCAGTGATATGTTTCTTTTGGGGCCAGATGGTACTGGGTCTGAATACAGCTGTATCTATTAGGTTTAACTGCTTTTGTATCAGTGTTGCTGTGTGTTGGTGTGGGATGCATACCATCGTGCAATAATGCTTTAGATGAAATAAATAGGGAACATAGAACAGTGATGACATGGGGAGCAAGTAGGGGGAAGAACAATGGGCATTCCCTGCTAAACTGTGACAGAATTAATTGCATGAAATGCATGTACTGCAAAATTGACTCTGTGGCAACACATGTTAATGCATTGATATATTCCTTGTTGTTTGGGCCAGATGGTACTTGGTTCTAATACAGGTGCATGTAGTACTTTTACGGGGTCTATACTACACTAATATACATTTATATACAGGTGTCATTCACCATTGCTTAGCGATAAACATCATGCAATAATGCTTTATAGAAAAGAAATGAAGAAGATAGGACAGTGGTGATATGAGGAGCAAGCACGGGGGAATACAAAGGAAAATCCTTGCTAAACTGTGAAAGTTACTATTTATTGTATAAAATACATCTGTTACTTAACTGACTCTGTATGTATTAATGCTTTGATCCATTCTTTTTTGGGGAGAGATGGTACTGGGTTCAAATCCAGGTGTATGTATATGCTATTCAGACAATTCATGCTAATGTACAATCTTTTTATTCTATCAAATTTCTAGGTTTATTGCATATCTGTACATATTTTATGGGCTGTCATCCCCCCATTATGTATGCCTTTAGTCTTGCTGAAAGAGGACGACAAATATGCTTATGTTTCATTGTAACATGTCTGTGCCACATTTTATGTCCCTGTTTCTGTTTTTGTAGATATCCTTGCATTATGTTGGCCTTTGTGGAGAAATATTGTGCAGAAACAGTGCCATCTGTGTAGCTCTGGTGGTTATTGTGGCATTTCCCATAAATCCCACAGATTGTTGATACTTTGACATAATTGCTAGTTATGTTCGCTTACAAAATTTTGCAGTCAGCAACATTGCCATGAGCTGCAAAACTTTGCTTAGACGCGTTGTGCCCTCGCTAATATGCATTGCATGATGTTGCTCGATGAGCAGCATCATGGTAGCAGGTACACTCCATGTAGGCTCTCCACAAAGCCTACATAGGTTCATAGGTAGGTACTAGACCATCGGCCCTAGGGCCTATACAAGCCTAGCCAAAAAGGTACCCTGGCTTTCGCCACCCAAGAAAATTATTTCCTGTAACTCTGTTGAGCAGAGCCACAGAGGTGATCCCCGGGGTGAATTTCCTATTTCTCATCCAATCAAGATTTTTCTTGAAGAGTGCTAATGAGGAGCTTTGTTTGATATAGATAGGTAGATTGCTCCAGAGTATGGGAAGTCTCTGGGGCAGGAATCTATCCCTCCAGCATGTTCTCTTTATTGTGGTGACAAGGTTTAGGTCCCTAGAGCGTGTAGCTCGGAGGGATTGGAATTTCTTTAAGAGGAGCATGTCCAACAGCTCTGCATATGACATAGCTTTGTATGTTAGGCAGAGATCGCCTCTGAGTAGGTGATATGCGACAGAGTAAAGCTGGAATTTTTTGAGACAGTCTAGGTAAGGCATCTGTTTGAGGCCAGCAATCCTCTTTGTGAGGTATTTCTGCAGCCTTTCTAGTTGTTGTAGATGTCTTGTGAGGTACATACCAAAAGGGGCGTTGTACTCTATAATGGGTCTAATAAGTGACGAGTAGAGGGGAACAATGACCTCTTTTTTCCTGGATGAGAAACCTTTTGTGATGAGGTGTGCCATGTAGAAGGATTTCCAGACTACTGTGGCAATGTGATTATCAAAGGAGAGACTACTGTCCACCTGTGTCCCAAGGTCTCTTATCACACTTTTGGTGTTAAATAAACTACCACCTATGTGGTAGCTCATGGGTACAGAGTTTTTACCAAAGGGAATGACAATGCACTTTTTGGCATTGAGCTTGAGGCCATGGCTTTGACACCAGGCATCTGTCTCAGTGAGGCCCTTTTGTAGGATGTCTACATCGTTAGGAGTTTCAATTATGGCTCCTAGTTTGCAGTCATCTGTGAACTTCATTAGCCAAAGACCTTCTGTGTTAGCCTGTACTTCAGAAAAGTAGATACCAAACAGGAGGGAACCCAGGACTGAAACCTGTAGTACTCCACTTGTCACTGGTTTGAAGATGGATTTGGAGTCCACTGCTTTCACAGTGTGGGTTCTGTCAGTGAGCCAGTTGGCAACCCATCTTGTGACATAGGGATTTATACCTAGTTTAGTGTTTATCTATAATTCCAGAGTGTGGGATTGTGTCAAAAGCCTTGGCGAGATCTAGATAGGATGTGTGAACCACCTTACCCTCATCTATGGCTTTGGTGACTGCTTCAAAGAAGTCAATCAAATTTAGGAGACATGATCTGCCTTTTACAAACCTGAACTAGGTGGGGTTCAGTGTTTGGAGATTACCAATGTCTTTGTTTATAAGTTCCATGATGATACGTTCCATGGCCTTGCAGGCTCATTAGGCTAATGGGGCGGTAGTTCCCGGGGTCCATGGTGGCTCCCCCTTTGTGGAGTGGGATAACCATCACTGTGTGCCATTCAGTGGGCACAAAGCCTGAGATGAGGCTATGATTGAACATGTTGCTTAGGTGGGGTGCCAGTTCATTCTGTAGTTCATGTAGAACGCAGCATGAGATGTTGTCAGGTCCCATGGATGCTGTGTTCTTGACTTTGAAGAGTGTGGTTTTACCTGTGCAGCCATGATTACAGGAACCTTGCATTCTTCTGGTATAGAGATGGGCCCTTTGGGCGGGGGGGGGGAGTTAGCAGGATGTTGGCGATATCAGTTGGTTCTGTATATTTAGTGCCATTGTGCTGTAACTAGGAGCAGATCTGAGTGTTGCCATTGAAATTTTTGACATAGCTATAGAATGCTTTGTAGTTGTATTTAGGATCAGTGGTGATTTTGTTTTTATAACTAGCTTTGGATGATTTTATGAGGGATCTCAGCTTCTTACTGAGGCTGACCAGGGAGTTCTTCCAGTCATGGGATTTTACTCCTTTTTGCAACAGTTTCTTTCTTTTGTTGTAGAGTTAGTTTATGGCAGGGGACCACCAGATTGGCTTCCTTTTTTTGGAGGATAGCATCTTGGTTCTGTTAGGAATAGCATGATCCATGCACTTGTGTAAGTGCTTATAAAGTACATTTGTGTAGGATTCAGCAGTCATACCTCTATTGTCCATCTGCATGGGTGGCATGAAGTTTGCCACTTCTGTCTTAAGAAGCATGAAGTTGACTTTGGAGAAATTCTTTACAGTGATTTCCCTAATGGGGGTGGGGGCGGGATGTGGATGTCTAAGCTGATTAGCTTGTGGTTGGATCTGACCAATGAGGAATTGACCTCTGGTGTGGAACACCAGTCACCCATGTTGGTAAAGACAAGGTCTAGGATATTGCTGCCCCTGGTGGGTGTGTGGATGCATTGATCCAAGGCGCTGGAATTTATGAATTCCAGAAAACGTTGAGCAAAAGAGTTGGTACACGAGTAGTTTTCCTAGTTAATGGTGGGGTAGTTGAAATCGCCCATTATTAGGGTGTTGGGTTTTACCCTCATTTTTTTCAGTGTATCAAGAAATGAAGAGTGGGAGTCCTGGGGCATGGTGGGGGATCTGTAGCAAGTTACAAGTTGGATTGCGGTCTTGCCCAGAGTTAGTTGCGCTTGGATAATCTCGGATGGATTATGCTGAGCAACTAGCCTGGAGGTGTGGATATCCTTAATGAATATGGGCACGCCTCCACCTTTAGTGTTTCAGTGGTCCAGGTTAGGTGGCCGAAAGGTTTGGTATGAATTATAGTCTCGTAATGCAGGGGTGCTCTCTGGAGCCTTGAACCAGGTCTCTGTCACTGCACAGATGTCGATGTTCTCCATGTTAAGGAGTGCCTCGAGTGAATGCATTCTGAGGTTTAGACTTCTAGCATTGAGTAGCATTACCCTCAGATTTTGCTTGCTTGTACCTTTTATGGTAGTGAATTTGTGATTTGAACCTTGCCCAAAAAAGGAGCTATAGGGGTAGCAAGAGCATTAGCCAGTATCCGGAATCCCAAGGGCGACAGTTGCAGGCCATCTCTGGCAAAGAATCATGGTATGTTGATCATGTCATCCCAAGCATACAAATACTGGATCCCCTTAGAATGACACCAGAAGCTTAGCCAATTGTTGAATCAATCATTTTGTCCTTGTACTATGGTATCATTCTGGGTGATGGTAGGATGCTAGTCAGGGCTAGGGTCATACCTGCCTGGGCTACAAGATCGGAGAGCTTCTCCATGTCTTTTTCATGTAGTCCAGGAAGGTACATCTCAGGTCATTCACACCAACATGGACAATGACAGAGTCATATTTGTACTTGTTGTGGAGTGACCTGAGTGTGTGCGTTATGTGGCGGATCATGGCACCTGACAGGTAGCTGACAGTAACTTCCTCCTTGTTTAGTCTGGTGAGTGGAACATCAGTTTGCCTGACTATAGAGTCACCTATGACTAGAGTGTTGAGTAAATTGTTATGCCTTATGGGCTGTGGTTGAGTGCCACACTGAGTTTGTGGGCTATGTGTCATTTGGGTTGTTTTGGGTGGGTGGAGGTCTCTGTTGCTTGATCTGATTTTGATTGAGAGCCTCAGCGAATGTAGGTGTGTGTTTTGTGTTGCTATGTGTGTGTTTTGGTGGTGTAGATTTTGAGGGACTATTTGATGAGTGTGGTGTGGTGCAAGTGTTTACCTTCTCCTCTTGACTGTCTAGTCCAGTCTTGGGTGAAGAGAGCTTTGCTTCCAGTTTGGCAATATAAGTGCATCTCTCACAGGTTGTAGTGCTGCGTGGTAGGAGAAGAGGGTTGTCTGTGTACATGAGGCAATTGCTGCATTGCCCCAAGATAATCAGATTCATCAGGTAGACAGGAGAAAACACCAGGAGCTGACCCTTAGACATGTCTGTATGGGTGCTTATTTATTAAGTACTAAAAACTGTTTTCCTCTAGACAAGTGAGGAATGTTGACTGCTGTAGTAATTTGTTGCTTATTTCGTATTTACAAGTTCTGAACAAGGGCTGAGCTCAAAGAAACAGATTTGAGTGCTAAAACTAAAAAACTGGCAAGTTTTAAGGGAAAATTTGAAGAGCAGACTTTATGGCGCCAGGAATAGTTTAACCCTAGCTAAGCGGCAATGCATAAAGTGTATTTATTTATTTTTTTAATATAACAGTAGCAAATGAGCAAACTGATTTAAACAAATTAACCAATAAAAAGCTAAAAACTGAGCCCCGGTCCAGCAGCCTTCGATCAGACAAGTTCTAACTGCATACTCTTGCCACTAGGGTGCAGGGGAACATTATCCAAGAAAAGATGGTCTGGATTAGTGCTCAAGTTATTTGCTATACTCCCCTGGCTAATGTCCTGCAGTGGTCCACATGCTGGGAAATACTTTATGCCTACTGTTGTGAAGTACACTGCTTTTACCCATCACTTATATCATGATATCTCAACCATCTTACAAAACTTGTCTTCTGAATCCAATGATATAATTCTGTAGCCAGTCACCCTCACAAAGTGTCTTGCATCAAAGGGTACCAACAATATACCAGTAGACCATTAATCCTAATAAAAAAAAAAAAAAAAAAAAAGCAGATTTCTGCCACTCTGTCTGTCTGGCCCATGTTGCATATTTTCTGTTGAGTAGTTCTACATTTCGGTTGGTTATTACACTTGATTATGTAAATAGTGCAGGAGAAGCTGGAGATCAGAAAAGAGGTATGTCTAGACCTGGAGAAAGTCCATGACAAGTAGACAAGAATGGATGGTTCTAGTTCCTAGAAGCAATGGTAGAATTAGCGCTGGCTCAGCACAAGGACCCAGTGCTAAGTACAAACAGAGCAGTAGCTGCGTAAGTAGGAGTCCTATCATACCATGAGGCTCCTGACACTCCTTGACTCCTATGGACTGTAACAACATTACAAGAACTTCCACTTTGGACCTATTGACAATGCTTATCATGCCCATTAACTCCTTGTGCCTGGAGCAGCTGCCTCCTTCTCTTGGCCCAACCTATAGGTCTGAGTACAAAAAAGTATTTGGACTCATACAGGGGTTCCCAATAGGAGTGGGAATGCATAAGGGTTCACCTCTGTGCCTACTCCTGTTTATATTGGTGACAACTACAATACAAAACAGGACAGAGCAGAAAATTCAACAAAGGTACTGCATGCAAAAGATATGACACTATAAGCAGACTATGAACAGGAACTTCATTAAATGATAGGGATTCTGGGAAGGCACTTCACCAAATGATGGGGGACTGGAATGCAAAGCTAAAGGCACTTGGGATGAAAATGAGTACAGACAAAACAGTGGTTATGGCAGCAAATGGAGAAATCAGAAGAAGCTGAAAACTGAGACAGATGGGAAAATAGTGGAAAAGGTCAACAATGGATGCAGCAGCCATCTGGCTCAAAGTCTCTAGGGTAATGCATGACTGGTGCATGTGCAAAAAGCTAAAAAGTTAGGTGTACCAACAGTGGTGCAACCAGTGAAGGCAAAGCAGGTAAGGAAGCTTGAGCTGATGAAGGTGAAATGACTGAGATTGTTAGTACGATCCACACTGTGGGATGGAGGAGAAATAAGGAAATTAGACTACAAGTCAAAGCAGTTACAACTACAGAGAAGCCCAGAGAGAACAGATTGTGGTGGTTCAGTTAGATGTGCAGGAAAGCAGAAGACGATTTGATAAAGAACTTGGGAAAGATAAGAAGAAGGCAAGAGGAAACAAGGTTGTCGTGTCAAGAAATGGACTGATTTCTATGAGAACAGACCCATGACAGTCAGACATGACTGTTTAAGAAGGTAGGAGAGTGGCCTATAGTCAACAGATGTCGTGACGGGTGATGACATGCCCCAACCCCATGTAGAAAATAGGAAAAAGAAGGTTGATGATGGCTATGTAAATGCATCAGAAAACTTGGATCTTTTTCTATTTATAACCCAAACTCTTTAATCTGTCATGCCATCAGTCATTTATATGTCAGCAGCTATAAATAAAATATAATTTGGAAAAAAAAAACTTCTACTGTATCAGTCCATAATTGCAACAGTCCCCTTTAATACAGGGTGCAGCTATCTGTTATTGTCACTTTGTCACCTTGCACCTGCTCAAAATAAATAGCAATGTGAGAAAATCTGCAATATGCCTGTGAGCTTGAGCCACAACTCTTCTTTTTCAGGCGTATCAAAAAGATTTGTTTTCCTTTTTATTAAACTTCTATTTCACGGTAAAATAAAAATATATCATAACAATATAGTCGTACTACTTGATAAATAAAAAGGGACATCTTTCAAAAACCTGAGTCATCCTTTTTGATAAGTTTGCATGTTACCAGTGATAAATTCAAAGTACAGATAAAGAACATCACCACACCTCTTTTAGCAGATATAAATAATTTATAACATAAATGACATGCTTACATTATCAGTTTAGTAAGAGTGAGCTGAGACCCTGAATATAAATTCATACCATGAAATACAACAAACTGTTCTGATAAATAAAGAATCTACTTTAAACTCTTGGGCATTTCCTTTGGCTTTGCAGCTTGCACCAAACATCATGTGGTAATTCCGAAAGTGAAAGTTAATTGTTGCTTTCATTTTGATCAAAATTGTTAAATCATTCTCTATCGAAGATTTTGTTGAACTTTATCTGTGACAACATGCTCAACTGTGAGAGAGTATCTCTTCTTCCTAATGGGGGCTTTAGCTTTGAAAACTGCAGGAGGTAAGTTTAACGATTCTAAACTTGGGAGAGAAGATGACGTACTGAAGGAGGAGTGTTACTACTGCAGCAGTTTGATACTGAGATGAAGTGCTTTTCATTTGCTTGGATCACTTGATTTTCTAGGCCATAGAATTGTAGGATTCATTAAACTGTGACACTTGAAACACTGCTTGTATTGTGATTCTGGTACTAATGCTGAACAGTGTGCTACTGGAAGGGTTCAAGAAAGTAGAACTAAAAGATTTAAAACTGGAAATTTAAAACTGCACTGCAACTGAAAACGAAATCAGGATACTGAAAGGTACTGAAAAGTCTAGCTGCAGTGATATACGCAACTTTACATTTGCTGATTTTTCTTAACAAAGTACTGTACCACCCAAAGAAATGGCAGCATAATTTTGTGCCATCTTAAGCAAGCATATGCTTCCAGCCCCTCTGTATAGTTTCTTAAGTAGTACTACAGTTACGTCCTGCAGAGCTGTCACAGTCAGTACCTCCGATCTTTAGTTGTCTCCCAAAATATGAGTTGCTGCCATCTAGTGGATTAATGTGTTCTCATAACAATAGACTGTTTTTGTTCATGCAGTCCAACACACTGCAAATACAGTCTCTGACTCTTCTGTCTAACTCCAAATTTACTCCTGGACAGTGTCCAGTTAGATGAGCATGACACATTAGCTGTAAGTACGTCTATGTATCCTGCTAGAAGTCCACCTGTTTCATCTGTCTAAAGAATTGGGCCTCACTGCAGTGAGTGATACCACCTGACCAACTAGAACAATCTCATTTGTTTCTATTTCTGCTGCTCCTAAAATGTTGAAGAGTTATTTAAACCAGACACTGCATCTGCACTGCACATTGACATATGCCACTTATTTCCTCTGTAACATTTTTGTTTTATTATTAATTTTTTTATTTTGTTGGTTTTATTTATTTAGTTACTTAGTTAGTTAGTTAATTAGTTAGTTAAATCAAAACGGCCTGATGACCCTTCTTCAGGTACAACCTGTTACAGTAAAAATCAAAGGAACCAAACGGACATGAATGGTAATATACACAGACTATAAAACTGCTGTTTCAGAACTACAGAACATGTTGGCATAGTACCAGCTATATAGAAAAAGTGTTAATTTAGGTCAAGCAAGGTGTCTTCTATTACACTGCTAGTGTGTGAGCCTGTTTAAATGAATGGGATTCCCTATTTTTTTTTTATCTTATTCTGAGGTTCTGCAGATTAAAAGTTAGTGATATTGTTTTTAGATCACCTTCTGCACAGGGGCTAAAGGGTAAGAGCTGCTTGGCCCTCACATAAACAAAATCACAAATAAGAGCTTGATTGCTTAAAGGGATCTGATAAGTTGTGGGTCCATCCCAGATCATTTGAGAACACCTGTGCTGTAACAAAGAATTAGATATGGCATAGATGGTGCTTTGCTTACATAATAGAGTTGTGTAAAAGATAGAGAATAAAACATATGCTATTGTCAACTAAATGCAGATAAAATTTCATAATAAAATTGCAGTCTGTTGTTCAACTGATGTAATGAACAGGTTGTTTTAAACAGGGCTTGCAACAAATTCCATAATTCTGATATCCTTTAGAAGACAGCTGTAGTGGAGGCTGTGATGATTGGGGAGAGATGAGCTAAGGCTGACAGCCTAGTCAAATAGAATTTGATATATAATTCTGGCATTTGTAAATAAATGTAAAATACAGGAATGTTTTCTTGAGTGTAAAAGAATATTGTGAAATGTGGAACTGCAAAATATGTGACAACATTGCACTCTACTGGCCCAGTGAAGCATGTTGTGACCCTTTCAAGTTATAATTCGTCTCCAGTGCGTCTGGATGAAGGTTTCATGCCCATTGTTTTAAGGCTAAAGTTTATGACCAGAATTTACATGTGAATGGTGCTTTATTGCTCTGGTTTCTGCTAGAGTGTATTTATGAAATGCCTTTTATTGTTATAACTTTCTGAGCAGGTGTTAGATTGCTAAATAGTGCAGTTTGTTTGCCTGGGAAAACCTAAGTGTCAACATGATGTAATTTGGGAGGGACCCAGCAGACATGTTTGTTAGTAATGTTTAAATACTATTTATCACAAGAGACTGGGGGGCATTTTGATCTTGATATCCAACTTATCAGCACTCTGCCTTATGCTCACATGTAAGTTTTAGCACTGTGATTTCTTGTAGGAATAGTTAAAGCTAGTAAAGATTAAGTAGGTATTTTTCTTTGAAATCAGACCTGTCCTACTGTATTATTTTAAGGTTCTGTGAGATCTCTGAATGCTTAGATATCTCTGTAGTGTAGTAGTTTTGTCTTGTGTTTTAATTATTTATTATTAAATATTTTTAAAACCTTCTACCCGTGGCTGGTTTATGTAGAGATAAAGTACGCTTTAGAGTACATTATTTATTTATAGAGTTTACTGTCTAAGCCCTCCCAATAAGCCTAGACTGAATAGTCACAGTACCATTAGATAATAATATTGCACAGTAATAATTGGACACCCTTTTAAGGGCCTTTTAGTAGCTGATATTATTAGCTGGGTGGTGGCAGGGATTATTACCATATGGTCTGGGTAATCTGTGTCAGCCTTTCCCAGGAGTGTCTGTGAAGTTGTATAAATACTTATCTCAAAGTGTGTGTATGTGTCAGCTACTTGGGCAGGGACACGAAGCACTGGTTGGACAGAAAGGGTACTGGAGGTTTTAGCTTGCCCAGCTAGGCTGAGACCTGGACCCTATAGCTTTGCCAGTGGGAAGTCTTATTGGGGACCTGGTGAGTAAGGGAGCAACCAGCCCCAGAATGACTGTGATCTCTGTGTGCACTTAAGGGAAATTGTACTTTACTGTGTGTATTAGTTATCCTTTCTTCTCTTCTATGAGACAACCTCCTTGGTGTTAGTGGTGAAGATTGAGGCTCCTTGATTGCTGGGCCAGGGCACGGTCGTCACAGAGGCCTCAAGAAGTGTTGTTGAGTAAGGTCATGATGGTTGGAGCACTGACACAAAAACTATAGAGTGGTTGGGAGAATGGTTTCTACAAAGTGAGGTTGTGATGGTTGGAGCACCGACACAAAAACAGAGTGGTTGGGAGAATGGTTTCTACATAGTGAGGTTGTGATGGTTGGAGCACTGACACAAAAACAACAGAGTGATTGGGAGAATGCTTTTAGTTTCAGCATGGAACTCAAAGGACAGTAGTAGTTTTTTAATTTTGTTGCTATATATTTTAGACCAAAGTAAGAAAAGGCTTTTATTACCCTAAGATGGCAGGGATCAAATCTGCTTTTCGTAATATGATACAATTGCATTCAAGACTATGGTCTTTAACATAAAATTATCTGTTTTTTAAGTCCCAGCTATATGAGACTGCAGTTCTAAAATGACCAAAAAGTAATTGCTGGTAAGACATGTTCAGTTGCATGTAGCTTTACTGTCATAGCTAAGGCTCTTTTGGCTTCTGAAGTAGGTAAATGTGTGACTTCATACAGCTTTTAGTCTTCCCTAGGAATCAAATTTTATCAATATGTTTTGAGAAATATAAGTTTGGGAGGGTAGAGGAGTAAGTTAACCAGAAAATGAGATACTGAGGCTGTCAATATTTAATTGTGCACCTGAAGAATTAACAGTCTTTTTAAGAAGTCTTTTTCCTGTCACTAAGGATCCTAATGAGTATGGTTTTAGTTTAATGTTTAGAGTGAAGCATGAGAGTTAAACCAGATGGTAAATAATTTTATTCATCCTAGACAGGCAGTCAGTGGTGATTTCAGAGGGCGCGTCTAATAGCCTAGTTGCCATGTCATTGGTATAACAAGTAGTTTCAATGCACAGGTATACCTCTAAACTTCTTTGCTCAGGAGTTTTGTAAAAAAACAAAATTAATGGGAGAAAAGAGGTTCAAAATCAGAGACTTTTTTTTAATATTAAAATTCAACACCTGGACTGAACCCAAAAATGATCCCCTTGGATCAGAGTTCTACCCCAGTTAACAAAACCACAAATAAATAAATATATGCCTACATGCACACATTTCACTTTAAAGTTAATAGAGCAACAGGTTTTGCATCAACATGTATTTCAGAGTAATAAGAGGAATGAAACTCTAATGGCTGGCATTACTGACTGACTGAATCTTCAGTGGTTTACCAGAAAATTAAAAAAAATTACAAGGGATATACAAAAAACTGAGGCAAAATCAGATAGGTTATGCAAAATCAGGGACATTTGAGAGGTGTTTACCCAGGAGATTTCTAAAGCACTGTTGAAGGAAATGAATACAAAGATTTAGGTGTGTAGCATTTCAAGGATCATGTGCTTTACATGTGAGAGATGACCTTTGACATTACCTCTGAAAGAGTTATTTTCAAACAAGACAGGGATTCAGAGCCAAGGCTATAGCATTGCAATTTTAGAACAGAGTCAAAATGCTTAGTTAAGTAATTAAATATGGCTGCAGTAAGTGCTGCTTATCCACATTTAATAAGGTCTGTATTAATTCATCAAAGTTTCATTTCAGTGAACCTTTCTTCACCAAACCTAACCATTGAACATTTATTTCTACGAATGTTCTCATCAAAAAAATTTAAACAGGGAAATTCAGCACTTGACTAAAAGAACACTGGAACAGACACCTCAGCATGTAAAATCCACCAAAGTGGGGTCTTCACCCCCCACATTCCCCAACCACATATATATATATATATATATATATATATATATATATATATATATATATATATATATATATATATATATATATATATATATATATATATATATATATATATATATATATATACCAACTCCTAAATCCACTACAGTGGGGAAAAGAGCAAATTTGTGCTGCTGGTCAAGTGCTTCCTTTCTCTACGTAAATTGTTTTGTGGATATGAATGTTCGCTGAAATGAACATTTGATGGTCAGAGCTCAATGAAGAAAGGTTTGCTGAATTGAATCTTTGATGAATTAATATAGACCCATTTAATAGGGTGTTGCTTGTAAAGGTTAACATGCATTTTGGGTAGTATATCCTTTCCTAATCTCACTCTGTCTCTTGCTTAGATGTCAATACCTGTTCAGGTACATGTTGTAAGGATTCAACCTTCTAGGACCTTAGCTATGGTGATAAAAGAGAAATAGACTGATGTGGGTTTATCTAATTTGGAGGGTCTTGCTTAGGAATTGAAATCACCATGGTCACCTTCCTCAGGTTAGAGGAAGTGGATTGCTTTAATAACAGATTAATAATGTATTGCAGGCAGGAAGAAGAAGGTGCCATATGTCTTTACAAATTTTACTGCACTATCATTAGTCCCCACAAAACCATAGCTTGGAATTTTTCTTAATCTGTGCTTTACATATTTAATGGCAATCCAATGAAAAGAGAAAAATATATTGTAGTAGTTGTGGTACTGGCTACAGAAGCTCTTAGTGATTTATTTTGCAGCTGGGTTATTTATTATTTGTTAAAGTGGTGGACATACATGTCTGCAATGTAGTATGAGTCCAAAATGATTCAGACCACTGAGACTCATTTCAGGGGATCTACAACAAGATTGATAACCTCATTCCAGAAATATTCGGGTTGCTTAGAAACCTTTTGTGTCTCTCCACTAGACAGGAAGTTTTGATTTTTTTTTAAACATTTGTTTCTTCATACAGAAATTAACTGATTTGGCATGAGAGACAAGTATCTTAAATGTGTTCCAGGCATATGTATTTATTTTTGCAACAATCTCACATGTAGCCTCTGTTGATAACTTTGGTGTTAAATTATGCTTGGTAACCTCTAGAACATTTGAGTAATATTTGTCTTGGAGGGATACAAGAATATTAAGTAGAGATGTCAGAGCACTGATGCAGTCTATCTGAGATGTCATACAAAACCAGTCAGTATTTGCAAAAATAATATAAAAATCACAGGCTGTATTTGTATTTATAGACTTGCTAGGTTTTTGTTTGACCAGACGCTTTTGTTTATTAGAAGACAAAATAAATGGATATGGCACAGTGGATACTTTAGAAGGGGCAGGGAAACTAGAGGGGCAGAAAATCTATGAGGTGAGATGATCATTGCCTGTTCCAGTTGGATGTGCTTTGGAGAGTGAAAATTTGGTGTGGTAGGGCATGCAGTCACATGGAGCAAAGAAAACTTAATGATTGCATATATCTTCAGTGAGTCTACTGTGAAATATGGAACATTCAAAAAGAGCAATGGAAACTCTTTTTTTTCCAACAAGCCATACTCAAACATTTAAAGCAATATTTTAACTGAAAAAAAGTGTTTCCAGTACTCTGTGTTCCCAGGCTCGCTGATAATCATTAATATTTACCTGTGCATGATAAAGTGTAATACAACTCAGCAAACTTGGGATGTTATGTCTTCAGGCTGAAGACTCTGTATGTGATTGGTCACTGCTAAACTGTATCCAGACTAAGTAGCCACAGACTCTAGAAATAGGTGGCTGAAAGTGCCTGGCTCTTTATTTTAAGGTAGTAACCTGAAACTCTGCATCCATGAGACTTGATAAAGTGCACTAACTTTGGATAACCTGGGTCACCAAAATGTACTGCCCAGTAAATACTGAACCACTCTCTCTGTCCCTCTCTACCTCTCTCTCCATTTCCACATCTTCTAGACCAACTCACATGCTCCTGCTATCTCATATCATTTCTTTTGGAATTAAATTCTTTCAAGATTGTAATAATTTTGAAACTATTTTTTTTCCTAAAAGACCTGGTTACTTAACTGTGCAACTATAGAAGGCAACCTTGCTTTGATTATTATTTTAACATAAAAAAAAGAAAAAAGAATTGCAGTGTTAAGTTCAAATAGCAGTGTATCTAGTCATCGGTAAGTTTTGTAGTGTTTACCTCCTTCCTAGCAATCTGATCATCTGGATGGGTGGTCATTCAGTTGCCACACTCTGTAGGGCCATGATTACTAGGAGCAAACTAAGGTGTCCTGTTACCCAAAAAATCTTAGCTAGCTAGATTAATAGGTCACTGGATAGGTAGGTAGATTGATTAATAGATAAATATGTAGGTAGATAGCTAATGCTCACTTACTGAATCCTCTAAGCGGAGAAGATGCTGTCTGTACTCTCCAGCACTGCTAATTGTTCAAATATCCCTAGTATACATTATCAAACTGGTGTCAAACATGCATACTAGCATAGGATCATAGGAGATTACTAGACTATCAACCCGGATGTCATTTTAAACCTAGCCGTTTCAACGCAATATAATACTGTAGAGGTAGTAGTCAATACTCAAGATTGCATTTAGTGATGACTGCCCATGTCCAGGATTGTGGGCATTATCCCCAGTAAGAATTTATGGTGCCCCATCCACTGATCCTGGTTCCTCTTGTACAGTGTCATAGAGGTGCTTTGTTTCACATAAATTGGTAGCCTGTTCCAAAGATGTGGCAGTCACTGGGAGATAAGTCTGTCCCTCCAGCATGTCCTATTTAAGTCCTTGGAACTGGTAGCCCTAGACCTATTTGATTTATGAATATGCAGTAAGTTCATTATTTTTGGGTATTGGGTTGCTCTATAGCCCAGGCATAAGTTTCCCTTAAGAAGTCTATATGATACGGAGTATAGTGACAGGGATTTTAGTTGTCCATGTAAGGCACATGCTGGAGGCCCTTGACCTTCTTTATTAGAAACCTCTGAGGTCTCTCTTATTGCTGTAGGTGCTTAGTAAGGTACGTACCAAATGGGGCATTATGCTAAATTATGGGCTGGATAAGTGTCAAGTATAGGGGGTTATATCTTCTTTTGCTCTTGAGGCGATGCCTTTACTAATCAAGTGAGCTACGTGGAAAGCTTTACTTACAATGCTAGACATGTGGTGGTTGAAGTTAAGGTCACAGTCAACCTGTGATCCCAGGTCCCTTACCACTTCATGGGTACTTAGGGTATTGTTATTGTATAGTGTAAAGGGACATTGTTTGTGCAGAAGGGAATGATGATGCATTTCTTTGCATTCAGTTTGAGACCATGACTAATACACCAGTCATTCATCTTTGTAAGACCATCCTGGAGTATACTGACATTATTTGGGGATTCTATGATTGCTCCTAGTTTGCAGTCATCTGCAAACTTGGTCAGCCACAACCCTTTAGTTTTGACCTGAAATACTTGAGAAGTATATACCAAACAGTAGGGGGCGCAGCACTGACCCCTGTGGAGCCCCACTGGTAACAGGTCTGCTGTTGATTTGGAGTCACCCACTTTGATAGTGTGCATCTGGTTTGTGAACCAGTTGGCAACTCATCTTACAATAAAGGGGTTTACATTCAGTTTGCTGAGTTTATCAGTAATGCCTGAATGTGAGATTGTGTCAAAAGGCTTTGCCAAGTCAAGGTATGCTGTGTGCACAGATTTGCCCTCATCAATGGCCTTCATCACACTTTCAAAGAAATCCACTAGATTTAACAGGCAGGATCTGCCCTTCATGAAGTCGAACTGGGTAGGATCCAGGGTTTGAAGGTCACATATGTCTTTATTTATGAGGTCCATAATGATACATTCCATGGCCTTACAAATAAGGGTCTGTAATTCCCTGGGTCTGTTGCTAGGCCACCTTTGTAAAGGGTAATAGCTGCAGCTGTTCTCCATTCCGCAGGAACAAAGCCTGGGGTTAGGCTATGATTGACAAGGGTAATTAGTGGTGATGCTAGTTCATGTTTTAGCCTGTTTGGAAGACAGCCTGGGATGTCATTTGGTCCCATAGAGGCCATGTTCTTTGCCTTGGACAGGGCTTTGAGGACCTGATCTTCAGATATGTAAGGTGGGGGGAGTTTGAGGGAGGATTTGTTGTAAGTTAGGAGGGGATAAGTGAGTGAAATTTTCTCCAGACCTATCCACTAGCAGGTTCACTGTCTCTATGGGGTCAGTGTGTGTGATACCATTGGCCATCAGTTCTGTACTTCCTTGGTTTCTACCCTTTAGGTTATGTACATAGTTGTAAAAGGCCTTATGGTTATCCCTGGCAGTACTTAGGTTCATAGGTCCATAGGAGTGTACTAGGCTAATGGCCCTGGAGCCTTTATAAGCCTAGTCCAAAAGATTCCCTTGCAGCATGCCGCCCGATGTTATTTCCCAGTGCCTCTGTCCAGCAAGCCCACTAAAATGATCCCCAGGGTGAATTTTCTATCTCCCATCCACTCATCAACATTTCTCTTGAAGAGGGCCAGTGAGGTGCTCTGGTTGACATGTAAGGGAAGTCTATTCCAGAGCATGGACATTCTCTGGGTTAGGAACCTGTCCATCCAGCAAGTTCTGTTGATTGTGGCAATGAGGTTGAGGTCTCTGGTGCATGTGGTATGGAGGAATTGGGATTTCTTTAGATGTAGCATATCTAGCAGTGCTGGGTCTGACGTGGCTTTGTAGGTCAAGCAGAGATTGCCTCTAAGTAAGCGATATGATGCCGAAAAAAGTTGGAGTTTTTTTAGTCTTTCTGCATAGGGAAAGTGTTTAAGGCCTAGGATCCTCTTAGTGAGATATTTTTGTGGTCTTTCTAGTTGTTGCATATGCCTAGTGAGGCACATGCTGAATGGGGCATTGTACTCGATAATTGGTCTAATGAGGGAAGAGTAGAGAGAGACAATGACCTCTTTCTTTATGGAGGCAAAACCCTTTGTAATGAGATGTGCCACATAGAAGGATTTTCTGACCACAGTGGCTATGTGATTATCAAAGGATAGGTTGCTATCCACTTGTGTTCCCAGATCTCTTATGACACCTTCGGTGTTTAGTGGATTACCATCAATGTGGTAGTTCATGGGTACCATGTTCTTCCCAAAGGGAATGACGATGCATTTTTTGGTGCTGAGCTTAAGGCCATGGTTCTGACACCAGTCATTGGTCTCCGTGAGGCCTTTCTGTAGAATTTCAGCATCATTTGCAGAGCTAATAATGGCTCCCAGTTTGCAGTCTTCAGTGAACTTGGTCAGTCAGAGTCCCTTGGTTTTGGCCTGGACTTCAGAAAAGTAGATGCCAAACAGAAGAGGACCCAATACCCAACCCTGTAGGACTCCACTCATGACTGGTCGGTAGTCTGAGTTGGAGTCTGCTACTTTCACTGTGTGAGTTATATCCATGACCCAGTTTGCAACCCACCTTGTGACATAGGGGTTGATGCCTATTTTAGTGAGTTTATCTATGATTCCTGAGTGAGGAATTGTATCGAAGGCCTTGGCCAGATTGAGGTAGGCTGTGTAAACTACCTTGTCTTCATCCACAGCTCTGGTGACAGACTCGAAAAAGTCTACCAGGTTGAGCAGACGAGATCTAACCTTAACAAATCCGAACTGCATGGGGTCTAGAGTCTAGAGACTCCCTTTGTCCTTATTTATTAAGTTCATGATGATGCGCTCCATAACCTTACATATTAGACTCATCAGGCTAATGGGGTGGTAGTTCCCAGGGTCCATAGCCGCACCCCTTTTGTGGACTGGGATTATTGCAGCAATGTGCCATTCAGCAAGAACAAAGCCAGAAATGAGACTGTGATTGAACAGGGCACTCAGGTGTGGTGCCAGTTCATTTTGCAATTCATGTGGAACACAGCCTGGGATGTTGTCAGGTCCCATGGAAGCTGTATTCTTGGCCTTGGCCAGTGCGATTTTAGCCTGTGCAGTTTTAATATTGGGTACTTGGCATACCTTAGGTATTGTGATTGGCCTTTTAGGGGGTAAAGGCACTGAATCTGTCAGCCAGTATTTTGGCAATGTCTGTTGACTCAGTATAGGAGTTACCTAGCAGATCTGAGCATTGCCTTGCAAATTTTTGACATAACTATAGAAGGCCTTGTGGTTGTCTTTAGTATCTCTGTTGCAATTTTGTTTTCGTAGCTAGCTTTGAGGATTTGATGATGGATCTCAGCTTTTTGTTAAGGCTGACAAGGTAGTTTTTCCAGTCTTGGGACGTTGCCTTGTTCTGCAGCAGTTTCTTCCTTCTGTTGTAGAATTTGTTTATGGTAGAGGTCCACCAGATTGGCTTCCTTTTTTTTTGAGGAGAGCATCTTGGTTCTATTGGGAATGGCCCATTCCATGCATTTGTGTACATGCTCGTACAGTGCATTGGAGTATGATTCTGCCGTCTTGCATTTATTCATTTGCATGGGTGATATAAAGTTAGCCACCTCAGTTTTTATAAGCCCAAAGTTGGCTTTGGAAATTTTTTTTATGGTGGTTTCCTTTGTGGGAAGTATGGGTGGGATGTGGTGTTGCTAGGTTTCTCTCAAAGGATCTCTTAGAGGATTTGACAAGTTGTCTTATTTGCATGTTGAGGCTGAGGAGGATGCTTTTCCATTGTTGGGTCTTTGTTTTCTTGAACAGCAACCTTTTGCATTTATTGTAGTTTATTGATGCTGGAAGTCCATGATGGCAGCTTGATTTTACTTGGGGCTCTGGCTTTGATTCTATCTGGTACAGCCAAGTTTATACACTTATGCAAGTGATTGTATAGGGCTTTAGTGTTAGCTTCACTGTAGTTACCACTTTCAGTTTGGGGTGTGGCTTGGAATGCATTTATACCTTCACTTAGGAGTGTATAGTTTGCCTTGGTGAAGTTTTTTGTCTTACTTCACCCTTTGTGAGTTCTGGTATAAGTATCAGTTCAAAGGTGACTTATTTGAGGTCAGTTTTAACTAATGAGGGTCCAACAGTTGCAGTAGTGCACCTGTTTGTCATGTTGATGAGGACCAGATCCAGAATATGTGTTCCTCTTTGTCAGGGTATGGACAATTTGCTCCAGGTTATTTGAATTCACAAAGTCAAGGAACTTTTGTGCTAGCGAGCTTGGGATAGAGTAGGTTTCCCAGTTGATGGTGGGATAATTGAAGTCCCCCATAACCAGTGTGTTTGGTAAAATTTGGATTGTCTTCAGTTTGGTTAAGTAGGCTTCATGGGTGTTGTGACCCATGGAGGGGGATCTATAACTGGATAGGACTTGAATGGGGGTCTTACCCACCCTAACCTTGACTTGGATGGAATTGTCCAATGTAACTAGATGTGAAGTGAATTGTCTCTAATACAGACTGAAACACCGCCTCCTTTGGTTTTCACATGTTCATTTTGTGGTCTAAAGGTGTGGAAGGCATTGTAGCCTTGCAGGGCCGGGGTACTCTCTTAGGTCTTAAACCAGGCTTCTGTGACTGCTCAGATATCTACATCTTCTAGTGATAGAAGTGCTTCCAGGGAGTGCAGTTTTTGGTTTAAGCATTTGGCAGCACAACCCTTATTTTGTTCTGATTGGTTAATTTCACATTGGTAATGTTGTTTTTGAGACTTTGCCTAAAAAGGTACTATGGGGGAGACAAAAGCCTTTGCCAGAAGCCGAAAGCCTAGGGGTACCAGGTGCAAACCATCTCTGGCAAAGCAGCAAGGTTTGTCAACCATGGCTTCCCACGCAGTCAGGAACTGGATCCACCTTGGAATGACACCAAAAACTAAGCCAATTATTGAAATCAATGTTTTTTTGTTTATACTGTGGCATCATTCTAGGTGAGGTTAGTATGCTGCTTAAGGGTAGGGACATACCTATATTTCTCTTCATATAGTCCAGTGAGGTACACCTCAAGTCATTCACACCAACATGAACAGATAGACAGAGTCATAATGGTACTTGTTGCTGAGAGACCTGAGTGCATGCATGATTTGGTGAATCTCTGTCTATCATCAGAGTTCAGCAGGCAAATGCTTCCATGTGTCTATTCGGTGAAAGAGTCCCCCCCCCCCCCCCCCCCACCATCCCAAGTAAGTTAGCATAGTTCTTCCTTATATGAAACAGTATTAGTAAGACTTATTGAACACTACACATGGGAACATGAGACTTTTTTCCAGTGTATAACTTGTTTGTTTTTACAGAATACCTTGCAGCAGACTGCTCCATGCCCCTGCCTCCCCCTTGTCATGGTCACTTAAAAAAAACTTTAGAGAACAGAAAATTACATGTTAATAAAATATGACCAAATATTAAATTCTGTTAAAGGTTGAGCCTCCAGAGAAAATATATACTGACTGTTGGAATCCTAAAAGGGATTGTGTGTCCAGTGGGTCCACCTGGTTTACAAATGAGTGTCATCACTGTCATCATCACCATCATCATCATCATCATTATTATTATTATTATTATTATTATTATTATTATTATTATTATTATTATTATTATCTTCATGAAGGCAGGCAAACACTGCTACCTGATCTGCCTGTGAGAAAGAAATGTTTGCCTAAGTTTAAAAAAACTGATACTCTGAATGTATGCCTTCTAGTGTTATGTGACAAAGTTTTGTTAAGAGATTACTAAAGAAGGTACTTTTCTTTCACAGGAAAGACTTTGTTCTAAATTGTAAAGATGTTCACTATCAGCTAAGAATAATTATCATCTTTGATGTTCCTGGAAAACATAAACATGATGAATTATTTGATCTGTGGAAATGTTGCCAGATTTTTCTTGTTTCATAAGCATAGCCACTTCTGTTATATACAAGAAGCATTTTGAACTTAATATTCTGAATAAATTCAACCAACTAACATGAGATTAGTAATACAAGCTAATTATATATCATTAATCATTGAGAGGCTAAGGCGGTATTCATAGTTGTTGAGCGAACACAGTTGGAATGTCTGCAACACAATTCATAGAAGACATTTGTGGGAATGCCTGCAATTTACTGTAAACAAATTAAGCAAAATGAGATGTAAATGAGAAATTGTGAAAAATGGCACATACTAATGAAGTGCTCTTATGATTCATAGTCCAGTACCCATGCCATATGCAAACCCATTGTTAAAAGCATTGCTGCGCCTCTGATATCTACTTTGCAATCCAAGAACCTGCCCCCAGTGACTCCTCGGCAGTTTGAATATGTATGCACAAGGACTTAATGACACCAATGTAAGTTATTTTACCCATCAGTCTCTTCAGTAGTTTAACCATGCATGCACAAGCACTAAATGACACCAATATATTTGATTTTCCCCAGCAATCCCTTCAATATTTTACCATTTATGCACAAGCACTGAATTGTACATAATAAAATTATTTCCAATGATGCCTTCAGTAGTTTCACCATGTATGTAAAAGTGCTAAATGGCAATAAAACAAACATTTCTTGAAGGGAAGTCAATTATCATGCCAAGTTTTAAATAGCTTTGTAGTAGCTTTTCATTTTTCCCTTCAGGTCAGGTAATTAGTTTGATCCCTAAGTTGAATATTCTACTGGTAAACTGGTGCTTAAGTTCAGAGTTCTTTTATAAGTTTTGCATACAAATGACATCCTTTTACATTTATGTCTGTGAATCATACTAATTCGCCAATGTGTAAGGTGTCTTATCCTTGTAACACCTTTCACCCTAACACTTGTACCTTAAACACTTTATGCTTTTGCTGTAGGGAGGCTTGTTTACCAAACACCTCCACATTTCCATACTCAACATGAAAGACTGAGATGACTTTATTTATATAATGATGTGACGCGGATTAATGCTGTGCACTAACAGAGGGCAAGACTATGAATACGCCTTAGGATGTTGCAGTTGTTTTTGTGGGCCCTTCTGTTTAAGTGCTGGAGTTAATTATATAATACCTCAATCCAAAGAAGATATGCAAGTCAAAACTGGGATGTGGATTTAGACTTCATTACATTACTGGATCATATACACTGCGGTGGTGGTGCTGCAGTAGCGTTGTCACCTCATAGTAAGACGTTGTCCTGTTCGATTCTCAGCTAGAGCGTCTTCTGTGTGGAGACATGCGTGAATGGACATTGTTGAAGGTTGTGCATCAGGGCCAGCAACTCGGCACGTAAAAATCAACTGCCAATCATTAGCGGACTGGAGTTCTGCTGTGGCGACCCCTAACCGGGAAAAGCTGAAAGACACAACAACATTACTGGATCATATATATATATATATATATATATATATATATATATATATATATATATATATATATATATATATATACACACACACCTTAAGCAATGCTAACGGCTTCGGCAAAGGAAAAATCTTTGGTTCAAAAATCTAAAAAGCTGATGGATCTGAACAATTTAATTTGCAATACTTCAGGTCCTGAAGGCATAGTCCGGGATACTAAATGAATGACTTGATTACATCAGTCACAAAAGGGTAGTTAGGTAGTTTTTTATGTCCTTTGAACACGAGTTAAAACTAAAGGATGAGGCAAAAGATATGTAAATGACTATGTAAAAATATTCAAATATTTAATTAATAAGACTACCTGAGCTTCTTTTTCAAAAACATATTATCGACTGTTAATAGAGCTGATTTGGAAGGAGTTAAGGACAACAATAAAAGTGGGTTAAGTACCTCAAGCTTTTGGTTTGGTCAGTATTGAATGACTGAAAGTATGATTGACAGATTATTTATTTATTGTATCTTGTTTACTAATTCCAGAAAAGTGCAGAGGTGCAATGATTAAAACTACTGCTTCACAGCTCTTAGTTCTGCAGTTCATTTATAACCTGATGTTGTCTATGTGGAATTTGCATGTTTTTTTTTCTGTCTGCTTTTTTTCTTTTTCTTTTTGTTTTTTACTCCTCCCTGGGATATCTGATTTGCTCTCACATCACAAAAATATGCCAGAAGGTGAAACTGGCAATCTTGTAAATGACTCATAGATATCAGTCTGGTGTATGAGTGCATGTAGAAAGAGCATGTCTTGCAATGGCTTTACTGCCTTATGTCCACTGCTTGTTGGGCTAGGTGCCTGCTCCTCAATGATAAAGTAGCTACCAGGGAACGAATGAATGTAAACCGATTCTGGAATGTTCTTAGTAGTATCATAATGCTCCAACTTCGGAGGAAGTTTGCATTTATATTGCTGTGGAATATATAGCTGTCATCCGTCACTTGTATTGTGATTCCCGAACCATCTTATAAAACTGCAGAGTTTTTATTTTGTCACCTGCTGCCCTCACTGTAGAGCTTGCATCAAAAGATGTCAACACCATGTCAGTACAGTATACAACCTTTAAGAAGGAAAAAAAAACATCAAGGTTCTGTCACTTTAAACTTTCATCATCATTTATGATTTGTCTGGATTAGTATGTACTTGGTTTATCCCATATTGCATATTCCCTGTTGAGTAAAGCTTCAGTTTTCTGTACAGTTAGTTATCATGACTGACTCTGCTAGTATACCAGAAAATGAAATGTGTCTCTTTTCCTACATATAGCTCAATGTTTTTAATGTATAATGCTCTAACTCATTCACCTTTCAGCAGCAATAAATAACATCTAATGGGAGGAGGAGCTTCAGCTATCTGTTAGTCCTTGAATGCAGCAGTCTCCTTTGATACAAGGTGTGCATGTCTATTTTTGTCACTTTGTCACCTTTCACCTGCAAAAATAAAAAAGTAACACTCTGAGGAAGTCTGTAATGTCCTTTTACATCTCCGTTACTCCTGTATTTTTCCAACTTATCAAAATAAAATTTTTTTTGTTTTTATTAATTTTGTTTTACTTCATGGTAAAATAAATACTGATCATAACAATACAGACTGGACTTATAAACACAGGCCACTGGTCTTGATAAGCCACTTGAGTTTCAGCAGCAATATATTTAATACAGAGATAATTAAGAGCATCAAACCAGTTTTAGCCGATATAAAGAATTTGCTTATATTATTCATTTAGGAGGAGTTAGCAGTGACTCCAATGAAATATAGTAAACTGATCTGATAAAACAGTGAAGCTATTTTAAATTCTCAAACATTTCACTGGGCTTTGCAGCTTGCCTCAAACATCATGTGGTAATTCCGAAAGTGAAAGTTAATTGTTGCTTTCATTTTGATCAAAAGTCTTAAATCATTTTTATCAGAGATTTTGCCTCAACCGCATCTATGAAAACATGCTTAACTGTGAAAGAGAACTTCTTTTTCCCAAAGGGGGCTTTAGCTTTGAAAATTGCAGGAGGTAAGTTTAACGATTCTAAACTTGGGAGAGAAGTTAACTTATTGAAGGAGGAGTGTTACTACGGCAGCAGTATGATACAGAGATGAAGTGCTTTTCTTTTGTTTCACAACATTGTTGATTTTTTGAGCCCCAAAATAGTAAGATTATGTGAAGAGTGACTTACACTGCTAATGTGGTGATTCTGGGTCTAAAGCAGGGTTCGACAAAGTAGAACTCTGTGACTAGAAATTTAAAACTGCACTAGGACTGAAGAAAAAAAATGAGGATATTGAAATGGACTGGATATTCTGCTTGCAATGAAAGATTTGCACTACCATATTGTCAGAGTACTTTACTCCCTGGAAATGGCAGCACAGTTCTGTGCCAGTTCGGGCAGACATACACCTCCTGCCCCTAGCCATACCTTATTAATTTCTTAGGTGTATAATATCACTACTAGCCTCTGATTTCCCAACAGAATGAGATGCCACCTTCTAGAAGATTATCCAGCCCACTGCAATTCCACCCCCCCCAAAAAAAGTCTGTTATGTTTTTTTTTCTTCAGGGCAGTGTCCATCAAGATAAGCATGATTCAGTCTTTTTTTTTTTTTTTCTGAGCTGGCTGTAACTGTTTTACTCTCATTGTCTAGTTCCTGCATCCTGACTATTGTCTGCCTGTTTCATCGAACAAACCAGGCCTCACTGCATTGAGTGATACCACCTGACCAACTAGGGCAACTGCTTATTTTCCCTGTATTTTTGGGATGGATTGCTTAACCTTATTTCTTTCTACTTCTGCTGTTCCTAAAATGTTCAAGAGTGATTTAAGCCACACTCAGTATCTACACCTTGTAGCCATATGTCCCTGATTAATTCCTTTGCAGCAATTGAGTTGTTCCCTTTCAGACATTTTTATTTTATTTTATTTTTATGTTGTTTTTATTAATTAATTAATGTAGGTGGACTAGTTGCAAACTGTTACAGCAAAATCAAAGAAAACAAACCCTGTTAATACCAACATAGAAAGAGCTTGCTGCTATAGTACCATCTATGTAACAAAGAGCACTGAGTTAGTTAAAGGAAAAAGCTTTCCATCAAATCAAAATCTGTTGAGCCTATATAAGTGAATAGCCCTCATCAACAAATGCTTTAACTTACCCTGAGGCTCTGAAAATTCAAAATTAGTTATATTAATTAGTTATATTACATTTGCTTACCTAGTGTATGGGGTAAATAAAGTGGCTTGGCCTCCACAAACAAAGGCATCAGTGAGACCTTGTCTGTTTATGGGGTCTCATTGAGTTGCGGTTCAGTGGGTGGCAGTATCAGATGAGTCATGATGCAACAGAGGGCAGAGATAGCATAGATATTTGTGTTACGCTGGTAGTACTGTAAGGTAGAAAACAGCTTAGATCCAATATCGTTATCAACTACATACAATCAAAATTTCATAGAGAAATTGCAGACTTTTGCTAAATTGATGTAATGAACAGTACTGTACACTTTAAACTAAACTGACCACGGATTGCATAATTCTGGGGCCCTTTAGGAGAAAGCTGTATTAGAGGCCTTGGAGACGTTTTGTGAGGTAAGGTGATGGTTGGAGCAGAAGATGATATAGTATAATGACCATAGCTCTCAGCTGTCCCTTATTATGCAGGACATCACAAATTTCTACCTCATACTTTTGTCTTGTCACTCATAGAATGTCTGATTTTCTGGTAAATGCCTGGGGATTATTGTCAGTCAGTAGTAACAGGCATTCCAGCATCATACTTCTTATTCCTCTGAAATGTATGTTACTGCAAATGCTGTTGTTCTTTTAACTTTTTTAAATGAGCTGCAGTAATGTTTTAAAAAAGATACCCATTATTTTTGGCGTTATTCCTGATTCTTTGGCAAATATGTTGAGAGCTGTGCTTGGGGAGAATCGCAGGAGTAGAAGGCCTATGAGGTCAGGTGGTCAGGACTCAGTCCAGCAATATATGCTTTGGAGACTGAAAGATAGGCCTGCCAGAGTGAATAGCCACATGGCTCACAGGTAACCAGGTGCTTGCATCCTCAGTTAGTCTACTATGAAATGTGGAATAGTGGGATGGTCAATGCCATTTGTTTTCCCCAAGAAGCCACACTCAAACTTTCAAAGCAACGTTTTGAAAGCAAAAATGTTTTCATTGCTCCCTGTTTGCATATTGACTGGTCACTGTTACTTTCACTTGCCCATGAGAAAATAGTAGGATTCAGCAAGTTGGGAATGTTGTCCCATCAGACTGATGACGCATAAACCAAGAGTCTGTAAAGTGGGATGTGATGGGACAGTGAATGCTATTGAGATGAAAGATAGGTGAGACTTAAAAAAACATGGTTGAAGGGAAGAGCAGTAGGCAAACAGTAGAAATAATAAAAAAACAAAAAAAAAAACAAAGGTGAGTGTTACACTAGCTGGAAGGGATGACAGTGGATATTAATATACATGAGTATTGGGAATGGGTAGGAAAAACGAAGGTCAATTAAAAACAAAACGAGGGTATATAGAGAATAACAGTGCATGTGCATAGGAAATAATTTTATTTTATTCAGTTGTTAAAAAGGTAAGTGAACTGGTTCTTTTGAGGCCCCTTTCAGCCACGGCCTGGACATTACTACTGCTACTATTATTATTATTTTTATTTTATTATTATTATTATTATTATTATTATTATTATTTTGAGGCCAAGTAAATCATCCATAAAATGCTAATCAATTATTCATGATTCTGATCATTATATAAATTCATAGTGAAAAGCTGTAGCTGTACATAACAAAAGTTGTTTTGTATTCCAGTGATGTGTGCAGAATTATTGTAGACATATGCAAAGCAATGCTTACAGCACTATATGTCATATGAGTTGTATACAGTTAAGTCACACTGAAGCATATTAGGTTGTCAGTTCACAAAACCGAGTTATCAAACCCAGATTACAATAGTGAATGAAGCTGAGATGGGTATAGCCATATATCAGTAAAATAGGGCAGGACAGGATGGCAACTACTTATCAGGATGTAGCACAATGATGCCGGAGCTGGAGTATGTGCACCTAGGACTGCCTCATGTATGTGCCACATGACCTGAGTAACATCCTCCTTGAGTGGAGAAAGTACTCTAGCCATGGCATCTTCACTCAGTAACTAATAAAAATTGTCAGAAAGCTGATCCAAGCCCAGCAGTTGAGGATCAGTAGGATGATGCATGGTAACAGCAGCTGGTATGCTCCTCTATCAGGGATGGCAGAAATACACAGACATTTCCAACATCTTATTCAGTGACTTCTGGTGACCTGTGTGTCTTCCTTGTTGGTCATTGAGTGTCCTTAGCTGGTCACATATAATCACAAATAAATACTTGTCAGTATTGTGTAATACTGCAACACCAAGGCCATTACCTGAGAATTATGTTTTGGGACATACCACACTGAGCAGCAAGGCACTCTGTGTTCAGTCATTCCCTAGCACTCATGCTAACAATCCCACTGCAGTAACTACTGCTCAGGTTAAATGTGTTCATAGACCCATCATAACAACTGGATCCAGAATATGCAAGGGTGTATTGCATGGTACAACAACCATTCATAAATTCATCTGAGAAAGTTACATTTTTTGACGTTGCATGTATCAACACCTTTAGACAACAACACATCAGTTTCTCTGATGCAGCTGACCATCAGTTGATCCAATGCCTCTCATTGATTGCCAGTCTGCCTGCCCCTCCTGTATCCCCCAGATTAGCTCTGACTATGGCCTTGGTTTGGTGAGAAGATAAAGGCATCCTAGAACAGTGTCACACTGCTCCAGTAGGAGTATTTTGCATATTTACTTCCCCCACTGCACACATCTGATAATGCCACAATGGTAGGGCATGCAATGGGTAGCAGAGCATGATCCTCCCACAGTTCGACAAAGAATGACATCAGTGGGATGCCTTACCTACCCTCAGGAAACATTCTGTGTCTATATAACACGAACTGAATCACCAACAAGTAACCAGGAACAAAACCAGCAGTGCAGTACTCAAGACACCTCGGACCAGAAGTTACTTAAAACCTTTATTGTGACACAACCAATCACTCAGGACCTTCTGTCAGAACTCAATAAACAATAATAAAACCAACAAATATATAGTAACTAAATACATCACATGATCACATTAAAACCAATAAAATCATTTGTAACTTAATTGCTTCAATTTAAGCACAGAATGTATTGATAAACTGTCATTAAGCCCTGGATAGTTTGTCGCATTCAATTTAATCTGCCATCTCAGCTCACACACATCCAAGTGCTCATCAGCAACTCTCCCTTGCACATCTTTTAAAACTTTATTCACAACAAGAAAAACAAAAGAATGGTTGTGAACATTTTTAAATGTCTATACAAGGCATTATTCATCTTGCAGTTCCTAATATCCAAACATTGTTCATGCACTCAATCCCTCAACCTTCTCAAGGTCTTACTCACATAGAATGCTAAACACTGATTGCACTGGGCAAGATATGCCACATTGGTGCTATTACAATTGTGGCGTCCTTAAACTTTGTATACAACATCTTTAACCACAAATCCATCTTTGCTTAGAATGTATGGACATTGAGGACATGCCCCACACTTCCTAGTGCCATTTCCATTCAACTTTTGGACATTACTTCTCCATTCTAACCATTTTTTAAAGGACCTATCCTTTCTAAACACAAATACTGGTTTGTCAGCCATGTTTTTGGTTAATTTTGTCATTAATTTCTAAGTCACTTCTAAAGATCAGCCATTTTTTGTTAATAATTTCCCTAACTACTTTGCTACCCAAGGTCTAGGTGGAAATATATGCTCCCTTATTGTTTGTCATGGCTCTTTCTATAACATGTTCTTCATTTAAACCACTTCCTACAGTAGGTTTATAAAAACATTTTCTCTCCTCCGAATTACTTCACATCTGACTTTGTTCAAAAATTCAATGGGATAACCCCTCTTTACAAACATAGAAATAATTTTTTCACATTCATTAATAAACTTTTCCGTGTCATACACCATCCTGGCAGCTCTTACTAGCTGCCCCTTCACTACTGATCTTTTTTGATGTATTGGGTGCCAGCTGGAAAAATGTAAGTATGTGTTCAAAAAAGTGGGTTCCCTATATATGTTGGACACTAATTTAATCTCCCCTCTATTTTTTGATAATTCTATATCTAAATAGTGAATACTCTCACTATCATAGTTTGATGAAGAGGACAAAGAAATCAACCATTGCATTAAAATATTGCAGAAGTTCATCTAACTTCTCATTTATGTCTCTCCATAAAATAAAGATGTCATCCAAGAATCGGGTATACATACCCAACACCCTGCATAGAGGCTATTAAACACATATTGATCTTCTAATTCTGCCATTACATCATTTGCAGACATGAGGACACAAGCCGCCCCCATGGCCTCACCTGTTGTCTGTCTATAAAACTGACCCTCAAAATGCAGGAAATTGTTTTCAAGGACCATCTCTATTAAATGAGACATAGCTGGCACCCTCCAACTTTCTATCTGAAAGTACTTAATTGTTTTTCAAAGTACTCTAAGCCTTCTTTGTGGGGGATCACTGAAAACAAATTGTGTACATCCGCCATCACAAAAACACAATCGGGATCAAATTCCAATTGATTTAATTTACTCAAAAAATCCCAAGAATCTTTGCATATTTGTTTGATCTGACTAATACCACATTTCAAATGTAAATCTAAAAATGTTGCTATAAGACACGTTTTGATCTACCCCATCAACAGTTGGTCTAAAGGGAGGGTTATTGATGTCTGAATGAATTTTTGGTATCCCAAAAATTTGTGCAGCTACTGGTTTAGAGCTAGACATATACCTATATTCAGTTTCAGAAATCTGTCCCTGCATCACCATATCCAACATTCTGCATCTGTTTCTATGGTCTCCACCAAAAAAATCTAATTATGATGTGCCCTCTATTCACTTGTCATTCCTCCATATCTCACCTAGGATGATCCTCTCCCCTAGATTATTCATCTTCCCCTGCCAGCTCCTCAGACACTTGAGCTGCTGATAAAAATGTGTTCATAGACCCATTATAACTACTGGCTCCAGAATATGCAAGGGTGTATTGCATGGTACAACAACCATTCATTAATTTGTCTGAGAAAGTTCACTTACACTTACAGCAATAGTTGTATAGTACTAATAGTCACAGAATTCAACCTTGGTTTAGCACCTATATCTTTAATGGATGCAGGCAGCCTGTAAATGGTTAATCTTCTAGATCCCTACTTGTAAAAGTTTCATCTTCCAAGCCCCTGCTTACACTTATCAAGGGTACCTGAACTTGTCAGAGATTTGGGATGCATGGCTAGGCTTAAAAATGCCCTAGTGGTTATTAGCCTAGTACATACCTACGGACTTATGTGTCCACATATCCAGTGCAAAAAATGCCACGGTATGTGAATCTGCCACAGAATATAACAGTTGATAAGCCATTGTAAATCTATGTAACAGCACATGCAGGCAGTGATGCATGTTTTTGAGAAAACACATTCCCATCATTGATTTTTCTATTCTATTCTGCAGTGATACACAGGTTTACAGTGCACACGACAACTGTACATAATCCCCTATTCTACAATACAAAACATAAAATTACGATAATACAGATCAGGTAGAAAGAATGGCCACAATGCTAGTTTTATATTGGGCAAATCATACAACAACTATGCAACATCAGATGAAGAACAGACAGTCCAATATCAATATGAATATCATAAAGATATAACAGCAACACCAGACATAGAAATCTTCAAAGACACATGCTATTAGGAATTAACCACACGGGCAGACAGAATATCTGAAACCCACAAATGTGTAGTAATGTCATGCTTGGCAGTATTATTTCAACACTAGCAAGAGACCCCACTCGACTAACCTCTTTAAATAAAATACATGAGTGATAGGCTCAGATCATGGAGCTTCAAACATTTGGACAGGCAGGAGTGGGCAGAAGCTTGGTGCATTCTGCTCTACCAATTCTCCTTCGAATCTAGTACATTGTCAATAAATATGTAATATTCTTCCTCTATACACATTAATCTAATTTGTTTTGTATTCCTTTTTTTTTTATTTTCATTGTTTGCATTCTCTCTTCTACCTCCAGTTATGCTTTTAGAATAAGTCTCGAGATAAATTAACAGACATTGTGTTTAGCTTTATGTATGGTTCACAGAGAGAAGATGTTTATTTGAATTTTGCTGTTTTTTTAAGACTCAAAGACTGTATTATGTAACCAAGTTTTACTAAATAAAAGATTTTAAAAGAAGACAAGACAAAAGAAATCCTTGAAGGCACATAGAGCTGTGGAACAACATATATCACAGTCCAACATGCAGAACTAATATTCAAAAGGGAATAGGACCATCCAGACTTGGGCTTTGTCAGTGAGTCAACATTGATTTGGTCCCACTTACTCTATGCTCTGTCTGTCAAGTACAAGAACCAGTCACTAATCAACTACCATTTCATGTTCTAGTTGTAGAATCTGACACTGTAGGTTCACTGATTCATAGGCTTATAGGTAAGTAGTAAGCTAGGCTTAAAATGGCATAAAAGGGCCATTTTAAGCCTAGCTTAGTTCACTTTTTATGCTGAAAATAACATATCCAATTTGGTTATAGATTGGCCTTACCCATCCCATGGTCAATAATTAAATATTACCCCTAATGAGAATAACTGGAATGATACCACAGATAATTTGAGGGGATCCATGCATATCATAAAGCATTTAGGAGCTGCTTCTGTCCATTAGTAGTATGGGGACATTCCTGGAGTAAATTTTCTGTTTCCCATCCATAGATTCAAGCTGCTCTTGAAAATGGACAGGGATGAACTTTGTTTAATGTTGATGCGGAGTCTGTTCCATAGCAGTGATATCTTCTGAGAGGTATATCTGTCCCTCCAATCCATTCTGTTGACATTGCTGAAGAGGTTTCAATCCCTAGGCAGAGTATTACTGATGCCATTGCACTTGCTGACGCACAGTAAATCCATCAGTAATGAGTCAGAGGATGCCCTGCATGCCACACACAGGTCACCTCTTAGCAGTCTGTTGGATGCTAAGTACAGTGATAGGGCTGTGAGTCGGTCCACACAGGACATGTTGTTTAGGCCTTGTCTCCTTTTAGAAAGTTATCTCTGTGAGAATGCCAGTTGTTGCATGTGTCTGGACAGATACATACTAAAGAGGCATTTATATTCAAGGACTGGCCAAATGAGGGCTGACTAAAAGGGGGCAATGACATCCCTAGATCTAGGCACAATCCCTTTGTTTATAAGCTGTGCAGTATAGAAGGATTTTCTTACAAAAACACACACGTCGGTCAAATGCTAGGTCAATGTTCACATAAGTTCACAAATCCCACATAACTGAGTAAACCATTAGGGGCATAGTGTTAGTTTAATAGTTCCCAGGTGTAGATGACTTCCCAAAGTGATACAATAATGCATTTTTTGGGCACTTAGCTTCAGTCCATGCTTTTGGCACCACTTATTTATGTGACACAAACCTTCCTGCAGAATGGCTAAGTTACTTTGGAATTCAATGACTGCTCCTAGCTTGCAGTCATCTGCAAATTTAGTCAGCCAGAACCCTTTAGTATTGGCTTTTACGTCAGAAAAGTAGATGTCAAACAGGAGAGGTCCCAGTTCATAACCTGGGGGTTCTACTGGTGACTGGTCTCATTGTGGAGGTAACTTCCCCTATTTTGATTATCTGAGTCCTATCTGTGAGACAGTTGTCAATCTAGCAGGTGACATGGGGGTATATACCCAATTTATTTAGCTTTTCGCTAATGCTCGAGTAGGGAATTGTATCAAAAGCTTTGACCATGTCGAGGCATGCGGTATGTACCATTTTACTTTATCCATTTGTTGGTGACCTTTTCAAAAAAACTCCACAGCTGTACAAGTATGGAAAAGAGGAAGTAACCAATATTACATAGTATTGTTTCTTTTTACTCATCTTTCTTCTGTCTTGATATTAATACATGTACATAGAAGGGGCGTGTGGACACAGCCACAAGATGGGTATGCAGGGATACTTATTATCTAGCAAACATGTCTATTTAGGTGTTTCAAGTTTTTGATTATTTTGGGACATCTGTGTGTCAGTGGGAGGTTCTGCTGTGTGTGGCAATCCAAATAATGGAGTCTTCAATGTGTGCTGTCATTCAGTTGTTGTAGTCTATAGAGACATGAATGCTAGGAGCAAGATGAAGTGCCCTGTTATCCAAAAAGTGTTAAGATAGATAGACAGGTACACTGACAGGCAGCCGGACAGCCAGAGAGAGAGAGAGAGAGAGACAATGAGAGAGAGAGAGAGAGAGAGAGAGAGAGATAGTACTCATGCACAGAATCCTCTGTCCCAAGTAGATGCTATCTGTATATTCCACCCAAGTGCCAGCTATGTATCAGGGTATAACACTATCTCTAGTAAACAGAGTGGCATCAAGTGTGCACCTTACTGTGACAGAAATTGTCTCTTGGCAGAGGTCAGCAAGCAGACTCTCACATGTTTATTCAGTGAAACTGGATCTTCTGCCACACAAGCAGGTGAGCATCTTACATATGAAACAACATTAGCAGTTTTGTAATATGAAAAAAAATGAGACCGCAATAAACCATTTCAAAACTTTTCCCACCTTTAATGTGACCAATAACCTGTACAATTCAACAGAAAAACAAACAAATATGTTAGGGGAAAAATATAAAAACTAAAAAAATGTACAATAAGCTGGTTGCATAGCTGTGCATACCCTTAAACTAATACTTTGTTGAAGCACCTTTTGATTTAATTACAGCATTCAGTCTTCTTGGGTAGGAGTCTATCAGCATGGCACATCTTGACTTGGCAATAGTTGCTCACTCTCCCTTGCAAAAGCTCTCCAGATCTGTCAGATTGCGAGAGCATCTCTTGTGCACCACCCCCTTCAGGTCACCCCCACAGATTTTCTATTGGATTTAGGTCTGGGCTCTGGCTGGGCCATTCCAAAATTTTAATTTTCTTCTAGTGAAGCCATTCTTTTGATGATTTGGATGCATGCTTGGGGTCATTGTTGGGTTGAAAGGTGAAATTCCTCTTCATCTTCATCTTTCTAGCAGAAGCCTGAAGATTTTGGGCCAAAAGTGACTGGTATTTGGAACTGTTCATAATTCCCTCCACCTTGAGTAAAGCCACAGTTCCAGCTGAAGAAAAGCAACCCTAAAGCATGATACTGCCACCACCATGCTTCACTGTGTGGATGGTGTTCTTTCAGTGATGCAAAGTGTTGTTTTTTGCGCCAAATGTACCTTGTAGAATTGTGGCCAAAAAGTTCAGCCTTAGTCTCATCACACCATAACACATTTTCCCACATGCTTTTGGCAGACTTGATGTATTGTTTTGCAAATTTTAGCTGGGCCTGGATGTTTTTCTATGTAAGAAAAGGCTTTCAGCTTGCAACCCTACCCCATAGTCCAGACATATGGAGAATACCGGAGATTGTTGTCACATGTAGTACACAACCAGTACTTGCCAGAAATTCCTGCAGCTCCTTCAGTGTTGCTGTAAGTCTTTTGACAGCCTGCCTGACCAGTGTTTGCTCATAGGTGTGTACTAGGCTAGTGGCCCTGGGGCTTTTACAAGCCTAGCCCATAGGATTACCCTGGCATCTTGCCACCCAACCTTAGTTCCCAGTTGCTCTGTCAAGTAAATCCACTGGAGTGATCCCTGGGGTGAATTTTCAATTTCCCATCCACGCATCAAGATTTCTCTTGAAGAGAGCCAGTGAGGTGCTCTGCTTGACATGTATGGGAAGTCTATTCCATAGCATGGACAGTCTCTTGGTTATGAAGCTGTCCCTCCAGCATGTTCTGCTGATTGTGGTTATGAGGTTGAGATATCTGGAGTGTAAGGTGTGCAGGGATTGTGATTTCTTTAGATGTAGCATTTCTAACACAGCTGAGTCAGACATGGCTTTGTAAGTCAAGCAGAGATCGCCTCTAAGTAGGCGATATGAAACAGAGAATAGTTTGTGTTTTTTGAGTCTGTCCATATAGGACAAATGTTTAAGGCCTAGGATCTTCTTTGTGAGGTACTTTTGCGGCCTCTCTAGTTGTTGCAGGTGTTTAGTGAGGTACATGCCAAATGGGGCATTGTACTGAATGACTGGCCTAATGAGGGAAGAGTAGAGGGAGATAATGACCTCTTTCTTCCTGGATGCAAAACCCTTAGTAATGAGATGTGCCCCATAGAAGGACATTCTGACCACAGTGGGAATATGGGGGTCAAAAGAGAGGTTGCTGTCAACCTGTGTTCCTAGATCTCTTATAAGGCCTTCTGTGTTCAGTGGATTACCATCGATGTGGTAATTCATGGGAACCGGATTTTTCCCAAAGAGGATGATGACATTTTTGACATTGAGCTTAAGGCCATGGTTCTGACACCAGTCTTTGGTCTCAGTGATGCCTTTCTGTAGGAAGTTAACATCACTCAGGGAATTAATAATAGCTCCCAACATGCAATCGTCTGCCAACTTTGTCAGCCAGAGTCACTTCATGTTGACCTGGACTTCAGAGAATTAGATACCAAACAGGAGAGAACCCAGGACTGAACCCTGTGGGACTCCACTTGTGACTGGTCGGCAGTCTGACTTGGAGTCAGCTATTTTCACACTGTGGGTTCTACCTGTGAACAAGTTTGCAACCCACCTAGTGATATAGGGGTTGATGCCTAGCTTAGTAAGTTTTTCTATGATTCCTGAGTGGGGAAAGATATCAAAGCCCTTGGCCAGATCAAGATAGGCTGTATGAACCACCTTGCCTTCATCCACAGCCCTGATGACTGACTCAAAGAAGTTGACCAAGTTGAGCAGGTATGATCTACCCTTCACAAAACCAAACCATGTGGGATCAGAGTTTGGAGATTCCCTATATCCTTGTTTATTAGGTCTGTGATGATGTGTTCAATAGCTTTGCATATCAGACTCATCAGGCTAATGGGGCGATAGTTCCCAGGGTCTATAGTCACTCCTGCTTTGTGGAGAGGGATGACTGTAGCAATACGTAATTCGGTAGGGACCAAGCCTGAGGTGAGGCTGTGACTGAACAGGGCACACAGGTGAGGTGCCAGTTCACTCTGTAGTTCATGTAGAACACAGCCAGGGATATTGTCAGGTCACACAGAAGCTGTATTCTTAGCCTTTGACAGTGCTGCTTTAACCTGTGCAGCAGTAATACTGGGTGCCTGGCAATCTACTGGTATTGTGACTGGTCCCTTGTGGAGGAGAGAGGGGTACAATTGGCACTGAATCTGTCAGCCAGTATATTGGCAATATCTGTTGCCTCGGTATAGGAGGTACCATTGTTCAGTATCTCAGAGCAAATCTGGATATTACCGTGGAGATTCTTTACATAACTATATAGGGCCTTGTGGTTGTGTTTACTATCTGCTGAAATTCTGTTTTCACAGCTAGCTTTAGAGGCCTTGATGAGGGATCTCAATTTTTTTGTTGAGGCTGATAAGGGAGTTTTTCCAGTTTTGGGACTTCACCTTATTCCACATGGGTTCCTCCTTCTGTTGTAGAGTTTGTTTATGGCAGGGGACCACCCAAATGGCTTCCTTTTTTTGGAAGAGAGCATCTTGGTTCTGTTGGGTATGGAGAAATCCATGCATTTGTGTATGTGTTCGTACAGTGCATTGGTGTATGATTCGGTGGTCATGCAACTGATCTCCATTTGCATGGGTGCTGTGAAGTTAGCCACCGTTGTTTTTAGGAGCCCAAAGTTAGCTTTGGAGATGTTTTTTTATGGTGGATACCTTTGTGTGCGGTGGGGGGGTAGGAGGGATGTAGATTTCCAAGGTGATTAGTTTGTGGTCGGATCTAACCCGGGTGGAGTTGACTACTGGCATAGAGCAATGGTCACCCATGTTTGTCTTGTCTTTTCATCAGTTTTGGAGGGACGTCCAGTTCTTTGCAACGTCACTGTTGTCCCATATTTTCTCCACTTTTTGATGACTGTCTTCACTGTGTTCCACGGTATATCTAATGCTGTGGAAATTTTTTGTACCCTTCTCCTGACTGACACCTTTCAAGAATGAGATCCCTTTGATGCTTTGTAAGCTCTCCACAAACCATGGCTTTTGCTGTAGCAGGCAACTGAGTAAATGTCAAGAAAATGTACTAGGACAGCGGAACTTTATTTGGGGTTAATCAGAGTCTCTTTAATTGATGGCAGGTGTGTACCCAAGAAGACTGAATGCTGTAATTCAATTAAAAGTTGCTTCAACAAAGTATTAGCTTAAGGGTGTGCACACTTATGCAATCAGCTCATTGTACATGTTTTGTTTTTTATATTTTTTCCCCTAACAGATTTGTTTGTTTTTCAATTGAATTGTACAGTTATAGGTCACATTAAAGGTGGGAAAAGTTTTGAAATGATTTATTGTGGCCTAATATTTGTATATCACAAAAACCTGGCATTTAACAGGGGTGTGTACACATTTTCTATCCACTGAATATATATATATATATATATATATATATATATATATATATATCTATATATATAAATATATATTTTTTTCCTAGTAGGTTGCTCTTGCTTTAGCTATGGCGGTGTTACCTTGATGTTTAAACCCTCTGAGTTTAGGGGGGTCATTAGATCCCACTGTAGTGATGACTAGTTTTCTGCAGGAAGAACAGAAACCTTATGAGTTGCCACTGTTGCTTGCAGACACCGGCTGAATACGTGTGGCCCATTGTTGTATCATACTATTGTCACCTGTTATATTACCAGCATACTGCAAATTGTTTGGCTGCATGACCTTTATCCAATGTCATTATATAACTATATAAAAATGTGGGGGATACAAACCTTACATGTTTAACTGTTTTAGAATTATGACATTTAAAACAGACATTTCACTAATTAATATGAATATTGTAATATAAATTATAAAGTCTTTAGTGAATCAGTCTAGTGTCTAAAGTTATTTTAGAGCAAAAGCATGCTTATCTCATTGCATGTCTGTGCAGATAACATATAGACTATTTAAATATGCTTTGTATTACAGACGCAACTTAATATTTAAATAAATGATTTAATATCAGGTATGACCAATGATGTGCCTGTCAAAGCCTAGTTAAAAAGGAGAGGACAGCAGTGTTTATGTATTTGGATTTTTTTTCTTGTTCCAGGAACAACATCCTTAAAGATGATCTCTGTAAACTAGGATACAAGGCACCTAAGCCAACAAAAACTGGAACAACAATTGCAGGCCTTGTCTTTAAGGTGAGTCTGAAGTGACAAACAAAGTTCATAAACTGTGACAAAAAATCATTGTTCTAATTTGAATGGTAAGTTTAAGGTAACTATCCAAACACTCTGATGATGATAATTGCATTCCTTCCTCCTAAAGAGAACATAGGTGACTTTCCAGAGTTTAACTTTAGAAAAGCAAAGCAACAGTCACAGGCCTTGTTTACAAATTGCTTTTGGGATAACTGCATCAAATGTATTGATTCATTGGCTGAATGTATGAAATCATATGTGACACTATTAAAGTTATTCACTTCTGAAAGTAGATCAGCCTGATTGATGTTATTTTAAACAGTTAGTGTAGGTGAATGCCTGCAAGACTAAATTACACATTTACTGGTAATCATTGAAGTGACTCCATGATTATAGTTCTCTGACGTCTTAATTTGTCTATTGACCATGGTGACATCTTGCCTTTAAACTGACATTGTAAAATGAGAAGTGTGCCTTTAGTAGTTTGTAAACTGTCTCAACAATTGGGTGTATGTCAACTAATTTTGTGGTGTCCACAATGCTGCTGACTGAGGAAAATCAGGAAGTTAGTTCCTCAGTCAGAGTTAAATTGTGGGTCAAAGGAGGGGCTCTGACAAAAGGTTCAGGACTTCTAGAGTTTGACGGACTAGTTAGGGTACATTTTAGTTATTGCTTGAAGCAAGTTCAGGTGAAAATTATTTGTGTGTGTGAAGCTGAAAGAAGGGTTGACCAAAGCCCATAGACATGACCTTGAATTTGTAGCCAGTGTCTGGTGGAATGTATGGGATTTAACCTATGTAATACAGATACTGTTTTGTGGTGCAGCAGTTAGCATTGTCACCTCACAGCAAGAGATTCTCTGGTTCGATCCTTGGCTGGGGTGCCTTCTGTGTGGAGTCTTGCATGTCCTCCCTGTGGTCGTGTGGGTTTTTCCTCCAGGTGCTCCAGTTTCCTCCCCACATCCCAAAGACATGCTGTAGGTGGATTGGACACTCTGAATTTGCCATAGGCGTGCGTGTGTGTGTGCCTTCCGTGGAAGGTTGGGTGCCGGGCTGGCAACTTGACACCATAAAACTCTACTGCCAATTATGAGCGGACAGGTGATCTGCTGTGGCGACCCCTAACCGGGAAAAGCCGAAAGAAGAAGAAGTACAGATACATTTTTAAGACTTTGATACTAGTTTAAGTTACTATAAATACTGTATACATGCTGTGAATATATTGTGCAAAAGCTGAATTAACTATCTTGTTATTTTCTACTGTAAATAAAGCATTATTTTCCCTTGAGCCTTCAGTGCTTTTATGTGTATAAACTGGTGGTGTATTCACATCCAGTTTAGCCATAGACTTACTATTACATCTTCCCTTGCTAATTCTTCACTGCCAAAAGCACACACTATTTAAGTTAAAACTTTCAGAAGAGTTTGGTTTCATGTTGTTATTTATTTATTTATTATTTATTTATTTTTTACCTGTAACTATGGAGGACTTGCTAACAGCCTTCATGGCATCTAAGGCAGAAAATAACTTAAAGGCTGTGCATCTGCAGGAGCAGCTAGTATGACCAGAAAAAACAGCATCATGACATAGAGGGATAATTTATTTATTTTTATTTATTTATTTAACATTTGTTGACCGGGAATGTCCGACTAGGTTCCACAGAGCCTGTTTTCAGCGGAGGCCCGGGGAGAAACACTCCAGATGCATGTCTTTGGAATGTGGGAGGAAACCGGAGTACCCGGAGGAAACCCACACGAACACAGGGAGAACATGCAAACTCCACACAGAAGGCACCCCAGCCGAGAATCGAACCGGAGAACCTCTTGCTGTGAGGCGACAACGTTAACCGCTGCACCACTGTGCCGCCCTCATTATGGCCTAGCAGACTCAGTTTTTATTAGCAGCTCAAGTGTCTGAGGAGCTGGCAGAGGAAGATGAATAATTTAGGGGAGAGGATCATCCTAAGTGAGATATGGGGAATAGTAAGTGAATACAGTGCACATCATAGTTTGATTTTCTTGGTGGAGACAACAGAAACGGATGCAGAATGTTGGATATGGTGATGCAGGGACAGTTCTCAACCTTCCATCTCTGAAATGAGGAACACTAGCCCTCATAATGTGGAACAAATGGGCAAAATGTGGAATACATACCAACAGCTTAATAACAACTTTCAGCTAGGAAGAACATACAATGATTAAAATATGCTGGTTTTACTCATACAATAGATCTTTTAATGAATTAATATGATTCTTTTCTATTTACCATGGATATCAGTTAAACATTTTCTAACAATGAATGTGTAACAGATCCTTTCAATGTGGAACTTTGAAAAACATGAACTTTTTAAGACCCCAAATGAGGTATAGTTTAATAGTTTAGTACTAGGCTATCTGCCCTGAGGCATTTGCAAGCCTAGCCCTAGAGATGTGGCTTTCGCCACCCCATGTAGTGGTACTAAGGTGTATAGAATAAATTTAGAGTACTGTGCCTTTGTCTAGTAGTGACACATTGAAGACCCCCTTACTTATTAAAATTAGTTTACTGTGCCTCTGTTAAGTAGCAATACAGGGGTGACCCCTGGGGTAAACCTTCAATCTCCCATCCACTTGTCAAGATTTCTCTTGAAGAGAGACAGTGAGGGGCTCTGCCTAACATGGACTGGGATTTTGTTCCAGAGTATGGGAAGCCTCTGAGTTATGAATCTGTCTCTCCAGCATGTTCTATTCATATTTGTACTGAGGTTTAAATCTTTGGCTCTCGTGGTTCTTATGGACTTTGATTTTTTGAGGTGGAGCATGTCCATCAATTCCTGGTTGGACATGGCCTTGTATGTCAGGCACAGATCATCTCTGAGCAGGCGGTATGCTACTGAATAGAGCTGGAGTTTCTTTAGCCTTGCAGCATATGACATATGTTGGAAACCCTTGATCCTCTTGGTGAGGTACTTCTGGGGTCTCTCCAGCTGTTGTAAGTGCCGGGTGAGGTACATACCAAATGGGGCATTGTACTCAATCATGGGACTGATAAGGGAGGAGTACAGGGGCACGATGACCTCCTTTGATCTGGATGTAAACCCCCTTCATGATAAGGTGGGCAAGGTAGAAAGTCTTTCTAAGCACTTTGGCAATGTGGGTGTCAAATGAGAGGTCACTATCAACTTGGGTCCCCATGTCTCTGATTACTTTTTCAGTACTTAGTGGGTTACTGTCTATGTGATAATTTGTGGGTATTTTGTTTTTCCCAAAGGGGATGACGATACATTTCTTGGCATTCAGTTTAAGGCCGTGATTCCGGCACCAGTTGTCCGTTTCAGTGAGGCATTTCTGTAGGATGTATGTGTCAGCTGGTGTATCGACTATGGCGCCTAGTTTGCAGTCATCTGCGAACTTTGTCAGCCACAACCCTCCCATGTTTGCTTTCACATCAGAGAAGTAAATGCCGAACAAGAGGGGTCCCAGGACAGAGCCCTGTGGGACACCACTTGTGACTGGCTTTGAGTCTGACATGGCTCCCGCAATCTTGACTTTATGGGTTCTGTTCTTTAGCCAGTTTGCAACCCATCTTGTGACATATGGATTTACTTTTAAGCTGTTTAGCTTTTCTATGATCCCCGAGTGGGGTATTGTGTCGAAGGCTTTAGCCAAGTCCAGGTAGGCTGTATGAACTGCCTTGCCCTCATCAATGGCTCTAGTGACTGTTTCGAAAAAGTCAACCAGGTTCAAAAGGCAGGATCTGCCTTTTACAAAGCCGAACTGGGTGGGATTAAGTGTCTGTAGGTCCCCAATGTCGTTGTTTATGAGTTCCATAGTAATTCTTTCCATAACTTTGCAAACCAAGCTGGTCAAGCTTATGGGGTGGTAGTTCCCAGGGTCTGTAGTGGAGCCTCCCTTGTGGAGTGGTACCACTGTTGCTGTATGCCAGTGTTCAGGTACATATCCTGTAGTAAGGCTAAGGTTAAATAACATTTTTATATGCGGGTTTAGCTCCTCTTGGAGTTCACGTATCACGCAGCCGGGGATACCATCAGGTCCCATAGATGCTGTGTTTTTTGCTTTGTTGAGGGTGGTTCTCACCTGGACATCAAACATGACAGGGAGGTTACATTCAGCTGGGATGAGTATTTCTTCTTTTGGAGGTGATGGAGGGGAGAAATTTGCACTGAACCTGTCTGCCAGGATGTTGGCAATATCTGTGGGTTTGGTAAATTTTTTGTCATTGTGTACTAACTCTGAGCATATCTGAGTGTTTCCGCCTGGGTTTCTAACATAACTGAAGAATGCCTTGTGGTTATCTTTAGTGTCCTTGGCGATTTTTCTCTCAAAGTTGGCCTTGGATATTTTTATGAGAGAACGTAGCTTTCTACTAGTGCTGATCAGAGATGCCTTCCCTTTATGGGATTTTGCTCTGTCTTGCAGTAGCTTCCTTCTTTTGTTATACAATTTGTTTATGGCTGGGGTCCACCAGACAGGACGCTTTCCTTTGGTGGAGAGGGTCTTGGTTTTATTTGGGATTGCATGATCCATGCATTCTTGGAAATGTCTGTAGAAAGCATTTGTGTAGGATTCAGCATTGTGGGGTGTGGTTTCCATTGGCCCTGAGGGCTTAAATGATACCATCTCAGTCTTGAGAAGTGTAAAGTCAGCTTTTGAGAAGTTTCTCACTGTAGGCTTTTGTGCTGGGGGTGGAGGTGGTAAATGTATATCCAGGGTGATTAGTTTGTGGTCAGATCTCACCAGTGAGGGCAATACTTCTGGTGTGGAGCATTTTGTCCCCATGTTTGTGATGATCAGGTCTAGTATATTATCCCACCTTGTGGGAGAGGTGACTAGTTGTTCCATTGCATTTGAGTTTATGAATTCCAGGAACCTTTGGGCTAGGGTGTTAGGGCTAGAATAGTGCACCCAGTCTATGTTAGGGTAGTTGAAGTCTCCCAATATGATGGTATTTGGTGAGACATTCATATCTTCCAATGTCTTCAGGAAGGCTGAGTGGGGTCCTTGAGATTGGGAGAGTGGTCTGTAACATGCAACCAGTTGTATAGCAGTTTTGCCTACGGTTAGCTGCACCTGGATGGTCTCCGATGCTTCATGAGTTGCCACTAACCTAGAGGTGTGGGTGTCCTTGATGAATATGGACACTCCCCCTCCCTTTGTGGTTTGGCCTGGGTTTTGGGGCCGAAAAGCATGATACGAGGTAAAGCCTGGTAGCACTGGGGTGCTCTCAGGAGCCTTGAACCAGGTCTCGGTTACAGCGCAGACATCGATGTTCTCCATACTGAGGAGTGCTTCAAGAGCCTGCATCTTGAGATTTAGACTTCTGACGTTGAGCAGCATTACCCTTAATTTTATTCCATTTTTGTTTTCTAAGGAGGTGGGTTCATCTTTTGAGCCTTGCCTAAAAAAGGCACTATGGGGGTGGCAAGAGCCTTAGCCAATATTCGGAAGCCCAGTGGTGACAGGTGCAAGCCGTCCCTTGCGAAGCAGCGTGGCTTGTCCAGCATGTCATCCCAAGCAGACAGACATTGGATCCCCCTAGAATGACACCAGTAATTGAGCCAATTATTAAAGCTGATCATCTTGTCTTTGTATTGCGGCATCATACTTGGTGAGGGCAGGATGCTCCTCAGGGTCAGGGTCATACTAGCCTGGGCTACATAATCAGAGAGCTCCTCAATGTCTCTTTTCATGTAGTCCAAGGAGGTACGTCTCAGGTCATTCACGCCGGCATGGACAATGACAGAGTCATATTTGTACGTGCTTTTGAGTGACCTGAGTGCATGTGTTATATGGTGGATCCTAGCCCCCGATAGGCAGCTTATCGTTATCCTCTCCTTGTTCAGCCTGGTAAGTGGGACGTCAGTGTGTCTGACTATAGAGTCACCTATCACTAGTGTATCAGGCATAGTGTTTTGCCTTAAGGGCTGTGATTTATTGACACACTGATTTATTGAAGTATGTGTTGCATGTGATATGTTTTGAGGTGGTGGATTTTTGGGTGTCTGCTTTGGGAGCCTCTGTTGTTTTGGTAAGTTTTTTAATAGAGCCTCCGAGTATGTTTTTGTGTTATTATGTGTTTGATTTGCATTTGGGGTAGGTCTATGTGTGACTGGGTTTGTTGCATGTGTGGTTACCTTCTCCTCCTGTCTGGTCTTGCCAGTCCTGAGTTGAGAGAGTTCAGCCTCCAGTTTGGCTATATAGTTGCATCTCTCACATGTATTTGTGTTTGCTGGGAGGAGGAGAGGGTTGTCTGTGTACATGAGACAATTATAGCATTGTCTCAAGATTCCCAGATTAACCATCTGAGCAGGAGAAGATGCTAGCAATCTACCACTCGACATGCTAGAATATTATAAGAGAGTGCTGTGCCTTTAAGGGAAGTGGTTGGGGTGGTAGGTAGATGTAGTGCTACTTGAGTTTGAGAGTGCTTGCTTAGAAGAGTAGAGAACAAGTGCTATGCTTATAATATAACGAGTAGACTGGTTATTCTAAGAGTAGAGCTTTCTAAGGGAAAATTTGAAGGCAGACTTGGCGGAGCCAGGAAAAGTTTAACCCTGTTTAACTGGCGCTGCGCTATGCGCACAATCGCACAAAGCCGAGCTAATGCGGATTTTAAACAGGGAACTTGAAAAGAGCTAGAAATGGCCAAAACAACCAATTACTACAGCTCTTGTGCTGAGGTCACTTCCTTCAGGGACAGATAGGCTGCTCAAGGCTCCCCACTCCCACTGGTGAGCAAAGAAACTTCCTTCTTATCCAAGTAAGGTAATGTTCAACACAGGAACTACACCACAGCCCAGAATACAGTATAGCCTGTAAACTGGTCTAAACTAGTCGAGGAGAGGCGGGAAAACAAGGATTATTTTTTTGTTTTGTTTTTAGATAGAAAACACTCAGAAATACAGAAGGCAGCAATAAATCAGTTACACAGGCTAGCACACTTTAGTGGGCAGCCTCAATAGTTAAATTAAACAAACAAACACAGAATTTCGATTAATTTTCGACCAGATAAACTTTTAAGTGCAGATACTATAAAATGCAGCAAACAGTTAAAAAAAACAGTATAAGCTTGTTTAAAATAAGCAAGAGAAGGTATTCCAAGTAAAAAACAGAAAAAATACTTAAATCTGGAAAGTAGTCGCTTTTCTCAGTTCTCTGTAGCTAGGACCACTCTGCAGGACCACGTGGAGCTGTCTCTGAGTAGTATAGCCAGAAAAAAAAAACGCTCTGAGGCGGATTTTAAACAGGGAACTTGAAAAGAGCTAGAAATGGTCCAAAACAACCAATTACTACAGCTCTTGTGCTGAGGTCACTTCCTTCAGGGACAGATAGGCTGCTCAAGGCTCCCCACTCCCACTGGTGAGCAAAGAAACTTCCTTCTTATCCAAGTAAGGTAATGGACAACACAGGAACTACACCACAGCCCAGAATACAGCAAAGCCTGTAAACTGGTCTAAACTAGTCGAGGAGAGGCGGGAAAACAAGGATTATTTTTTTGTGTTTTTTGTTTTTAGATAGAAAACATTAAGTGCAGATACTATAAAATGCAGCAAACAGTTAAAAAAAACAGTATAAGCTTGTTTAAAATAAGCAAGAGAAGGTATTCCAAGTAAAAAACAGAAACCTCATAATGAGGTACACTTGAGAGGTATGGGGACAGATTTCTGAAAGTGAATATAGGTATATGTCTAACACTAAACCAGTAGTTGCACAAATTTTTGGGATACCAAAATTCATTCAGACATCAATAACCCTTACTTTAGACCAACTGTTGATGGGGGTAGATCAAAAATATGTTTTATAGCAACATTTCTAGATTTAAATTTGAAAGGTGGTATTAGTCAGATCAAACAAATATGCAAAGATTCTTGGGATTTTTTGAGTAAATTAAATCAATTGGAATTTGATCTCAATTGTGTTTTTGTGATGGTGGATGTACACAATTTGTTTTCAGTGATCCCCCACAAAGAAGGCTTAGAGTACTTTGAAAAACAATTAAGTGTTTTCAGATAGAGCTATGTCTCATTTAATGGAGATGGTCCTTGAAAACAATTTCCTGCATTTTGAGGGTCAATTTTATACTGGGAAATTTACCCTTATCCTCACTGTAGTGTGATCTCAGAGTCGGTATATATAATTTGCAGGGGATGTGGGGTTCGGGGGGGGGGTTGCCACCAGCAAAAATGTATTGCATGCTTTACTTTGTGGCGTTATCAGATGTGTGCAGGGGGGGAGTAAATAGGAAAAATACTCCTACTAGAGCAGTGTGGCACTGTTCTAGAATGCCTTTATCTCCTTGCCAAACCAAGGCCATAGTCTGAACTAGTCTGGGGGATTCAGGAGAGGCAGACAGACTGGTAATCAATGAGAGGCACTTGGTCAACTGATGGTCAGCTGCATCAGTGAAACTGATGTGTGTTGTCTAAAGGTGTTGATACATGCAATGTCAAAAAAAAGATCAGTCAATTAATATACCTGCATATATATATATATATATATATATATATATATATATATATATATATATATATATATATGTCCATATCTGTTGATCAGGTTTTCAGAAACTCAAAATTTCAAAATTCATATGGTCATGACCATATGGTCGGGTCTTTGAAAACTTGAAGCTTTTGAATGTAGATTGCGGTACACTGTGGATTGGGAAATTTACCCTTATCCTCACTGTAGTGTGATCTCAGAGTCGGTATATATAATTTGCAGGGGGTGTGGGCTTCGGGGGGGGGGGGGTTGCCACCAGTAAAAATGTAAAAAAGGTAGATTTCTGCGTTATTTATGTTTTTTCTGATGTTTCTATTTTTGGAAACTCGATCATATTGCCTTGAACGTATGAATTTTGAGTTTCTGAAAACTCGATCATCCGAATTGGACCAATATATATATATATATATATATATATATATATATATATATATATATATATATATATAGGTTCATAGGTTCATAGGTTCATACTAGGCTATCTGCCCTAGGGCATTTATAAGCCTAGCCAGAGTATGTTTGGCTTTCGCCATCCATTTTAAATGAATTTTGCTATGCCCTTTATCGAGGTTAGTATACTGTGCCTCTGTCTAACAGTGACACAGAAGTGATACCCGGGGTAAACCTACGATCTCCCATCCACTCATCAAGATTCCTCTTGAAGAGAGTCAATGAGGGACTCTGCCTAACCTGGACTGGGATTTTATTCCATAGTGAAGGGAGCCTCTGGGTTATGAATCTGTCCCTCCAGCATGTCCTATTTATTTCAGTGCTGAGGTTCAAGTCTCTTGAGCATGTAGCTCGATGGGATGTGGATTTTCTGAGGTGCAGCATGTCCCTTAATTCCGGGTTGGACATGGCCTTATACGTCAGGCACAGGTCACCTCTGAGCAAGCGGTATGCTACTGAGTAGAGCTGGAGTTTCTTTAACCGGGCAGCATATGGCATCTGTATGAGCCCTTTGATCCTCTTGGTGAGGTACTTTTGGGGTCTTTCCAGTTGCTGCAGATGTTTGGTAAGGTACATCCCAAAAGGGGCATTGTACTCGATTATGGGCCTGAGGAGGGATGAGTAAAGAGGCACGATGACCTCCCCTAATCTAGATGTGAATCCCTTCATGATTAGGTGGGCTATATAAAATGTTTTTCTAACCACTTTGGCCACGTGGTTGTCAAATGAGAGATTGCTATCAACTTGGGTCCCCAGGTCCCTAATTACTTCTTCTGTACTTAATGAATTACCACCTATGTGGTAATTTATGGGCACTTTGTTTTTGCCAAAGGGGATGACTATACACTTTTTGGCGTTTAGCTTGAGGCCATGGCTCTGGCACCAGTTGTCTGTTTATATGAGGCCCTTTTGGAGGATGCTTGTGTCAGCTGGAGAGTCGATTATGGCATCCAGTTTGCAGTCATCTGTGAACTTGGTCAGCCACAGTCCTTCCGTGTTGGCCTGTACCTCCAAGAAATATATACCAAACAAGAGAGGTCCCAGGACTGAGCCTTGTGGGACGCCACTTGTAACTGGTTTGGAGTCTGACATGGATCCAGCAATTTTAACCATGTGGGTTCTGTCCTTGAGCCAGTTTGCAACCCATCTAGTGACATAGGGGTTTATATTTAAGCTGGTGAGCTTATCTATAATGCCCGAGTGGGGTATTGTATCGAAGGCTTTTGCGAGGTCCAGGTAGGCTGTGTGGACCACCTTCCCTTCGTCAATGGCCTTGCTGACTGTTTCAAAGAAGTCAACCAGGTTTAAGAGGCAGGATCTGCCCTTAAGGAAGCCGAACTGGGTAGGATCCAGTGTTTGTAGGTCCACAATATCTTTATTTATGAGGTCCATAATGATCCTTTCCATAGCTTTGCAGACCAAGCTAGTCAGGCTTATGGGGCGATAGTTTCCAGGGTCCGTTGAGGCACCACCTTTGTGGAGAGGGACCACTGTTGCTGTACGCCACTCTTTGGGTACATATCCTGTAGTAAGGCTGAGATTGAACAATAGTTTTATGTTTGGGTTTAGCTCTTCTTGGAGTTCATGTAGGACGCAGCCTGGGAGACCGTCTGGTCCCATTGATGCTGTGTTTTTTGCTTTGAGAGGCGGCTCCCACCTGAGCATCTGAGATGTCAGGGGCAGCACTCTGCTGGGATAGATATTTGTCCTTTTGGTGGGAGGGGGAGTTTGCTGAACCTGTCAGCTAGGATGTTGGCAATGTCTGTGGGATCAGTGTATTTTTGTCATTTTGGACTAATTCTGAGCATATCTGGGAATTCCCACCCAGGTTCCTAACATAACTAAAGAAAGCCTTGTGATTATCCTTAGTGTATATATATATATATATATATATATATATATATATATATATATATATATATATATATATATATATATATATATATATATATATATATATATATATATATATGTATATATGTACATGTATATATATATATATATATATATATATATATATATATATATATACATATATATGTGTGTGTGTGTGTGTGTGTGTGTGTGTGCGCGCGCGGGTGTGTGTTTAGTAGTACATTCCTGCAAATGTACATTTGACTGAAAGCAATTTTGTCGAAAACCATGAAAGTCTAGAGGTGGTATTTATGGTGTTGTCTCATAGTATAAGAGTTGTTAGTGTAGTAATTTAGAACATTTTGTATGATTTGGTATTGCCCACCACCAGGTTATACCCCCAGATTTGTAAAGGTTTTATGTTTGTGCATTAGTACTGATTCACTGTGTGTGGTATTTTCTCTTTTCTCAATGGGTGTGCAACCTTGGAGCTAGAATATATAATTAAGGGGGCACATGGGTAGGTGCATTCAAGGCTGCCAATTACAAAAGCATATGTTAAGTATTGTTATTTTATCTGATAGAGCCTCTAATCCTGTTGTGATATATAGAAAGATGAAAGTGCTTATATTATCCCTTGGTGTTATTTTATGCAGTTGTTTTAAAGTTTTTTTTACTGTGGTCCATCTCTGTTTTTCCACTGTGTGGTTATCCTTTTGTTTTTGGGACTATAATAACAGACTATCAAACTATGACATTAACTTTCAGAATTATTTCAGTAACAATTAATAAATTAATAAGTTATCTGTCTCCCTTCAAACACTGACAATCTACCTCAATATTCTTTGTTGATATAATAATCCTTCTGCATTAAAAGTAACCTTAATAATATATAATGAGACATTCATAATCCAAAACATCTCCTCATTTCAATTACATTAAGTATCAAGTTTTTACTCTGGAACCCTTGGGCACTGTTACTGTGTTAGTGTCCATTTCTTTATCTGTAAATATAAAAGAAATGTTTTACCTCTTCTCTTCCCTAAATCGACCTGGCCCATCTCCCTAGCATAACTTTTATGGCTTGGCCTCATTTCTCATTACCCACATCAGGCTACTTTTACTTGCATTGGGTACACCATTTCCACCACAGTCTCCTTCCCTCATAATTTCATTAACACATGGAATAGCTGGAGCATTTATTGGTGCACCAATTAAAAAAAAATCCTCTGTGGATGGAACTGAAAGTTTAGCCATGATTAAAACTCTTTTCAGTGCTGCATGCTTCACTAATAACTCATCTAAAGTAAATCTGGGGAGCCTTACCAGCCTTTGTCTGAGTTTGTCTGTCTACCCTTTACTTGGCTCAACCCAGTGGGCTCTATCTGCATTTTGATTTAGGTGTCCATCCTCCTCTATCATTTCACCTGACCTTCAACTTCCTTGCAATCATCCATCTTGCTCCACTCTCTAATTCTGATAGAAATAGGAGTAGAACATGAAAAGTTGAACGGGTATTAGCATCCAACAGCAGACACCTATCCAGCCCCTGTTTATTAACATGTTATCTGCTTGAATGGTGAATCCTGTCTGGTACTGTCAACCATCTCAGCTTCTAATCTGGCTTACTTGGTATCAAGAATACATTCCTTCCTTTACTCTGGATTATGACCACTTCACCCACATGCACTGGCTCTGGAAAAGTTAGACTATCTCATCTCAATAGGCTGATCTCTTCTCTTTTCCATCTCATTTGACTCCCTCCAGCTCCTAATTTCTTTTTTCCTTCTTTTAAAAGGGGAACAGCCCCCCACTAAGTCCTTTAGCATTTACACACTTCTATAGATGAGGCAGGGGGTTTCTTGTCTTCGGTCTTGGTGGATCATTTTGTTTGCAGGCTCAAAATTCTAATATACTCTGTTACTACTGCCCTGTTTCCTGCTTCCTGTTGCCTTAGTTCACCCTGCTGCCACTGGTGTTTGCTACTTTGGCTTGCTCCTTCTTCATTCTACCCCTGTGTCTCACCACAGTATATAACTTGATCGCCTCTTCCAAAGTCTTATATAAATGCATATCTCCATATCAGGTTACTTTGAATTGCACTGAGCATGTCATTTCAGCATTGCATATTCCTTATAAATCAAACCTGGCAGGGAATAATCACACCCTTCTTTGTGACACTAATGCAGAAAAGTCCACTACCACCCTGACTCAAAATGTGACCATGAATAACCTTCTTTCAATGTGCCTGCTTCATTAATCACCCTTTGAGGTAAAACTATGGAGCTTTATCAGCATCTGCTGTTCTCTTCTCTTCATGTCACATAACCTAATGGGCTTTTGTCCACACTTAGATCTTGGCCACTGCTTTTCCCCATAATTTCTCATAGCCTTGACCCCACATAAACAACCAGATCCTCTTTTTCCATTCTCTGTAGCAAACCATATACCTAGGATTCGTGTCACTCAATTGAAAAGTATCTTGAACACTGTCTCAGCAAAAAAAAATTACTAAAAGTACTTAAACACTTCCAGAGAACCTCAGAATAACTCCATATACTTGAAGGTGACACAACAGTGATGAAAAAGAAAAACTTTACTGCTGTAGTGCTTCGGCAATCTTTATTCATACTCCCAGTTTTCAGGGAACCTGCTAGTGATTAATTGACAGAATCTGATTACCTAACTAGTCTGTTCTCAAAATCACTGGCAACCAAATAAAAATTGCAGGGGACTGTAACATACCACCCTCATGTCCAATAACCACAGGACCAAAATTGCTCCAATCCACACTTAATTTAATATAAAACACAGAAAATAAAGTCACTGTTCAAAATTTCCTCCCTTTTTAAACACAAATCTAGGTTTTTCACTTATCGTAGGGGTAAGACTACTAAACTTAAAATGTTCTAGTGTCTCCTGATAACTTCCATAATGGAATAACGATCCACTGGAAAATCAATGCTCACTGTCTTTTCATACCCTTCATTAACTATCATCTTCCTATTCACAAAAGTTATTCTCTGCACTGTCCAGTAGTGTCCTAGACTTCTCAAACTATTACACATTGGCCCGAGGTGAACCAGACAAAATGTTTCCATGATGTCTCTATCGAAGAGAGATTCCAGGAGAGAATGAACTTTGGAATCTGAAATAAAGTGGACGATGAATCACTGAATTCTCAGATGAACAAATGTGAGAAAAAAAAAATACCACAAGCTTCAGTTAGAGATTGGATACTTCAGTAAATGTTTAAAATAGGGTATATCCCTAAGGCATTGTGTTATTGGAAATACCCTACATGTTTAACAAATGACTCTGAACTCCATAAAGAATTGTTGGCTTTGTTTAATTAGCACAGTGCAGAATTAATAGAACTACTTATGAAGGACATTCAAAGAGAAATGGACAATTGATGTAAAGATGATATTATAAGAGATGGTGTAGTTTTGCATTAGGGAAAGCATCAGAGTAATATATTATTAGGTAAATAAGGTTCAAAGAAGGCTGCTCACAGCAGAGATGGCAAGGTAATATCTACAGACTTTTTATATAGATCCAATCCTCTTGGGAAAGAAAATGTAAAATAAAAATATAGGATATATCTTCAGAATGACAAATGCAAGATACATTTGATGGAGGACATATTGGTATGCCAAATGCAGATTGGAATACCTCGACTGAAGCCATACATATAAGGATCATTCCTGATGTCCTATATGGTGCATGATTCAGATGCTATACAAGTGGCAGAGCGGGTATATTTCAGAATTGTTTCAGAGGCTGTACAAGTGGCAGAGAGGGTATATTTCAGAATTGTTTCAGAGGCTGTACAAGTAGCAGAGCAGATATATTTTGGAATTGTTTCAGATGCTGTACAAGTGGCAGAGCGGGTATATTTTGGAATTGTTTCAGATGCTGTACAAGTGGCAGAGCGGGTATATTTCGGAATTGTTTCAGAGGCTGTACAAGTGGCACAGCGGATATATTTTGGAATTGTTTCAGATGCTGTACAAGTGGCAGAGCGGGTATATTTCAGAATTGTTTCAGATGCTGTACAAGTGGCACAGCGGGTATATTTCGGAATTGTTTCAGAGGCTGTACAAGTGGCAGAGAGGATATATTTTGGAATTGTTTCAGATGCTGTACAAGTGGCAGAACGGGTATATTTTGGAATTGTTTCAGATGCTGTACAAGTGGCAGAGTGGGTATATTTCAGATAGCTGACACTAGCTCTTACTTTAGAAAGAAGTGGGTCATCCAAAGTGTTCTCAAAATGAGGCACCAGGAATGATTTTAGACCTTGAAATGGTTAAGGAAGGTGGACTCTAACAACTTTTTACAGAGCCTTAAAATGTTCTGATCTAAAATACAGGATAGCATCATAAAAAAACAACAGGGCTACAATGAAAGTGAGAAAAATATGGACTTTAATGAATGAAATTTTTAGCAGATTTAATGTTGCAACAAAACTCCAAAAGTTTCCCACCAAAATGCATCTACAAATGAAATAAAAACAATCATGATGAATATGTCTTTTTATAAAGATAACTATTGTCTCAGACAGCTTACCTGGCTAAAAAGGAAAAAAAAAGTAGAAAAGTAAATGGCAGAGCCAACTAGAGTTGGGCCGATGAGAGAAATGCACAGTTTAAGCAAAGAATCATACCAAATACAAATGCATTTCACTGGTAAAACTACACTAAGAATTATCATGACAGAGACCCACAACTCATCAAGCTACTTGTGACCAAATGTGGCCCTTAAAATATATTGGTGCAACTTAAATGACAGTAAGAGTTTATTTCCAGATATTTGCATGTTAATGTTGTCTAAGAAATACAAATGCAAAATTCATAAAGCAGACATGAACATTTCAGCTAAAGTTCAAAATAAGCATGTGTAACAAAACACAAACAAGCGGATACAGTAAAAGTAATATCAGTTCAGCAATGTTGAAATAATATTACAAATAACCAACATATCTAGGAAAACAAGAAGTGATGTCCGGGAGCCGGTAAGCCCCACCCCAGGCATGTACGGCAAGATATCCACTACTAAATTAATCAAAATTCCAGGTTGTACAACCTCAGAGAAAGAGAAACATTTGACTTTCTACCAAAGCCAAGTATTTCATTTCCTCAAAGTTGTGTGATAACCTCAGAATCAATATAATTTAAAAGAAAGTCCAGTAAGGGTTGCAGCCCGTTGCAAAAATGCTTTTCTTTTAACAATGAATTACAATCATCAGTAGTTCTCTTTCAGTCTTACATCTGTTAAATTAGGTTTCCTGTCCTAACTTTCAGACAGTTGCAGTATAAATTAACTGAGGTCAGCAAACTACATTTTTGAGCTAAATATCTGAAGTGCATCCAAAAACTCTTATTCCCAGTCATACAGGTGCATTTAATGGCACCCTTCTCATTTATTCTGACCACATCACATGACGGGAGTGTCAGGATTGAGCTATAACAGGAAGAAGGGGATAATGATGTAGCATTGTGAGTGGTGAGGAAGTGAAGACCCCCTCATATGGGGGGGGGGTATCCAGAGATGTTTTTTTCATCAGAGAGACACTGTGAAGTTTTGACCTTGTGTTATCTCAATGAAATGTAGAAGCTATATGTGTTTGGGTATGTATAAATGTATGTATTTCATATCAGAGACACTGTGAAGTTTTGACCTTGTGTTATCTGAATGAAATGTAGAAGCTATATGTGTTTGGGTATGTATAAATGTATGTATTTCATATCAGAGACACTGTGAAGTTTTGACCTTGTGTTATCTGAATGAAATGTAGAAGCTATATGTGTTTGGGTATGTATAAATGTATGCATTTCATATCAGAGACACTGTGAAGTTTTGACCTTGTGTTATCTGAATGAAATGTAGAAGCTATATGTGTTTGGGTATGTATAAATGTATGCATTTCATATCAGAGACACTGTGAAGTTTTGACCTTGTGTTATCTCAATGAAATGTAGAAGCTATATGTGTTTGGGTATGTATAAATGTATGCATTTCATATCAGAGACACTGTGAAGTTTTGAACTTGTGTTATCTCAATGAAATGTAGAAGCTATATGTGTTTGGGTATGTATAAATGTATGTATTTCATATCAGAGACACTGTGAAGTTTTGACCTTGTGTTATCTGAATGAAATGTAGAAGCTATATGTGTTTGGGTATGTATAAATGTATGCATTTCATATTAGAGACACTGTGAAGTTTTGACCTTGTGTTATCTCAATGAAATGTAGAAGCTATATGTGTTTGGGTATGTATAAATGTATGCATTTCATATCAGAGACACTGTGAAGTTTTGACCTTGTGTTATCTCAATGAAATGTAGACGCTATATGTGTTTGGGTATGTATAAATGTATGCATTTCATATCAGAGACACTGTGAAGTTTTGACCTTGTGTTATCTGAATGAAATGTAGAAGCTATATGTGTTTGGGTATGTATAAATGTATGCATTTCATATCAGAGACACTGTGAAGTTTTGACCTTGTGTTATCTCAATGAAATGTAGAAGCTATATGTGTTTGGGTATGTATAAATGTATGCATTTCATATCAGAGACACTGTGAAGTTTTGACCTTGTGTTATCTGAATGAAATGTAGAAGCTATATGTGTTTGGGTATGTATAAATGTATGTATTTCATATCAGAGACACTGTGAAGTTTTGACCTTGTGTTATCTCAATGAAATGTAGAAGCTATATGTGTTTGGGTATGTATAAATGTATGCATTTCATATCAGAGACACTGTGAAGTTTTGACCTTGTGTTATCTCAATGAAATGTAGAAGCTATATGTGTTTGGGTATGTATAAATGTATGTATTTCATATCAGAGACACTGTGAAGTTTTGACCTTGTGTTATCTCAATGAAATGTAGAAGCTATATGTGTTTGGGTATGTATAAATGTATGTATTTCATAATATCAAAGTACCAAAAAAGCAAACAGCAAAATATTGATCCCAAATATTGAAAATCTAAATACAAAAAAAAAAAAAACAACTCAACTTTTTTTCTGGGCGGAGGGGTATGTAGTCCCCATACCCCCAGCTATATATATATATATATATATATATATATATATATATATATATATATATATATATATATATATATATATATATATATATATACCAAGTCCAAGAGTGCACAACAGTGGGGTAAGAGAAAATTACCCCTCCTTGATGTTACATGATCTCCCACAAATTAATACCAGGAGAAGCAATCAAAGTGATCATATGATTATTCAGTAACTTCAGTCATTATTAAAAGCATTTGGTATCATGAATGTTCGACTGTAAGTAATGTTTTGGGTATGTGTGTGTGTGTGTGTGTGTGTGTGTGTGTGTGTGTGTGTGTGTGTGTGTGTGTGTGTGTGTGTGTGTTCCACATATGTAACATGTAATATATGAACCATACAGTATAGTTTGAACTCAATAAGAGTGTACATATGCAGCACTTTATGGTGGTAAAGCATATAGTCTAAGTATTTAATTTAAATTTGCTACTGGATTTCTTTTTAAAGCAAGGCTTATAGACCAAAAATACAGAGAGAAATTTGCCTGTCTTGCAGAGGAATTTTCAATACCATAAGTGGAAACTCCTGGTTGGGGGGCACTATAATCAAACGTTGTCGAGCACTAGAGGCTTCATGTTAGGCAGTGATTCCTTACATAGAGCAACAAGCAATGAGTTGCAGATCAGGGTGTCATCTCGAGCAATGGAAACCTCTTCCAGTTTATACTCAACCAAAAGTAGGGAAGCCACTATTTAGCCACAGCCCTGACCATGTGGCATGAATAATAGAAATGTATATAGAAGATCACACAGAAATACGAATTATAATACAGTCGTACTAAAAGTCATAAGAGTTGGACTTAAAGTTTAGGCATAATAATAAAAATGAAAGATGAACATATACAACCATCAAATAAATGACATTTAGCTAACTTTTGTATCTTCATAGTTATGAGGCAAACTGTATAAGATTTGTATTCTTAACAAGTCTTGAAATCATGCCTTACTGATGAAGAGCCCACAAATCCTTTCTCTGACATTAACCTAGTTTGCCTGTAATATCTAGCAGTAAGAGATTACTAGCATAGACAAAATCATGAGATTAGCTCTTTTACAAACTATATACAACTATTCATCATATATACAAGACAGAATGATTTATATATTTGTGGATTATGTAGCAAAAGAGTTATAATTAATGTGAAGATTTGCTGTTTCAACTATCAGTTGGTAGATTATCCAGAATTCACAAAGCAATTGCATTTATTTCCATTAAAAATGCAAGCTTTTAGATATTTCCTAAATGAGACTAACTTTCCTAATTTTGTTCTGTATAAAACTCTAACAAGCTGGGTCCATTTTGCATATAGCAGTTTCACTGGTTACTAGTGGAAAGAAAAATCTCTCTAAAAGCATCCCACCCTGGTTACTCAGAGAGTGGGTCCAAGCTCTTGTTACCCAGAGAGTGTGTGTTTGTGTGTGTGTGTGTGTGTGTGTGTGTGTGTGTGTGTGTGTGTGTGTGTGTGTGTGTGTGTGTGTGTGTGTGTGTGTGTGTGCATGTGTGCGTGTGTGTGTGTGGAGGGGGGGGGTTCATGTAGTAATTTAAATGTTGTTGCATTCTGTATTAGTGTTGTTCTAGCAGACAATGGTAGCCATTTGGTCTTAAGTACCATGATGCTGCTAAGTGGTATTCAGTACTAAGAGCCAGGTGTACACACGTCAGGAGTTTATTATCAGTTGTTTAGAGTTACTAGGCTATTTTGACTGGAAAGCAATACAAAAATAAGAAGCAGTACCTATTCAATGCTGGGCCTAAGGTCATTGACTGTAATGGCTGTTCTGGCTTCCAGAGTCAGTATGTGTTTGGTTAAAAAGAGATATAAGCTGAGTGTGCAAGTACTTTATTTATTAGAGGTTTTGTGTGGGTACAGAACGAGAGGTGTCAGTAAAGAATAAACCCAAGATATCCCTGTTACTCTACAGTTTGAAATATGACTCCATTTGGGTTGTTAATAGTTAAAGAAGAAGCTATGGATAGTCTTTGCGGTACAAGAAACTCTATCACAGTGGACTTTTCTGTTTACAACTAATCTGTTATTAGTAGGTCAGTTCCACAAGATACTTAAGTCATCTTACAGCTGACAATTTAAGGTTTTTGGATTCTTGTGTGATCTGGTAGTAATTATATCATTTGTGTATATGTACTGTTTAAGTGTGGAAAATCCCTGGGGAGGTTATTTATAAATAGCAAAAAAAACGTAACGTTCCATGTGCCGACCTCTATGGAACACCTTTGTTAAAAGTGCATTGTGACTGATTATACTCGTGCATACACATACACGTAGACACACACACACACACACACACACACACACACACACACACACACACACACACACACACACACACACACACACACACACACACACACACACAAAACATATATGGCCGGAAAGGTGCAATCAGAATAAGATGAGATCCAAGCAGACATGCATTAAGTAATTCTGAGTAATTGGTATATGAACAAAGGCATACATAACTTCCTGATTCCAGGGAGAGGAGAATGCATGCAGTTCCCATACTACCTTTTACTGAATGAAGAAGCAGAACACATGATAAGTTAATTTTTTGGGATGACTGGTCACCTCCAACTCTTCTAACTGATAATCTTCTTTTTATTGATTACCGCAGACATGACTGAAAGGTCAGCCCATAGGAAAAGCCTTTCTTTAAGAAAAGCAAGGTAAAGAGTGTTATCAGAAGGAGTTTGAGAATTAATCAACATTTTGGTAACAGTCTCCAGAAGAAGAATCTTCTTTGAGTAAAAAATAAACTCAGTGAAATTACTACTTTAGAAGTGAGAGACGGCATTTTTCTAGCATAAAGTAAATGTTTTATGGGGAAAAGGTTCACTGGACCCCTTACAGGAAGACCAAGTAGAAAGCTACTGAAAAGTACTTTGCACACTATAAGAGAGGCCAGGGAGGTGGGGTCCTAGGCAGGAAATTAGAAATGGTGTGAACTTTAATGAATAAATAACTAAAAACAACAACAAAAATATGATATTTCTTAGAATCTGAGAACTATGGTTAGAATTGATCTAAATATTGCTCAGTGAAGCAAATCAAAAATCTCTTCCACTCATCTTGTACATTTTTCAGGTAGACTGCCTCTGTGAAGATACAAGGATAGATAATACCTTGATGGAAATGTCTGCAAACCTACTGCTGCTGTAACTGGAGTAAGCATGCTATCAGCTTCAGCACAAGGAGATTGAGATGATTTCTTTGGTGGTGGTTAAACAAAAGTGATGCAGAAGCAGTCAAAAGAGCCTGCCTAGGAGAAAGGGGTGTAATATGAACAACTAAATATGCCTAGGCTAAAACATTTCTATCAAAATGACTTTGCTTTGGAAAGTTTCACCTGCAAAATGAATTTGGGGAAAATTGAGTAGAAATTCTAAGACAAATTTCTTACCAGGGCATGCAGAGTTCTGCCACTAAGTGGCAAAATTAGAAAAAAGTGCTTTCAGTACTTGACACTGGTCAGACAGACAGAGGTCACAGACTGGGAACCAAAATCTCTTGACAATGATCACTAGTGGGATATCAATAAACATGGACTCAGTCTGTCTGCTAATCACCCATTTCCCTCTGGAAAGTGAACTGCTAAGAAGTGGCTGTTCTAGAAGGATAACTCCTGTAATCTTGTTGCTTCCTGCATAGATCAGGTCCCCCTTTCTTGTTGATATATCCAACAACAAAGTGCTGTATAACTTGTTGGAGCCATAACCCCTAAGAAGAAACTGCTGAGAGTCTAGGAAGGAGAGAAGTATTGCATTCCTCTTCAGGACACCAACGTGAAAGTGAGATTATTGTCAAATCATAGTCCTTGGGCTATTCATCTTTTATATTGCCCCATCTAGAGTAGACACGCCTGTTGGAATGGTGACCAGTGGAGTTTCAGAAGTATATCAGCTGCTTGTCAGGTGCCAGGATCCGCCACATAACACGCACTCAGGTCCCTCAACAACAGGTACAAATTTGACTCTGTCATTGTACATGTGGGTGTGAATGATCTGAGACATACCTCCTTGGACTACAGGAAAAGATATATGGAGGAGCTCTCAGATTATGTAGCCCAGGTGGGTATGATCCTAGCCCTGAGCAGCATCCTACCATCATCCAAAATGATACCACAGTACAAGCAGAAAATGATTGATATAACAATTGGCTATGTTTCTGGTGTCATTCTAAGGGGATCCAATATCTGTCTGCCTGGGATGACATGATTGACAGACCTGGATGCTTTGCCAGAGATGGCCTGCATCTGCCACCCCTGGGCTTCCGGATACTGACCAAGACTCTTGCCACCCCTATAGTGCCTTTTTTAGGTGGTGTTCCACAGACCAAATTACCACAGTAACAGCTACAAACAAATGCAATCTGAGGGTCATACTGCTCAATGCTAAAAGTCTAAATCTCAAAATGCACTTACTCGAAGCACTCCTTAAAATGGAGAACATCGACATTTGTGCTGTAACAGAGACCTGGTTCAAGGCAGCAGGAAGAACCCCTGCACTACCAGGCTATAACTCATTCCACACCTTTCGGCCCCAGAACATGGACCAAAGCTCCAAAGGTGGTGGTGTTTCCATATTCATAAATGATGTGCACACCTCCAGTCTGGTAGCCCAACATAATGCATCAGAGATACTTCAGGTGCAGCTAACATTGGGTAAGACAGCAATTTAGGTCATAGCCTGCTATAGGTCCCCAACCATGTCCCAAGACTTGCACTTCATGTTACTAAGCACCCTGGAGAATATTAGAGTCCAAACTAACACTCTCTTACTAGGTGACAGTACAACAACTACCCCTCCATCAAGTGGGTAAATTACTCATGTACCAATACACTTGCCCAAAGTTTTCTGGAGTTCATCAATTCCAATGCCCTGGACCAGCTCATTCTTACCCCCCACTAGAGGTAGCAACATCCTTGTCCTGTTCATTCCTAACATGGGTGATCATTGCTCTACACCAGTAGTCAGCTCCTCCCTAGTTAGAGCCGACCACAAACTAATCACCTTGGAAATCCACATCCCTACCACCACCATCCCCCCCTCCGCAAAGATAACCACCATAAAAAACTTCTCTAAAGCTAACCTTGGGCTCCTAAAAACAGAGGTGGCTAACTACACAGCACCCATGCAAATAGAGAATAGTTGCATGACCACAGAATCATACACCAATGTACTGTACGAACACGTACACAAATGCATGGATCCTGCCATACCCAATAGAACCAAGACACTCTCTTCCAAAAAAAGGAAGACAATCTGATGGTCCCCTGCCATAAACAAACTCTAAAAGAGAAGGAGGAAACTGATGCGGAATAAGGTGAAAAAACTCCCTTATCAGCCTCAACAAAAAGTTGAGATCCCTCATCAATTCCTCTAAAGCTAGCTATGAAAACAGAATTGCAGCAGATAGTAAAGACAACTACAAGGCCTTCTACAGTTATGTAAAGAATCTCCATGGCAAAACCCAGATTTGCTCTGAGCTACTGCACAATGGTACCTCCTGCACCGAGCCAACAGATATTGCCAGTATACTGGCTGACAGATTCAGTGCCAACTTTACCCCTCCCCCTCAAAGGACCAATCACAATACCAGTAGATTGCCAGACACCCAGTATTAATGCTGCACAGGTTAAAACAGCACTGTCCAAGGCCAATAATGCAGCTTCTATGGGACCTGACAATATCCCTGGTTGTGTTCTACATAAACTACAGAGTGAACTGGCACCTCACCTGTATGCCCTGTTCAATCACAGCCTCACCTCAGGCTTTGTCCCTACTGAATGGCGCACTGCTACAGCGACTACAGACCCTGAGAACTATCTCCCCATTAGCCTGATGAGTCTGATATGCAAAGCTATGGAACACATCATCATGGACCTAATAAACAAAGATATAGGGAATCTCCAAACTCTGGATCCCACACAGTTTGGTTTTGTGAAGGGTAGATCATGCCTGCTCAACTTGGTTGACTTCTTTGAGTCAGTCACCAGAGCTGTAGATGAAGGCAAGGTGGTTCATACAGCCTACCTTTATCTGGCCAAGGCTTTTGATACCATTCCCAACTCAAGAATCATAAAAAACTCACTAAGCTTGGCATCAAACCCTATATCACTAGGTGGGTTGCAAACTGGCTCACAGATAGATTGACTCCAGGTCAGACTGCCGACTAGTCATGAGTGGAGTCCCACAGGGGTCGGTCCTGGGTCCTCTCCTGTTTGTTATCTACTTCTCTGAAGTTCAGGCCAACACGAAGGGACTCTGCCTGACAAAGTTTGGAGACGATTGCAAGTTGGAAGCTATTATTAACTCCCCAAGTGACGTTGACATCCTACAGAATGGCCAACCAAACATGATGCTATGCAGGTAGGTTGATGCACGGCCAGAACCATTCAAATGTATACCACAAGGCCAGCAGTATATGATCCAGAAGTCACAAAATAAGATGAAAATACTAAATTAATAGCATATAACTGGCTGAAAACAGCCCTTTATTAGTGAGACAGACCGGTTTCGGTTGCCGAAACCGGTCTGTCTCACTAATAAAGGTCTGTTTTCAGCCAGTTATATGCTATTAATTTAGTATTTTCATCCTACAGAATGGCCTCATTGAGACCAACGATTGGTGTCAGAACCATGGCCTTAAGTTCAATGCCAAAAAATGTATCTTCATCCCATTTGGGAAAAACCCGGTTCCCATGAATTACCAAACTGATGGTAGTCTACTGAACACAGAAGACAGTATAAGAAATCTGGGAACACAGGCTGACAGCAACCTCTCTTTTGATCACCATACTGCCACTGTGGTCAGAAAGTTCTTCTATGGGGCACATGTCATTACTAAGGGTTTTGCATCCAGGAAGAAAGAGGTCATTGTCTCCGTCTACTCTTCCCTCATTAGGCCAATCATTGAGTACAATGCCCCATTTGGCATGTACCTCACTAGACACTTGCAACAACTGGAGAGGTCACAAATGTACCTCACAAAAATGATCCTAGGCCTTAAACACTTGTCCTATATGGACAGATTCAAAACACTTCAACTATTCTCTGTCTCATATCACCTACTTAGAGACAATCTTTTCTTGACTTACAGAGCCATGTCTGACCCAGCTCTGTTAGAAATGCCACAGCTCAAGAAATCCCAATCTCCTCCATACCACACGCTCCAGAGACCTCAACCTCAATACCACAATTAACAGAACATGCTGGAGGGACAGGTTCATAACCCAGAGACTGCACATGCTATGGAACAGACTTCCTATACATGTGAAGCAAGGCACCTCGCTGACCCTCTTCAAGAGTAATCTTGATGAGTGGATGAAAGACAGAATTCACCCCGGGGATAACTCCAGTGGCTCTACTTGACAGAGGCACTGGGAACTAAGGTCGGGTGACACTATGCCAGGGTAATCCTATGGCTAGGCTTTAAAGGCCCCAGGGCCATTAGACTAGTGCACACCTATGAAACTATAAATGGTCTTTACATTTGCAGGTTGGCTGTCATAACATGATTTATGCTGTCATGTTTCCCTGTAATCTCATGTATGTGGGAGTGACTGCAACAAAGTTTAAAGTGAGACTGCAGAGACACATAAGAGACATCAGGAAAGTAGAATGGAAAGCCCACTTATTATAACTTTCAATAATTATTATTCAGGACAGATTAATTTATTGAATGTCATTGTTTTAAAATGAATTAATATAAGAGAATGATATAAAAGGTTGGTTTGCAAAGAAAGTGTACTTATTTTGCCTTGAAACTAAATGGCATGATTAAAGAAATTAAGTGGAAGCATTTCATCAGATAACATTATTGATTTAATTTATTATTTTTAACTATGTGGGTATGATGTATGTTTATCTGCCTGAAATTCTAAGCTAAGGCACCAGGAGAAATGTTTGTACTGAGTGGATGGAATTGCTCTAGAAAGTATGTTTTTATGTTAGATACACAGATGACCTCTTTTTCATCTGGCGGGGTTCTGAGAAGAATTCCATGAACTTGTTTCACAGGTGAAATCAAGGACCAACATTTTTGATTTAGTCACTGTTTGACAAGTGATAGTATAGCATTTTTGAATGTATTACTTGAAATGGACATTGAACAAATACAAATCCCAATCACATAATTATTTGCATTTTGATACGTTTTACCACATTTATCTGGTCATAGGTATATACTAGGCTCTCTTTCAGCTATCTGTCTGAGAAATGCCAAGCTAGAATTTTCACTGTGTGATACCTTAAACTTCCTGTAATAGAGGCCCATTGGATATATGCAATTGACCCCAGAAGGACATCAAGTATTTCAGTTATATGGCTTCTGAATTTCCATGACTTTTTTCCTTGTTTTGGCCTTCTTATGACCTCATCAGCACAGCATACATGGATTGTTTGGCTATACTTCAGAAACACAGGTTCTTAAACCCAGCTGATATCCATAACCATTAAAGTGTCTACAGAATATCCTAGCTAACATGCATTGCAAAGAGTAAAAAGGTCACATAGACAGACCAATTAGTAAAAACTACAAGAAAAACCTAGCCAAGCTAAAATTTCTTATGACGAGGTCATAAGAAGGCTGAAACATGCATGTCCACAGCTAGTAGGGTTTGACTTTATTGGTCTGAATAAATCCATAAAGGCTTAAAAAGGAAAAAGTAAAAGCCATGGACATTCAGAAGCCATATGACTGAAACACTTGATGTCCTTCAGGGGTCAATTGCATATATTCCATGAGCCTCTGTTACAGGAGGTTTAAAGTATTACATAGTGAAAAGTCTGGCTCCAGCAAAATAGTATGATCAGAAAGTTGAAGAGATCAAAATAATCAACAGTGATAAAAACATGCATATTATAAAACAGGCTTTCTACCATATGAATGGAGAGCTGCAGTGCAAGGGAGGCCATCAACCAACCCCAGAAATTACAGACCTATTAGTATGACTGGTCTAATATGCAAATCCATGGAACGGATTATCATAGAAATGATCAACAAAGATATAGGCAACCTTCAGACATTGCACCCAACCCATTTTGGCTTTTTCAAGGGAAGGCCATACCCATTAAATCTGGTGGATTTCTTTGAGGTCACCAAGACAATGGATGAGGGGAAAATGGTACATGCCATCTACCTGGACCTGGCTATGGTGTTCAGTATAATACCCCATTTGTGTATACTTGACACACTCACCAAACTGGGCATAAATCCCTACCTAACTCACTGTATTTCCAGCTGGCTCACATACAAGACCCAGGAATCAAGACTGGTGATACCACCTTCACTAAGAAACCAGTCACCAGCAAGATAACTCAGGGATCTATGCTGGGACTGCTCCTTTTTGACATTTACTTCTCAGAGGTAAAGGTTAATGTCAAGGGCCTTTGGCTGATCAAGTTCACAGATGACTGCAAATTGAGAGCTAACATAGATGACACAAACATCTTAGAAGAGGGTCGAACACAGACAAATGACTAGTGTCAAAGTCATGGATGAAAACTTAGTGCCAAGAAATGCATTAAGGTCCTTTTGGGAAAATTGCCACCCAGGCTAAATACTCCATCAATAAGACACCCCTAAGAGTTGACTCGGTAGTCAGGGATGTGGGTAAAATATGTAGTCAGTAATCTGGCTATTGACCAACAAGTGGCCAAGGTAGTAAGAAAAGTATCTAGGCCACCAAACATATAAGTAAGGGCATAGCATCCAGATCCAAGGAAGTTATAGTGCCACTTTATTTGGCCCATATGCAGCAGTTGGAATGCTCACAAAGGATCCTTACCAGGAGAATCCAGTGTATGAACACATTGTCAGATAAAATACAGAGAAAAATAGTGTGGAGAACAAATTCCAACAAAAATACACTACGAACACAAAGTTCCAACAGTTAGATGGAGACACCAGCTCCATAAAGGAAGCCACACAGTGCTGGTATAGGGAACACCATGGACATAAATTTATTTAAGCTCACAAATTCATGCTTAGCTTTTCATCCAAACCATGAAACAGACCTCATCAGAATGAAAGTACTACAGCCCAAACAGCATTTATATACCTAATCAGTTAAGTAGTTCTCTATTAACTAATTAATTAATGGTAAAACCTTAAAATCACCAAAATCAAGATCATATTTAAAAAAAAAAAACATTAAAAATAAATATAAATGTGTAAGAACAGGTATATATATATATATATATATATATATATATTAATTACAAAAAAGACATAAAAACAATTTTGATGTGCAAATATTTTTAAAGTGCATGGGAATATGTGTATGAAAATGTGCAAAACATCATTTGAATCAATATATATATAAAAATACATAGGTTTATAGGTTCATAGGTTGGTACTTGGCTATCAGCCCTAGGGCCTATACAAGCCTAGCCATAACAATGTCTTGGCTATTTCTTCCCACACTATTTACTTCCCTGGTCCCCTGTCTAGCAGGGTGACTGACGTGATCCCCGGGGTGAATTTCCTTTCTCCCATCCAATCATCAAGGTTTTTTTTGAAGAGGGCCAAGGAGGTGCTCTGCTTGACATGTATGGGCAGTCTATTCCAGAGTATGGGGAGTCTCTGGGTCAGGAACCTATCCCTCCAGCATGTTTTATTTATTGTGATGACAAAGTTTAGATCCCTGGAGCGTGTGGCTCTGAGGGATTGGGATTTCTTTAAGTGTTGCATGTCCAACAACTCTGGGTTTGACATGGCCTTGTATGTTAAGCAGAGATCACCTCTGAGTAGACGATATGTGACAGAGTATAGCTGGAGTTTTTTAAGGTGGTCAGCATAGGGCATCTGCTTTACTCGACACTGTAAAACTCCACTGCCAATCATGAGCGGACAGGTGATGTTTTGTGGCGACCCCTAACCGGGAAAAGCCGAAAGAAGAAGAAGAAGAAGATGATTTCTGTGGCCTTTCCAGTTGTTGCAGATGTCTTGAGAGTTACATACCAAATGGGGCGTTGTATTCTATAACTGGTCTAATGAGGGATGAGTACAGTGGGACAATGACCTCCTTTTTTCTGGATGAAAAGCCCTTAGTGATGAGGTGTGCCACATAGAAGGATTTCCTGACTGTTGTGGTGATGTGGTTATTGAAGGTGAGACCACTGTCCACCTGTGTCCCTAAGTCTCTTATCACACTTTTGGTGTTTAGTGTACTGCCACCTATGCGGTAATTCACGGGTATATATTTTTTCCCAAAGGGGATAACTATACATTAATTGGCATTGAGCTTGAGCCCATGGCTCTGGCACCAAGCATCTCTTCTGTAAGGCCCTTTAGTAGAGTATCCACTTCATTTGGGGATTCAATAATGGCTCCCAGTTTGCAGTTATCTGCGAACTTTGTTAGCAAGAGTCCCTTAGTGTTGGCCTGTACTTCAGAGAAGTAGATGCCAAAGAAGAGCAGCCCCAGGACTGAACCCTGAGGTACTTCACTTGTCACTTGTCTGGAGCTCGATTTGGAATCAGCTACTTTTACAGTGTGGGTTCTGTCAGTAAGCCAGTTGGCAACCCATCAAGTGATGTAGGGATTAATGCCCAGCGTAGTAAGTCTATCTATGATTCCAGAGTAGGGGATGGTGTCAAAGGCCTTGGCTAAGTCCAGATAGGCTGTATGGACTGCCTTACCCTCATCCACAGCTCTGGAGACTGATTCAAAGAAGTCAATCAGGTTCAGGAGACAAGATCGGCCCTTCATGAACCCAAACTGGGTGGGGTCCAGTGTTTGAAGGTTGCCAATATCTTTGTTTATAAGTTACATGGTAATACGTTCCATGGCCTTGCAGATCAGGCTCGTCAGACTGATGGGGTGGTAGTTCCCAGGATCCAAGGTGGATCCCCCCTTGTGGAGTGGGATAATTGTAGCTGTGCACCACTCAGTGGGCACGAAGCCTGAGGTGAGGGCATGATTAAACATGACACTTAGGTGAGGTGCCAGTTCATTTTGTAGTTCATGTAGTACACAGCCCGAGATGTCGTCTGGTCTCATGGATGCTGTATTCTTAGCTTTGGAGAATGCGTTTTTTACCTCTGTAGCCATTATTACTGGAATTTTGCAATCTTCTGGTATTGAGATGGGCCATTTAGAGGGTGGGGGGGTGAAGTTGGCACTGAATCGATCTGCCAAGATACTGGCAATATCCTTGGGATCAGTATATTTAATGCCATTCTGTTGTAGCTCAGAGCAGATGTGAGCATTGCCATTTAGATTCTTGACATAGTTATAGAATGCCTTGTGGTTGTCTTTGGAATCTTTGGCAATTTTATTTTCCTAACTAGCTTTGGAGGATTTTACGAGGGATCTCAGCTTCTTACTGAGGCTGGTAAGGGAATTTTTTGCATCGTGGGATTTTCCTCTTTTCTGCAATGTAAATATATTATTATGTAACACATAGTTTATTTTATTTGTATTAACAGGGTTTTGTTTTCACTGTTATTTATTGGCACATTGCTTCAATGCTGGCACTATTGAATTGCTATCATTGATGCCTGGAAAATGGGTTGCTTCTAATTTTATTTGCTGAACAAGTTCTCTCAATTCTATGTAGTCTTTCCATGGACCACCCCCACAGGTCACAAAGTATTTTCTCCAAAATGATGAATAAAAAGTGTTTGAACCCAGAACATATTATAGAATGTCTATTTACGGCATTGTTTGATTACATTTTAAAATGTCATAGCCATGTTTGTATATTTATTTTTAACCGCTTCTCCTTTTTCCAAAGTAGAAGGCTGGACAGGAAGAGCAGATGGCTAAATATACTAGTCCTTTCATTGTACAATTCCTGTCTTGTGCATAAACCACAGATTTTAAACTGTTGTTTAACTGGACATGCTGGCACTCAAGAATATGCTTGCAATGGGCACAACTACCACATTTTTTGTACCTTTTTTACTTTTCTTATTTGTTTCATTCATTTCTATGATATTTTTTATATTACTTGTCCTTTTACATGTAAACTTTGGTTTAGAACCCACTATGGGCAGGATTCACGAAGGCTTGCACGGAGTCTAAGAGTAGTGTAAGACTCCATGCAGCCTTCGCGATCCAGGAACAGCCCAAAGTCCGTGTAAGAGTTAGTCTAACACGGCTCTTACACGGAGTGGGCGTGGCTAAGCTAATCAGCCCACTTGCAGCCGAATAGCATGCAAATGAGGCTGATTAGCGATTCAGGAAGCCAAGAACAGCCCGTGTAAGAGCCGTGTTAGCTGCAGAAATGTACTCAGTTGACAACTGAGTACGTTTCTGCAAACACGGCAATGGAGCCATGTCAGCCCCAAATAAAGGGTGCATATGATATAGGCAGCATGCCAATGGCCAAATATGTGGCCATTGGCAATGCAACTCCATGCAGAAATGTTAAAAATATTTTTTTTTTTTTCGGCAATTGCCGATGTGTAAACCCAGCGCAGCCCCACGCAAACGGGCTGCGCTGCATAAAACATGAAAACGAAGGTTTTAAACCTACAAATGTAGGTTTTATGCAATACATGGAATGTCAATGGAGGGACCAGCATAGGAAAACCAACATGGCCACCGTGTAGTGGTTGCCAAGGGGGGAAGCCAAGTCTAAGAGATGTAACTAAGCATTAGTAGGCAATCTGATGCAAATGAGGGTAAGGATACTGAATTCCACTGTCACATAGCAAATGAGCACAATCTGAGTAGTGTAAGAGTTACAGAAGGGGGAGGAACAGAGTAGGAGATAGGTGACATCATAGGGGGGAATGGCAGAAAGGGATAGAAGTCATTGGAAGGTAGAGTTACATGACAGATGTCAGAGAGGTATCAAGGAAGGAGGTGTGCCACTAAGTAAACATGAGAAAGCCAAGAAATGGAAGGTGTACACTGTTGCCTACACCAAAGTTTCTTGTTGGACGTGTATCTTGCGATGCAGCGCCGTGAAGCGAGTAAGGCGGTGTCTTGGCGGCGTGTAAGGCAGTGTGCGCGCGTGTAAGGCAGACTAAGCATGTGGGAGCGTGTTGGGAGATGTTTAACACCGTTTGCGTGGGTGTGCACGCGTCTAAAACTGAATAAGCAGATCCAAAACTGTGTAAGTATGTGTGCGCGCGTGTAAGCCACTGTGAGCGTGTTTCTGCTGGTATGCACACGGCTCCACCCTGAGGAAACAGAAAGGAAAAAGGAAGCAACAGATGTACTAGGAAGTTAGCAGGGAATACTGCTGGAGCTAGCAGGTGAAAACAATTAGAGGCAGGCAATTACACAGGCAGAATACTAGGCCAGCCCAGCACTTAAAACTCTGCAAACAGCAGTGCAGAATGTTTCTCTCAAGAGACACTGCAAGACAGGAGTTAAGTTATCAGAAGTGAAAACTGAAAAAGCTGAACTCAGAGCAGAAATGTTAGGGGCTGCCATAGCTGTCATATTGAGACATAGGCGACTTGCTGAGGGTGGTGACAATGCAGATGGTGCCAGACAACCTGCAGTGAGGAGACGGAGAAGAGTGTACAGGCCCAGGGTCACCTACCACGGGTTACATGAGCTGGAGATAGTAGAGCGCTATAGAGTGGACAGAGACCTCCTGCAGCAAATAGTGGAGCTGTGCAGGCCACGCCTCACACACAGAACCAACAGAGGGAACCCATCCCAGTGGAAACCAAGGTATGTGTTGGCCTAAGAATACTAGCAACAGGTACCTTCCAGAGACCAACTGGCGATATGATGGGGATATCACAGGCATCAGCTTCCAGGGTACTGCACCAGTTCCTGGATGCCATGTCAGCACATGTCGGTGATCATGTATACTTCCCCAATGCCCGTGAGGTATTGGCCAGCAACATGCGTCTCTTCCAGCAAATAGCGGAATACCCTGAGGTACTGGGTGCCATAGACTGCACGCACATACGCATCAAAGCACCAGCAGGAGGCGGGTAGGGCCTACATAAACCGCAAGGGCTTCCCCTCCATCAACTGCCAGGTCGTGTGTGATGCCCAGGGCATAATAATGAATGTGTGTGCCAGCTGTCCTGGGAGCTACCGCGATTCCCACATCTGGCATTTGACGCAGCTGTACCAGACATTTGCCAATGGGGACATCCCACACGGACACCTAGTGGGGGATGCAGGATATGCACTGGAGCCGTGGCTGATGACACCCATCAGAAATGCACACACACCTGAACAGGAACGCCATAATGAGGCACACGCACAAACACGTAATGTAATAGAGCGTGTGTTTGGGCTGCTCAAGTCACGGTTCCGGTGTCTGGCCACATCTGGTGGAGCCTTGCAGTACACACCAACTACATGTACCCAAATTGTCATGGTATGTGCTATGCTACATAATATGATCATGCGAAAACAGCTGCAGCAGGACCACCATAGGGCTGGGCCAAACAGCCCCCCACCATCGCCAAGGCCACCACAGGTACAGCGTGACTCGGAGGAGGAACAACCTGAGCCTGCCCCAGTAGGCAGAAGGAGGCGTGCCCAGTATGCCCTGGCTTTGGCAAAGAGGCAACGCATAGCACATACATTGGCTCAGTAGGAACCTTGGGAATGATACCCCTCTCCGACTCACCATATAGTAACAGGGATGCCTAATGTGACACAACCTGCTCACTAACATGTACAGGGAAGTGTAATATGTGCATCCGACAGAGGCAGCCCTGCAGCACCACCTGAGGCATGAATGCTGTGTGTCAAGTAATGTAACACCAAGTACCATATGCACACCTGAGGACCCCGTTTAACATCCTACCCTCAACAAGCAGCATGCCACAACAGGACAACGAGATGATGAAGTGCAACAATTACCAAAGTAATGCAGGTAGGCAAAGGGGAAGCACTGTGTGCCAGTCTGGGATGACATGCTGAGCATGACATGATGCACCACCTGCCAGGACTGGCATGCACCTATCAGTGCAGGCCGTATGGATACTGGCAAAGGCTGTTGTCATGCACAGTGTGCCCTGAATAGGAAGGCGCAAAACACAAACCTATCACCATAGGTACCAGAAGGGATAAGAATCAGATAAGGGATAAGGTCAAACAGCAAGATGCATGCGGACTAAGCCCACCCAGTATGGAGAATGTTGATAACTGTGCTGTAACAGAATACTGAGGCAAGGCTCACAACAGCACCCTAACACTACCAGGTCACACCTCATACTGTGCCGTACATCCTCAACACATGGAACAAGCTACAAAAGGAGGGCGACCAGCAAGAATTGTCAAGGATAACCACACCCCCATGTTGGTACCACCACAAAAAGCAGCATGGACTAGCCATGCTCAAGTAACAGTGGCTAAAACCGCCCCCTAGTGTATAGCCTGCTACAGAGTACTGGCCCAACACCAGGAACTGCATCGCGCCCATGCTGGAATACATGAATATATCAAGTCCTCCAAACCACATCATGTTGGGTGACTGCAAATACCCAGACACATAGACTGGGAGCATTATACCAGCTGCAACAGTGTAGGACAAAAGGTCATTGAATCCACAAACCAAAAGGCCCAGGAACAACGTAGCACACCCACAAGAGGGGCAAGCATACTGGCTGTGATAATCAGCAACATGGGTATGGGATGTCAAGATGAGAAGTGTATTGCACACTGGTAACACCAGACCATATAGTAATCACACTGGATATACAAATCCTGACCACAGTCCCTGTCCGGGAAATCACAGTGGAAAACATGTGCTAAGCATTATTTGCACACCTCCAAAATGATGTGGAATCCATGAAAGGTCCCTTGCAGGTGCAAAATATGGGCCACGCCTCAGAACCTGTAAGACAGCCATTCCATGAACACTGCCAGGAATGCTTGGAGTATGCAGTCCCAAATTAAAACAAGACACAGTGCCTAGATCTGGCATGGTGGACACCAGCCATAACCAAAACATGCAAGAGAAAGAGGAAGCTACTACATGATAGAGCAAGCATGAACAATGGCGTAATTACTGATCAGTAGTATGGCAATATAATCTGTCCACACATGCAATCCAGTAAGGCCAGGCACAACAAGTGGAATCTGTGAATCCTGAGGCAATGTTACACCAGCCCCAAGTACACAGACAACCACCAACTCCACCCAAGAAATACAAATATATGTGAGAGATGCAACCATCCATCCAAACCGGAGGCAGAGCTCCCCCAACTCAGTACACCTAAAACAAGTCAGTAGGAGAAGGTAACCACACACACCACAAACACATACCCACATAGACCTATCACAACTGCAAACCAAACACATAAACACAGAAATACATCCCCGGAGGCAGATATCACACACACAGCACACCAACAGAGGCCAATAAAGCAGACACCCAATGAAACAGCCTCCAAACATAGCACATGCAACACATAGCACACAAAGCTGGTGAGCCAAACAGTCACAGGCCAGAAGGAGAAACAACATGCCTGATACAGTTGTAATAGGTGACGCCATAGTCAGACACACTGCTGTCCTGCACAGCGAACTGAACAAAGGAAAGGGTACAGTAAGCTGCCTGTAGGCCGCCACAATATGCCACATAACAGTAATATGAAGGTCACTCCAAAGCAAATAGAAATATGATGCAGTCATAGTCCATGCCTGTGTGAATGACCCGAGATGTCCTGCCCTAGACTACATGTAAAGAGACACAGATGAGCTATCTGATTATGTAGTCCAGGCTGGTATGACACTCACCGTTTGCAGCAACCTACCCTCACCAAGAATAATGCCACAGTAGAAACATGGAATGATCAGTCATAGCAAGTAGCACACTTACTGGTGTCATTCCAAGGGGATCCAATGTCTGTCAGCTTGGGATGTCATGCTTGACAAGCCATGCAGCCGCCCTTGGGATGGCCTGCACCTGTTACCCCTGGGCGTCTGAATAGTGGATAAGGCCTTGGCCACCTCCACACAGCCTTTAGTAGGCAAGGCTGAAAAGACTGACCCACCACCCGAGAAAACATAAGTGGGAAGAAACATAAGGGAAATGCTGACCGATGCCAGATGTGTACACCCCAATATGCATGCTCGAGGCCATCCCCAGAATAGAGAACATCGATGTCTGTGCAGTGACAGAAACCTGCTGCAAGGCTCCTGACAGCACACCAGCACTACCAGGTTATACCATGTACCATGTGTCATGGCCCCTAAACCTGGAACACTACATAAAAGGAGGTGAGTAACCATAGGCAGCACAGACACCCATACGTCCAGGTAACTGACAATGCACAAGGCAGTGGAGTTCACCCACGTGCAACTAACTGTAGGCAAGACTGCTGTGCAGTCTGTAGTATGCTACAGACCGCACTCACACACACAATAACCCCCCCCCCAACCGTCCTGAAGACACTGGACAGTATGAATGTCCCACCAAATACCAAACAAGGTACCACGGAATACCACATAGGTGGTAAACCATTATGTATGGAAGGAGTAACCAGGGACCAAGGGACACAAGTGAACAGTAACCTGTTATGTGACACCCACATTGCCAATGTGGCTAGGAAGACTGTCGACATGTGACACTCACTGTATTAGGAAAGGAGTCACATCTATGGCAACAGAGGTCACTGTGCCCCTATACTTTATCCCAATCACACCCATAATCCAGTACAATGCCTCATATGGGATCTACCTTACCTGACACCTGCAGCAGTTAGGAAGACTGCAAAGGTACCTCACCAAGAGGATAAAGTGTCATACATATATCTCATATGCTGCTAGGCCGTAGACACCCCAGCTGACTCCAGTCGCAGACTGCCCACACAGAGGCATTGCATGCCTGTTGTAGGAGGCCATGCCCAACACAGGAGTAATGGACATGCTCCACCCCAGACAACACATATCCATTGGAGCTGCGAGAGTGAGAGATGTCAACCCCAACACATAATGAAATAGGATGTGCTGGTGGGACAGATACATAACCCAGAGGCTACACACACCCTGGACCAGACTCCCACCCCATGTTAGGCAGAGCCCCTCACTGACACTGTTCAACAGGAATCCTGCCAAGTGGATGGATGACTGTAGAGTTATGGTGGGGGTCTTCACTGTGTCATGTCCAGACAGAGGCACAGCTAAGCAAATAATACATGGCCATAATATCCAGATAGCAAGGGGTCTCAAAAGCCACACACACTCTGGCTAGCCTAACAAATGCCCAGGGTGGATAGCCTAGTATGAACCTATGAACCTATGTAGATACAAATTGTACAGGACATGAAGAATAATCCCAAGGCTTACACAACTGATGGTAGGAGCCATGTTGTGGATTCACAGATATGCCCTGAATCACACAAATACCACAAACACATACACATATTGCCAACATACATCCCGACAGGTGCAGTGCAAACCCCCACACCCCCACGTATGCAGAATATCTATCCCAGCAGACTGCTGGCCCCCTGACATAGCAGATGCTGAGGTAACAGACAACATCTCCAAAGCAAAACACACAGCAGTAATGGTATGAGATGGTGACCTGGGCGTAGTGCAACATGGAGTCTAAGATGAATGGAATGCCAAACCACACTTCTGCTCAATGTCAGCCGTACCACAGAATATGTACCCAAAGAGCAGTGTACAGCAACAGTGGTCCTTCTCAACAAAGGTGTTGCCTGAATGGATACTGAACAGTACTACCCCAGAATCCTGAGAAGCCCAGATTGCACAGCTATGGAAAGGAGCAGCATGTACCACAGACATATGGATGTTGGGAACCTACTGACACCGGACCCAACCCAGTGTGGCCTCCTCAAGTGCAGATCCTGCCCCTAACCATGTTGGACTCAATTGAAACAGTCATTAAGGTCATTGATGAGGGCAATGTGCTCCACACAGTGTATCTGGACCTTGCAAAGGCTTCTATACAATACCCTACATGTTCAGTATAGATAGGCTCACCAGTGTAAATATAAACCCACATGTCAGTAGAGTGGTTGCAAACCAGACCAAGTACAGAACAGACATGGTCAGACATGCTTCAGCCATGTCAGACTACAAACCAGATATAACTGGCATCCCACAAGGCTTGGACCTGGTATCTCCCTCGTCTGGTATATATGTCCCATAGGTACAGGCAAACATGGAAGGACTGTGTCCTAACATGTTTGCAGAGGACTACAAACCGCTCACCACATATGATCCACCAGCTGACACATGCATCCCACAAAAGGGCCACATAGAAACAGACAACTGGTGCCATAGCTATGTCAGCAAGCTAAGTGCAGAAATGTGTATAGTCAACCACCGTGGATATACAGTAAGTGCCCACCAATTACCACATAGGTGTTAACCCATTATGTAGTTAACATGTAATGAGAGACCTGGGGACACAGGGTGATAGATATCCTGCACTGGACAAACATGTGCTGTAGTGTCTACAGAAACACACCATATACCCACCTAATCATGAAGGCTGTCAGATCTACATAAGGGGAGGTCATTGTGGCTCTGAAGTCCCCCTGCATCAGTGGTACAATCGACTACAGTAGCCCCTGTGGGATGTACCTCAGCAGACACCTCCATCAACTGTAAAGTCCCCAACAGTACCTCATCAGGAGTATCAATCAGCCTACACACATGCCATGTGTTGCCTGTGTTGCTGGCATCAATAAAAATGCTGCACATAGTACAATCTGAATGGCAGTGAGCTATGCACATGACAGACCTGAACCCCAGCACTGCCGTGCATAGGACAAGCGGTACTGTGTGATCCATAACACAGAAGCCACTCCCACCCATGAGTGAACCCTCAGCACAGGCTACCCATAGAGTCACCTATCAATCTTCCACAATAGGAATCCTGATGGGTGGACGGGAGATGGTAGGTTTATCCTGGGTTTCACTGTCATGTCACAGGTAGACAGAGGCACAGTATACTAACCATGACATATGTCATGGCAAACTCCCCTTACAATGTGTGTTGAAGGACAAACACACTCTCCAACTTGCATGAGCCATGGACTAGGGCACATCGCTAGTGTTTGCAATTGTACACCTATGTTGTGGAATACACTAACAATGTTGGATAAGCCTGGTGTAGGTAGTACATATCTGAACAGAATGCAACATGGTCAGATGTACACAACTGGCCCCAACCAGGCTGATGTGCCCACTATCGAAATGTAAAGCAGTGATAGCAGTAAAGCCCAGGTTACTGTCCACCACAGTCAAAGTACTGCCAGTACACTATACAGTACTACAGTGTTAGGTCAGTGTGAAAGGATGTTGACAACTGTATGCAAAGTATCCCATGCAAACACTGCAGGCACAGTATAACCCTGTTGTGTACACACACAAAGCAGTTGTACAGTAACTACACAACATGACACACAACCCACAACCATGAACGGGTGATAGTTTGTGGAGTTCACACACATCCACAAATGTGGTGGGCTGCAGAGTCCAACATATGGAATGCTCACACTGGGCATGCTCACACACATTGACAACATGCCATGGGAAGGCTGAACTGGGCATGCTCACACACTTAGATTGTGAAGATCACACACATCCACAAATGTGGCGGTCTGCAGAGTCCAACATATGGAATAATCACACTGGGCATGCTCACACACTTTGACAACATGCCATGGGAAGGCTGAACTGGGCATGCTCACACACTTAGTCCATACCGTGGTTTAGCAGTGGGACACACATATCCGGTATTGTTCCGTGTTATGCCAGGAACCAACCACATTACAGCAGTCTGCCCAGTGCACACAGTTAAATGACTACAGAGACATACGTGATATAGTGGATCCCTCCCATATGCAAACAGATTCCACAGATGCAGAGGTTGTTCATACCAACAGGGAATGCTATGGCAATAAATATATGCAAACGGTCTATCAGCAACAAATAATGTGCATTTGACAATTAAACATAATGGTGTAGAGGTCACCACTAGGCTGTCTGCCCTAGGGAATGACAGCCAGCCATAGTGTGCTCGGTGTTTGCCTCCCCACAGGATGCACATTCCCCTTCCCAAACACAGATGATGTCAGCACCCTATAAGTACAACAGGTGAAATGAAACTCCCCAGTAATCCGAATAGCGTGCTCTGCTAATGCGTCCTTCACAAGTGTCAGTACATAGTTAGGTAGGGGCTCAAATCCTGCAAGTGCTCAGTGTGTGTGTGTGCGTGTGTGTGTGTCTGTGTGTGAGGTTGGTATGTGTGTGAGTCTGTGTGAGGGAAATGTCCCTTTTGGCAAATAGGAAAAAGACACTACAGGATGCACATTCCCTTTCCAAACACCGATGATGTCAGCACCCTATAAGTACAGCAGGAGAAAGGAAACCTCTCAGTAATGTGAATAGCGCGCTCTGCTAATGCGTCTGTCTCAAGTGTCATAACATAGTTAGGTAGGGGTTTGAATCCTGTGAATGGCAAGTGTGTGTGTTTGTCTGAGGGGGGTTAGTGTGTGAGTGAAATGTCCCTTTTGGCAACTAGGTGAACAGACTACAGGATTCCCATCCCCTTTTCTAAACACTGATGATGTCAGCACCCTATAAGTACAGCAGGAGAAAAGAAAACCCTCAGTAATGCGAATAGCGTGCTCTGCTAATGCGTCTGTCTCAAGTGTCATAACATAGTTAGATAGGGGTTTGAATCCTGCGAATGGCAAGTGTGTGTGTTTGTCTGAGGGGGGTTAGTGAGTGAGTGAAATGTCCCTTTTGGCAACTAGGTGAACAGACTACAGGATGCCCATCCCCTTTTCTAAACACTGATGATGTCAGCACCCTATAAGTACAGCAGGAGAAATGAAAACCCCCAGTAATGCGAATAGCGCGCTCTGCTAATGCGTCTGTCTCAAGTGTCATAACATAGTTAGGTAGGGGTTTGAATCCTGCGAATGGCAAGTGTGTGTGTTTGTCTGAGGGGGGTTAGTGAGTGAGTGAAATGTCCCTTTTGGCAACTAGGTGAACAGACTACAGGATGCCCATCCCCTTTTCTAAACACTGATGATGTCAGCACCCTATAAGTATAGCAGGAGAAGGGAAAACCCCCAGAAATGCAAATAGCGTGCTCTGCTAATGTGCCTGTCCCACGTGTCATAACAGTCAGATAGGGGTTTGAATCCTGCAATTGGCAAGTGTGTGTTTTCGGCTGAGGGGGTTGGTGTGTGTGAGTGAAATGTCCCTTTTGGCAACTAGGTGAACAGACGACAGGATGCATATACCCCTTCTACACACTGTTCAGCAGCCGGGCATGGCTCTGGCACAAGTTGTCTGTTGCTATGATGCCCAATTGGAAGATGCTTGTGTGAGCTGGGGAGTCGATTATGGTGTCCAGTTTGCAGTTATCTGCATATTTGGACAGCCACAGTTCATCCGTGTTGGCCTGTACCCCCAATAAACATGTACCAAACAAGAGGGTCCCAGGACTGAGCCTTCTGGGACACAACCTGTAACTGTTATGGGGTCTGGCATGGCTCCAGCAATGCTAACCATGTGGGTCTGTTCTTGGGCCACTGTGCAATCCATCTAGTGACATAGGGGCCTACATTTAAGCTGTTGAGCTTCCCTAGAATGCCCAAGCAGGGTATTGTTGCGAAGGCGTTTGCATGGTCCAGGTAGGCTGTGTGAACCACCTTCCCCTCGGCATTGGCCTTGGTGACTGTAGCAAAGGAATCAACCGGGTTATACCCGGTAGTGCTGGTGTGCCCTCAGTATCCCTGAACCAGGCATCAGTCACTGCACAGCTATCGATGTTTCCCATGCCAAGGAGTGTTTTGGGTGCATGCATCTGGAGGTGTAGTCATCTGGCGTTGGGTAGCATTGCTCCTAGTGTCCTATCCCCTGTGATACCTATGAAGGTGGGTTTGTCATGTGAGCCCTGTGTAACATAGGCACTATGGGGGTAGCAAGAGGCTTGGCCAACATCTGATAGGCCAGGGGTGACAGGTGCAGGCTGTCCCTAGCAAAGCAGGTAGTTCAACAGGAGATGAATGTGTGAAGGTGTAGTGCCTGTGACTACTTAGCAGTAGCATATACGACTGCTCACGTGGACACATGCCAGGCAGGTCATATGCACTGTGTCACAGGCAATGTACATGTGAACAGGTCAAACAGTGGCAACCTGTCAAGTGGGACATGGCCATACAAGTAGTAGGCTATGCAGATGGCACTAGGAGTCCACAGAAGCTGTATTACCATGCATTGCAGGTGTGTTTGGTATTCCAGGGTAATTGCAAGCAAACATGCATGCAAACAAAGATACAGTGAACAGGGCTCCACGTAGTCCATTGTACAACAAACAAGCTGTACCAGTACCATAGGGTAACACTGCAAATATGCATGTGCTATGCACATGTACATGGAGATACACTGGTCAGATGGCGAGGGTCCAGTCTCAGTGCACACAAGTGTATGGAACATGCATGTATTGTCCGGATGTACAATAACTGGATAGAAACCCATGTGCCCATACCTGCAGTACTACACATCAAATAACAGACACCGAGCCTCCTCCCAGTGGTGCCATACTTAGAAGGATGTATGCTCCCTGGCCTGCCACCACAGTATCCCTGACATATATGGGGACCCTCCCTCCTGTGACAGTTAGTGATGTGTGTTGGTGCTGTGTAGCATGTTATGAGATGTGTGCATGCAGTGCTACTGTGCTCCTGTGTGTCCTGTACCGGTTGTGTAGTCCTGCACACATTACAACATCCTCACACATCTGCATTGCAGAGTCTAGTGTGGGCAACATGCCACTTGCAATTTACATGTCCACCATTGTGTATTAATAAATGCATTACACATCCCCTGTGCTACCTATGTATGTAGCCTGCTGTTGACAGCATTACCACCAGTATGCCAACATGTGCAGATGCTACACTATGGTACTTACCATGGGTGTAGACAACAGGACATGACAATCACACCAATACTGCATCAGGCATGCTGTGATATACCCACAATTAATTCAGCACACAGTACTGTTAACGGCATGATACTATTACTACACATCTATGAGGTCACCCTGTGCATCAGCAACATGTTAACCTGTACCTGCACAGTTGTTACAGAATGCAGGAGGTGGCACAGTTTCATCACATGCACAGGGTGTGAACCCGGTATGCCTGGCCAGCCACCCATACCACCAATTGACATTTATGTGTATGTGTGTTGGTGAGGGACAGCAGTAGAAGGTGGGGCAATATTGATGCAGTGTGTGCGAGTATGCGGTAGCCCTAGGTGTTGTCAATTTGCATGTGTGTATGGATGCACACAGTGCCACCTCATGGCTGCCATATACTGGTGTTTGTGGACAGCCACGGACTGTACCTGCCAGGTCATACAGATCAGTGTCTCTGGCCACGGACACGGTACCTGTGCCTTGCAGGGGTGCTACGGACCGTATCCGGTACCAACCCAGACTGGGTACTGTCATCGGAAGCAGGTGTACGTTGACTGGACACAGAGCCCTGACGGGCCTGGCCAGGGCCACGCGCACGTGGCCTTCTGGGGCGGTCTGATGACAGCACAGACCCAGCATTGCTGGGGCTGCTGCTGGCACTACGGTGCGACGCGCCCTGTTGTCGCGCGCCGACTGCCAGCTGCTGCGGTTGCTGGCATACGCCACGTCGACGCAACCGCCCACCATCGCCCTGGCTCATGGGCATGTAGTTGTGGAGCTGGTGTAATATGTCCCCACAGCGTCTGTCTACGACGTTGGTGAAATCACGGATGGCGGCGCAATGTCACGCATACCGTCGGTCATGGCTGTGCGACATGCTGCCAGCTCCCTCAGACCCTGTCTGGTGTACCGTTCCATACGTGACTGTGCCTGCATGACAGTCGAAACATAGCCGAGGTTGTAAGACCTCTGTGGGCACGTCTGCCAGGGGCAATGCGCCCATGGATGCTCCCACGAGAACCCTGGACATCTGTCTGTGTGGTACCATCTCTGGGCCATGCCCATGGCTGCTGTGTGGGGATGCAAGTGCCGCAGATACCACATTACCCTGGTCAATGCCCACTGTATGCTGTCCATCACCTAGGGACAGTGGTGACAAGGGGTGTATTGGCAGGATAACTGTGCGCATGGATGGGGTCGACAGCTGTGTACTGTCAATTGGCAGACCAATGGCGGACCCTGGCATACCGTCCTGTGCCATTACACCAATGTCATCAGTAGCGGTACCCATGGCACCTGACTCAGGTTCCCTGCTAGATAACACCAGAGCAGCAACAGAACCTGTGGGAAGGAAACAAGAAACACAGTTGACATTGTCTACACACTACCAGCGGTGCACACATGCACACATGCACACATGCACACATGCACACGTGCACACGTGCACACATGCACACATGCACAGGTGCACACATGCACACATGCACACATGCACACATGCACACATGCACAGGTGCACACATGCACACATGCACACATGCACACATGCACACATGCACAGGTGCACACATGCACACATGCACACATGCACACATGCACACATGCACAGGTGCACACATGCACACATGCACACATGCACACGTGCACAGGTGCACACATGCACACATGCACACATGCACACATGCACACATGCACACAGGTGCACACATGCACACATGCACACATGCACACATGCACAGGTGCACACATGCACACATGCACACAGTTACACACAATTGAACAGTACTCTGTATGCGTGATATCAACACACAGACAGTGACACACCTACATGCACACCAGGGGCACCACTAAGCGTTCCGTAAGGTACTATTACTATCAACAGCATTACAGGTAATGTAAATAGACACTCACCAGCATGGATAGGCTGCATTGCAGTGATACCGGAGGGTCCTGCAGACATGAGGAAACTAATGTTAGTGGGCACAACTGTGCCAATGTTACTGGGTATGATACAGGGCAGGAGTACAACAGTCGCCTGTCAAAGGTCTGCAGCTAGTACTGCGGATATCGCGCTTGCACATTATATACTATGGTGGCAGCTACATACAAAAGACACACCACACACATGCATTAACTACCAGTGTACTCAACAGTCAACTACACATAAGACATATTACCTGCACGTTCACTGTCCTGCTTCTGTGCGGCTCCAGCCTCCATCATGACACATGTCTGCTGATGTTGCTGTTGCGGGTGGACTGGAGCCACTACACTCAGGAGCAGTACCTCCAGTCTGGTGAGTGGGGGATGTGTAGCCACCCCACCACCTGTGGCGACCTGTTGCCTGTGGATATCTGATGCACGCTGACGGACATGTCTAATCAAATCACTGCAGTGATGATGTACCTGCTCATATGTCCTATTATGCATGCCTATATCATTTACCCGACGGACAAGGTCCTGCCACAGTGCAGCCCTCACCTGCTGATTCTGGCTGGTGCGGGAAAAGAGTGTTGCATAGTCCCGCACCAGGCTCTGGTGTATCTCCTCATCCTCTGCCACAGAGTATGTAGGATGTCTGGGGTGGGCCATGTACCTGTGGAAAAAGATAAGATGGTATCAGCAATCTATGTCGGCAAACCTTGGCACACGTACTACACATGCTACTTGACTGTTATGATACCACATATCCCACATATGTAGCATCTGTCTGTCTATTGGTGGATACACATGTAGATGGTCAGGTATCAGTGCTCGGCCAGCAACTGTTGTACAGTACCTGCCAGGCTACGTACGACATACTACCGAACACCAGCAGTCAGAACACCAATTCAGGTGAGGTGCACCTCCCCACTCTAGGGGTTTGTGTCTAGGTACTGTTTGGCGTACATCGGCGACTACTGTGGACTGACCACACCCTGCTTGCCCTGGATATACATATCCCACCTCCACCACCAGCACAGATGGCTACAGTGCACAACATTACAGATACAGACGTTACACTTTGTAACAGTGATATGGTATACTTACAGCCCACTAGGCCAGTGGCAGAGACAACCCACAATGCTGACCCTACACAATTGCTTTCTACAGACATCTCCAAGACCGCATGGCTCATGCATTCCCATATATTGCCAGGACACTGTCCACAAAGGGACAGCATCCTGTCCGTGAACCCCAGCCATATACTGATTGTATTACAGTTGATGTAAGCTACTGCAAGACAGAGCATCAGTCTCTGAAGGGAGGGTATGTCTGAGCAGCACTGGTAAGGATCTATTTCCCATCACACTGACTACATGGGCAATGTTGAGTGGGACGTCAAGCGTGATACTGCAGATGACCAGGAGGCCTACCTGACCTATGTTAGCGGCCTGGTCAGGAGCCATCCTCTATGCCCATGGGTAGTACACTACACATATCTCACCAACACCACAGCTAGACAACATTGTGGCGGACAGGGTCAGTGCAGGTGTCACCCCGCCCTCACCCTGTATCAGGGCATGGTTATCCCTGCTGACCCTAACCTCAAGGTCATCACAGATGTCCAGGTGGGGGACACCCACAGGTCGGCAGACTACACGACATGGACGGGTCCTGCTGGTATCCCCAATTGCATGCTACATAACCTCTGACAGGCACTGAACACACATATAGAGGTGCTATGTTACACTACCTTGACTACAGGGTATGTACCTGTACACTGGCGCACAGCACCACTGGTTACACTCCATGCAGGAGGCACCTCACCATACCAATACAAAACAACACATTACATGACATTCTAATACAATACTATACAATATGCTAATGCCCCCGTGTCTACAGCAGCATACTGTTCTGCTAACCTGACCATTGTGACACATGTGGTGTGATGGTACCTGCTGCCGTCACACAGTTACACAGGGTGACACATATGGCATATTACCTATCTGAGGAACATGCAGCAGGGGTATGTGTGACATGTACACCTGGGGAGTCTCGCATCTTAACACTGTGTGGTTTGTTGCAGGGTGTGTCCTGTCTGTGGGTTTGAACCCGTACCTACGCATGTGCACACTATTGCAGTGGCACAGATGACGCACAGCAGACAGGTAGGTTGTGGATGGTGGGTGGTGGTACAATGCCTGTTGGACATCTGTCATGGGTGTGACCTCCATATGTGCATCTGTGGGTGGTAACCTGTACGTGGGCAGCATATGTGTACTCTGTGGTGTTGACAGTCACTGTGCAATGGTACTGTGTTTGGGTGCAATGTCACCGTGTTGTACATGTCACTGTGTCCTTCTCCATATCTGTTGCTGTCGTGTGGGCCCATACCATGGCATCCATTATGTACTGTGGGGGGTACAACGGCCTACATGTCCATGCCTGACTGGCCATGTGTGCGGACACATACCATGTGCAGCTATTCCAGGGATAGTGTGCCAATGTGACTATCATTGGGGCCACTATTGTACACATGTCTGGCCCTGACCACCCCTGACACATGCAGTGGTGGGCAGACACACATTTATATGGTGGTTACCTGTGTAGGTGATCTGGACTGTGGTATGCTACTCCGGATGTGACACTGGTGTTCACTCCGTGCCTTTGCCACCAGGCACCTGTTGCAATACATCTGTACACATGTGCCTCACTCCAGCTCTGTATACATCTCTCTCACTCTCTCTCTATACATATATATATATATGTGTTAAGATATGTCTATATGTCTATTTATGTATATATGTACATATGTCTGTATACATTTGCACATATATATATATTGATGTACATATTCTGCTGTAGATGTGGGGGGGGCGCAGAGGGGGTGTGGGCGACAGGGGGGGGGGCAGGCTGTGTTGCAGGTCAGCATATACAATCATACCTGTAGGTGGTCAGATCAGTCTGTCTATGTATATGTATCTACATATATCTATCTCTGCATGTGTGCATTACATAAATATGTCGCTACAATATTCTATCAGCATCTGTCTATGTCGTCCTACATCTCTCTCTCTATGTATGTATACATATATGCATATCATATGTATATATATACATATAAGATATATACACATACATATGTTGACATAACTACATAGCCATATGTTGGACAGGTATGTCAGCATATATGTCTACTACTGTATACACACACTAACATACTGCTAAACATACATAGCTGTGTAATCTAATTAGGACATGGCAGTACAACCTACAAGCAAGCGACATATATGTGCACATAGATGCTCACACATACAACTGTATGTACAGCCTTCACTGATAGGTGCTGTATATCCCCTGCCCATTACACATCTTCATATACATATGGATACAGCCCAATAACACATGTGGAGGGTTCACAGTATGTACACCTTGATAGTATTACTTTACAGTACCTGTGTTTGTCACAGCTGTGTCTGCTACTGTCTGGCTCTCTGTCCTGCTGCTCCAATTCACAGTTGCAGCTTCCAGGTAGCTGTTGCTGGGGATTCCCGTCTGTCTGCTTAGTTGCAGTCTAGTTCTGGGTGTGGTTCTCCCTCTCTCTCTCTCTCTCTCTCTGTCTCTCTCTGTCTCTCTCTTACTCTCTCCGGGTGCAATGTAATGATTGCATGTGGACATGGAATACAGCATACTTTTGTAGGTATCTGCATATGCCCATGTGATGGCCTCTGCACCAATTGTTAGCCAGCATTTGCTAATTGCATGCAGCCTGTTGTGGACTGATTGCAGTTCTCACTGTGATTTCAGAACTGTGCTATAAAAGGGTGTGTGAAATAGGCGTAGCCCTTTCAGATGTTACTGGCAGGGACCATGCTGTTATGCTGTGGACAACATTCTGTGAGTGTAAAGGTTGGTATCTCTAATTTACTCGTGGGTTGTGGGTTAACATTCCTCCATTCATTTCTCGGTTTCCTGTACTGACTGTGTATGTACACTAACAACTACTACTATTGTTGATGTCTGCATGTGTGTGTGTGTGCTTCCCTTTCACCTTTGCTTGCACTCTGTTGCTACATCTTCAATAGTTGCCCTTTACTGTCTGTACTGGTGTGCCTGCTAGGTGTCTTGACTGTTGTGTGCTGCTGTAGCTTTCCTATTTCCATGTACATTCACACCCTGGAATGCTTGCTATATCTGCTAGTGTGTTACAGCATGCAGTGTGGTCTGGCCATGGTGTGGGCCTTGACATCTATTAGCATATGTGGGTATGCTGCTGAGCAGGCCCCAGAGGCTTTCAGGTTCACCAGTTATGTGCCTCATGGAATGGTACATATCAGTGGGGTGCACCCATTAATATGTCTGGTATGCTGCAGTTGTGACTGTGGGTTAGCATGGGCATAGGTATTACTACACTTTTTCTGACATGCGAGTGGTGAATACTTTCCGGACTCCATAGTTACCATTGCATGTGTTACACCTTTCTGCCTACTGTTTGTACATTTCACATGGGGTCTGTGGGGCAGCCCTGTAGGACATTCACTGGTGCTATGTCTAGGTTCTTAACTATTCAAATATGGTGGTGTTGGACCCGTCATGTGTACAGATATTTGCAGGCTGTCCACATGTCTGCCTCATAATTTGGTCATTATCTCATGCACACCATTATCTGGCAGGTCAGTCTGGGCTCACGTCAGAATGTGGTGACGAACATTCAGGTCCAGACTACATACCCTTCCAAACATCCCACAAGGTGTAGACCCTGTTACTTTCTGAACTGTCTGCATTTGTTGTAACTTCATTTGTAATGTGTCCCTGGTTTGGGCCTTTGCTCCACATATTTTATTACTTGGTCGGATGTGTTCCTGTAAGAGGTTGTGGGGTATGGGCAGTGCTTATCCTGCTGTGAGTATGTATGTCTTGCAAGGTGCTATGGTGACATTATTACCTACTAGCTTCCAAATAGCATGGCTGTTTCTGTTCACACACTACTATTATGGAAATCCACCAGTTTTGTTTGTGATTCTAAATGACATGCTTTGTGTACTACACATCTATATTCCCTTTACATTCATTCCTACTGTTAAATGATATATTAACTTTTAGCACAGTGTTTCTATGTAAGAGTCATGGCTTAGTGGTAAGACATGCAGACTATAGTTGCCAAGGTCCTGGGTTCGGGACTCACAGTGGGATTTTCTTTTTCTTTGAACTGAGTACAGGACCTGTCAATCAAAGTGCCTAAGGCACTTTTAAGCAGTGTAACCGGGTTCGCTGGTTTGGCAGACTCCCATGCGCACTGGCGGTTAGCTCAGCTGCACACAAAGCACACCCGCTTGGCAGCTTAGCGTGCTTACTCTTGCACACCCGCTATTTTCTTTGAAAGAAAAGAAAGCGGGGAGACAGGAAAGTGGTGAAAAAGGGGTCACAAAGAGGGTAAGACAGTAGGGAAACAAGCTTGGGATGTGCAGGAGGGATGTAGGTAAGGCCCATAGCTGCCCATTTCTTCAGCAGCAACAGCTGTGCATATGTATGTAATTTGGTGTGACGTTTGAAACCTTCCACCCCTGAGAGAGGTGTCAGGACAACAATAATACCTGTTGTACAGCCAATTGGAATTGATGGGTTCCATGTCCAGTAGACATGTAATGCGGAATAGGCAGCTATGTATGGGCGTAATTTTTTGTGGGTACAGAGTGCCCTTTTTTTTTTTCAGGTGAGAGTGGTATGTCAGGTGAAGGTATTCGGTACAGCTCTGATGCACGCTGACGGACATGTCTAATCAAATCACTGCAGTGATGATGTACCTGCTCATATGTCCTATTATGCATGCCTATATCATTTACCCGACGGACAAGGTCCTGCCACAGTGCAGCCCTCACCTGCTGATTCTGGCTGGTGCGGGAAAAGAGTGTTGCATAGTCCCGCACCAGGCTCTGGTGTATCTCCTCATCCTCTGCCACAGAGTATGTAGGATGTCTGGGGTGGGCCATGTACCTGTGGAAAAAGATAAGATGGTATCAGCAATCTATGTCGGCAAACCTTGGCACACGTACTACACATGCTACTTGACTGTTATGATACCACATATCCCACATATGTAGCATCTGTCTGTCTATTGGTGGATACACATGTAGATGGTCAGGTATCAGTGCTCGGCCAGCAACTGTTGTACAGTACCTGGCTCACGTCACGACATACTACCGAACACCAGCAGTCAGAACACCAATTCAGGTGAGGTGCACCTCCCCACTCTAGGGGTTTGTGTCTAGGTACTGTTTGGCGTACATCGGCGACTACTGTGGACTGACCACACCCTGCTTGCCCTGGATATACATATCCCACCTCCACCACCAGCACAGATGGCTACAGTGCACAACATTACAGATACAGACGTTACACTTTGTAACAGTGATATGGTATACTTACAGCCCACTAGGCCAGTGGCAGAGACAACCCACAATGCTGACCCCTACACAATTGCTTTCTACAGACATCTCCAAGACCGCATGGCTCATGCATTCCCATATATTGCCAGGACACTGTCCACAGAGGGACAGCATCCTGTCCGGTGAACCCCAGCCATATACTGATTGTATTACAGTTGATGTAAGCTACTGCAAGACAGAGCATCAGTCTCTGAAGGGAGGGTATGTCTGAGCAGCACTGGTAAGGATCTATTTCCCATCACACTGACTACATGGGCAATGTTGAGTGGGGCCAAGCGTGATACTGCAGATGACCAGGAGGCCTACCTGACCTATGTTAGCGGCCTGGTCAGGAGCCATCCTCTATGCCCATGGGTAGTACACTACACATATCTCACCAACACCACAGCTAGACAACATTGTGGCGGACAGGGTCAGTGCAGGTGTCACCCCGCCCTCCTGTATCAGGGCATGGTTATCCTGCTGACCCTAACCTCAAGGTCATCACAGATGTCCAGGTGGGGACACCCACAGGTCGGCAGACTACGACATGGGCGGGTCCTGCTGGTATCCCCAATTGCATGCTACATAACCTCTGACATGCACTGAACACACATATAGAGGTGCTATGTTACACTACCTTGACTACAGGGTATGTACCTGTACACTGGCGACAGCACCACTGGTTACACTCCATGCAGGAGGCACCTCACCATACCAATACAAAACAACACATTACATGACATTGTAATACAATACTATACAATATGCTAATGTCCCCGTGTCTACAGCAGCATACTGTTCTGCTAACCTGACCATTGTGACACATGTGGTGTGATGGTACCTGCTGCCGTCACACAGTTACACAGGGTGACACATATGGCATATTACCTATCTGAGGAACATGCAGCAGGGGTATGTGTGACATGTACACCTGGGGAGTCTCGCATCTTAACACTGTGTGGTTTGTTGCAGGGTGTGTCCTGTCTGTGGGTTTGAACCCGTACCCACGCATGTGCACACTATTGCAGTGGCACAGATGACGCACAGCAGACAGGTAGGTTGTGGATGGTGGGTGGTGGTACAATGCCTGTTGGACATCTGTCATGGGTGTGACCTCCATATGTGCATCTGTGGGTGGTAACCTGTACGTGGGCAGCATATGTGTACTCTGTGGTGTTGACAGTCACTGTGCAATGGTACTGTGTTTGGGTGCAATGTCACCGTGTTGTACATGTCACTGTGTCCTTCTCCATATCTGTTGCTGTCGTGTGGGCCCATACCATGGCATCCATTATGTACTGTGGGGGTACAGCGGCCTACATGTCCATGCCTGACTGGCCATGTGTGCGGACACATACCATGTGCAGCTATTCCAGGATAGTGTGCCAATGTGACTATCATTGGGGCCACTATTGTACACATGTCTGGCCCTGACGACCCCTGACACATGCAGTGGTGGGCAGACACTCATTTATATGGTGGTTTACTGTGTAGGTGATCTGGACTGTGGTATGATACTCCGGATGTGACACCGGTGTTCACTCCGTGCCTTTGCCACCAGGCACCTGTTGCAATACATCTGTACACATGTGCCTCACTCCAGCTCTGTATACATCTCTCTCACTCTCTCTCTATACATATATATATATATGTGTTAAGATATGTCTATATGTCTATTTATGTATATATGTACATATGTCTGTATACATTTGCACATATATATATATTGATGTACATATTCTGCTGTAGATGTGGGGCAGAGGGGTGTGGGGGACAGGGGGGGGCAGGCTGTGTTGCAGGTCAGCATATACAATCATACCTGTAGGTGGTCAGATCAGTCTGTCTATGTATATGTATCTACATATATCTATCTCTGCATGTGTGCATTACATAAATATGTCGCTACAATATTCTATCAGCATCTGTCTATGTCGTCCTACATCTCTCTCTCTCTATGTATGTATACATATATGCATATCATATGTATATATATACATATAAGATATATACACATACATATGTTGACATAACTACATAGCCATATGTTGGACAGGTATGTCAGCATATATGTCTACCTTACTGTATACACACACTAACATACTGCTAAACATACATAGCTGTGTAATCTAATTAGGACATGGCAGTACAACCTACAAGCAAACGACATATATATGTGCACATAGATGCTCACACATACAACTGTATGTACAGCCTTCACTGATAGGTGCTGTATATCCCCTGCCCATTACACATCTTCATATACATATGGATACAGCCCAATAACACATGTGGAGGGTTCACAGTATGTACACCTTGATAGTATTACTTTACAGTACCTGTGTTTGTCACAGCTGTGTCTGCTACTGTCTGGCTCTCTGTCCTGCTGCTCCAATTCACAGTTGCAGCTTCCAGGTAGCTGTTGCTGGGGATTCCCGTCTGTCTGCTTAGTTGCAGTCTAGTTCTGGGTGTGGTTCTCTCTCTCTCTCTCTCTGTCTCTCTGTCTCTCTGTCTCTCTTACTCTCTCCGGGTGCAATGTAATGATTGCATGTGTGGACATGGAATACAGCATACTTTTGTAGGTATCTGCATATGCCCATGTGATGGCCTCTGCACCAATTGTTAGCCAGCATTTGCTAATTGCATGCAGCCTGTTGTGGACTGATTGCAGTTCTCACTGTGATTTCAGAACTGTGCTATAAAAGGGTGTGTGAAATAGGCGTAGCCCTTTCAGATGTTACTGGCAGGGACCATGCTGTTATGCTGTGGACAACATTCTGTGAGTGTAAAGGTTGGTATCTCTAATTTACTCGGTGGGTTGTGGGTTAACATTCCTCCATTCATTTCTCCGGTTTCCTGTACTGACTGTGTATGTACACTAACAACTACTACTATTGTTGATGTCTGCATGTGTGTGTGTGTGCTTCCCTTTCACCTTTGCTTGCACTCTGTTGCTACATCTTCAATAGTTGCCCTTTACTGTCTGTACTGGTGTGCCTGCTAGGTGTCTTGACTGTTGTGTGCTGCTGTAGCTTTCCTATTTCCCATGTACATTCACACCCTGGAATGCTTGCTATATCTGCTAGTGTGTTACAGCATGCAGTGTGGTCTGGCCATGGTGTGGGCCTTGACATCTATTAGCATATGTGGGTATGCTGCTGAGCAGGCCCCAGAGGCTTTCAGGTTCACCAGTTATGTGCCTCATGGAATGGTACATATCAGTGGGGTGCACCCATTAATATGTCTGGTATGCTGCAGTTGTGACTGTGGGTTAGCATGGGCATAGGTATTACTACACTTTTTCTGACATGCGAGTGGTGAATACTTTCCGGACTCCATAGTTACCATTGCATGTGTTACACCTTTCTGCCTACTGTTTGTACATTTCACATGGGGTCTGTGGGGCAGCCCTGTAGGACATTCACTGGTGCTATGTCTAGGTTCTTAACTATTCAAATATGGTGGTGTTGGACCCGTCATGTGTACAGATATTTGCAGGCTGTCCACATGTCTGCCTCATAATTTGGTCATTATCTCATGCACACCATTATCTGGCAGGTCAGTCTGGGCTCACGTCAGAATGTGGTGACGAACATTCAGGGTCCAGACTACATACCCTTCCAAACATCCCACAAGGTGTAGACCCTGTTACTTTCTGAACTGTCTGCATTTGTTGTAACTTCATTTGTAATGTGTCCCTGGTTTTGGGCCTTTGCTCCACATATTTTATTACTTGGTCCGGATGTGTTCCTGTAAGAGGTTGTGGGGTATGGGCAGTGCTTATCCTGCTGTGAGTATGTGTATGTCTTGCAAGGTGCTATGGTGACATTATTACCTACTAGCTTCCAAATAGCATGGCTGTTTCTGTTCACACACTACTATTATGGAAATCCACCAGTTTTGTTTGTGATTCTAAATGACATGCTTTGTGTACTACACATCTATATTCCCTTTACATTCATTCCTACTGTTAAATGATATATTAACTTTAGCACAATGTTTCTATGTAAGAGTCATGGCTTAGTGGTAAGACATGCAGACTATAGTTGCCAAGGTCCTGGGTTCGGGACTCACAGTGGGATTTTCTTTTTCTTTTGAACTGAGTACAGGACCTGTCAATCAAAGTGCCTAAGGCACTTTTAAGCAGTTGTAACCGGGTTCGCGCTGGTTTGCGCGGAGCTCACGCATGCGCACTGGCGGTTAGCTCCGCGCACACAAGTGCACACCCGCTTACAGCCGCTTAAACGTGCTTACTCTTGACACCGCTATTTTCTTTGAAAGAAAAGAAAACGGGGAGACAGGAAAGTGGTGAAAAAGGGGTCACAAAGAGGGTAAGACAGTAGGGAAACAAGCTTGGGATGTGCAGGAGGGATGTAGGTAAGGCCCATAGCTGCCCATTTCTTCAGCAGCAACAGCTGTGCATATGTATGTAATTTGGTGTGGCATTTGAAACCTTCCACCCCTGAGAGAGGTGTCAGGACAACAATAATACCTGTTGTACAGCCAATTGGAATTGATGGGTTCCATGTCCAGTAGACATGTGTGGAATGGGCAGCTATGTATGGGGCGTAATTTTTTTGTGGGTACAGAGTGCCCTTTTTTTTTTTATTTTTTCAGGTGAGAGTGGTATGTCAGGTGAAGGTAGTCGGTACAGCTGGGGAGGTAGGTTGGGTAGGTTAACAGACAAGAGAAACAAGACGCATACAGGGGCGGTGTATGACACGTGTGGGGGGGTTACACATTTGACGGGGACGGAGGTTGGGATGTCCAGAGCCCATGAGCCCACAGATGGCAACAGTGGAACTGATATCCCCACCCATAGGCAGTTGCCACTGTTCCTTCACTGCCCAGGACGGGGCTGTGCTGGGGGCTGTGTAGGCGGGGCAACGGGCATGCCCGTTAGCTGCACCACCTGTGCCTCGAGCTGGCGTAGGGGCTCGAGGACAGAGTCCCGAATCTCCCTACGCACCACAGTCCGGACGCTACGGAGGGTGAGTGGTGGATCTCCTCCGGCCACACTTGCAGAGGGGGGGTGAGCCCCGTCCCCTGCAGCGCTTCCACCCGCAGGTGGCACAGGGCCACCGGAGGAGGGTCCGGACTCGGCACTAGTGCCAGGTGCACTCGCCAGCTGAGGTGGGAGAGGTGGGTCCGCCGGAACCCGCCTTCCCTGTCGTTCTATGTTTTGCATTATGTCATGACAGTTTGGGTTAGTGACATATAAATACCATTCACAGTTAGTTTTAACAGCATGCATTAGTATTCCCATTAACCACACACCCAGTTATTCACACCATTGAACAGCGTGCATAGCACATGCATAATTTCAACAGTAATACACAGTCCAACAACATGCAGGGTTGATTGATGGCAACAGACCATCAGGTGTGGATGTATGAACAGGGCGGATGCATCAACAGACATGCAAATATATATGACCCAACAGGACAGATGTCCAGGGGTGGTAATTGTGATTGCACATACCATGTACGCGTGGAATGGGTTATAGATGGTTAGAGGATGGGGTAAATCAGACATATTATTAACACCTTGCAATACAACCACATATGCTGTACATTTCTAATAGCTACAGTTATATACACACTACTGTTCTGACTACAGTGTCCTATATGTTAACTACTTAACCTTGCAGATGGGACTGTTACTGCAACATCAGTCTACATTTTATTGCTGTTCATACACAAGTCATATCGAAATTGTGCAGATACATCTCCTGTTAACTGTTCTTTCTATAACTGTGGACAGGTGTGGATGTTTGGGATATCTGACAGTCATCCTATCTGCATATTTCAGACTGGGAGCAGCATATCCAGATCTTGGTGTACACATTCCACATGCAGCAACACTTTGAACTGATATTTCTGTTTGGTTTTGGGTCTCACATGCATTTAATTATGTCCTGACTGCAGTATAGTTTATTCAGGGGTTATTACTACTGTAGTGCTGTATTCCTGACACTTTCTCACACTCTCTCACTTGCTTTATGTTACTATTCAGACTGGTACTTCTAGGCTTTAGTGACATGTTTTAACAGAATTTATTACAGTTCTTTCCAGCACTCTCACTTCTGTCATGTTTCAGTACTTCCACAAGTATATCTCACACAGGTGGATTCATCCTCTTCTGCAGCTATACTTTACCTGCTGCTGCAGTTTGTGTACTATTTTCTTACAGGCAGGGCAGTTTGATTTACAGATATGTGTTGGACAGTCTCATGATTAGTTTCAACTTACAGGCTGGGAACTGTTGTAATCAGGCAATACTTGCATACACTTTCACACTCTGTGACTTGCAGATTTAATTCCTTCCTGGCTACACTGCACTCTTATGCTAACTGTCATACATTTATATATCTTTACAGTTACTAGTAGTGGATTACTGACGTGCCTGGTGGCGCAGCCGCACCAGCCTATCAGCATAGGCTCTGCGGTTCGCAGAACGGACACCTGCAGCTGTAATATAAATGAAGTAATATTGGAATACACATCTCCATGATTTCAGTTAGTTTAACTTTCTACTAACATAATTAATTTATACTTACTCAGTGGTGGGGCGTTGGGTGATTGCCGGGCCTCCTGGATCCAACGGTTCAGTTGGTCCTGCTTACGTCTCTTCAGGTCCGCATGGTGGTGACGGACCTGCTCACCTGTCCTAGGAATTCCTGTGGCACTGGTGAGTTCATGAGCCAACTGGTCCCACGCCTCAGCCTTATGCTCCCCAAAGGACCTGGCCCTGCATGAGTTGGGCCTCATGGTTGTGGACTAGGAGCCAGGCCATGTACCTGGACTCCTCAACACCCCACCTCTGCGATCGGAAGCGACTACCCTCACCTACACCTGACATTCTAACTGCAGGTCTGTTCTACAATCGTTTATGCTGTGTATTCCCGCCTATGGGGCTTATATAGTCCGGTTTCCGCATATCTGTGATTGGCCGGTTTGGAATTGTATCAACTTCAGTGAACCTGCATTGTCATGCTGTAGTTTGTGTTCATTCCTATATATGAGCTAATATTGCATTTCTAGGAACTGCTGTCATGGCTTAGTGGTTCTGTACCTTGACTATGGTGTATAGCATTCTGGGTTCGAACCTGGCCACTGCTTTTTATTTTTCATGACTGTCTAGACATGTTGAGGGGTGTGTCTGTGTAAAGGCATTTTGGATACGGCTTGCTCACCGTTGCCCGTCGTTTAGCTTGTTTGCGCGGTGCGCAGTTCCGCGCAAACGGGGTACGCCGGTTTAACACTCATTTGGCTATTGGCACGCATATGCCGCTTAGCGCAATTAGGGGCACATATATTTAGCATGGTAAACCACTGCTCGTCTACAGGCACTCATTTTGCACCAGTTAAACCTATGCTTATCTACGGGCACATAACCTCACTCTGTTGAACTGTAGCTCAGCTATGGGCATATCTGGCAGTTTATATTCATTTCTTAGCTCACATTTATTCAATATAAATAGGCTATTACATTGAATTTTACATATATTCTGGTTTTATGTGTACATATATGTCTCAGAGACTTGTTTCATGCTTATTTTGAGAAAAAAAAAATTTGTGTTGTGGGGGCTCGAACCATGAATGCCTGCTCTGCAGCCGGCATCTCTACCGCTTCGCTATTGCTTTCTGGCTTATTTTGCATATGTAGTTCTTATCTGCTTTACCACTGACTGCTTACTGTAGCTGCGCTACGGGCACGCCCGCGCAAACGAGCGCACTCACGGTTAAACATCTTTACAATTAAAAAAAAATATGACATGTACATTTATATTTCTTTTGTGTTTAATAGTCTGTAGGGGCATGTGTTGTGTTGTGTTTATTCACATTTCCGTGGACTCTGTTGTGGGTGTGTACTTTGGGCGCTTTTAGACTTCTGGGGGCGTGTCGGCTTGCAGGGCTCAGCCTGCGGACACGCCCCCTACTGTCTTACACGGCCGTGTTCGACTTAGGTGTGATTCAGCATGCTCTCATGAATATGCAGAGCATGCTGACATCACTCAGTTTAACTGCAGCCTCCGTGTAAGAGTTGTAACTCTTACACGGAGGCTTCGTGAATCCTGGGGTATATCTTTTAATTTTTCATCACTGGTTAAAATGCACTGATATCTATTAATGTCTTTAACTGCATTAGACCCTGTGTTATACTGCTGGGTAAGTACACTTGTAAAATTACTACCTCGGTCTTCATAAATTGCTCTATCAGTACCGTCACCATTCTCAGTAACACTCTGCAAAGTCATGCCTTTGTTACCTTAAGTCGAACCTTTGGTATATGGGAAATCTAAACCAACGCCTAGGAGTGGACAATACCTTTCCCCCATTCTTTGGAGATCTCTTCACTGATAGTTCTTACTAGGTACCAAGGGTAATGCCACTCCAAAAACATATTTTCTAGCTTAGCCTTTTCTATGTCATGTGTGCCAATCTAACAACCTGGCTTTTGACAAGCCTCCTTTTTTGTGTAAAGGGGTGGGCACTATTGCAAAGCAAATAACAGTTTGAGAAAGTGGGCTTTCTATAAATTATTATAAAAAAAATGCTTTCTCCTCTAACATTTATAGAAATACCACTTTCTCAAACAGTTATTAAGGTTGGCACCTAGTAAGAACTACCATTGAAGAGATTTCCAAGGAATGGGGGAAAGGTATTTTCCACCCCTAGGTGCTGGTTTAGATACCCAATATACCATAGGTTTGACTTAAGGTAAAAATGTCATGGCTTTGCAGAGTGGTACTGATAATGGTGAAGGAACCAAAAGAGCAATTTCTGAAGCCCAGGGGTAGTAATTTTACAAGGGCCTTCACCCTACAGTATAACATAGGGTCTAATGTAGTTAAAAACATTATTAATAGATACTGATGCATTTTAACTAGTGATGAAAAATTAAAGGATATAGTAGGACTTAGACCAATGTTTGCAGACAAAAGGGTAAGTAATACAAAAAATTATAGAAATGAGTGAAACAAATAAGAAAATCAAAAAGGTACAAAACATGTGGTAGCTGTGCCCAGTATATCCTTGAGTGCCAGCAGGTCCAATTAAACTACAGTTTAAAATCTATTGCTAATGCACAAGACAGGAATTGTACAATGAATGTACTAGTATATTTAGCCATCTGCTGTTCCTGTCCAGCCTTCTATGTTGTAAAAACGGAGAGGCAGTTAAAAAGGCAAATATACAAACATAACTACAACACTTTAAAATGCAATCAAAACAATGCACAGACATTCTGTAACATGTTTTGGGTTCAAACACTTTTTATTCATCATTTTACAGAAAATACTTCATAACCCGAGGGGTGGTCCAGGGAAAGACTACATACAATTGAGAGAACTAAGTATGATTAGAAGCAACCCATTTTCCAGACATCAATAATAGCAATTCAATAATACCAGAATTGAAGCAAAGAGACAATAAATTATATTGAGAATAAAACCCTGTTGATACAAATAATGTAGACTATGTGTTACATAATAATATATTTATATATTTATATATACAATTACACATCTATGGACTTTTACAATGCATATTTTTTACATTGATTCAAATGATGTTTTGCACATATTCTTTCAGATATTCTCATACACTTTATAAATACTGAATTTGCCCATCAACATTTTTTTATTTAAGTCTTTGTGTAATATATATATATATATATATATATATATATATATATATATATATATATATATACACATATATATCTCCCTGTTCTTACACATTTATTTTTATTTTTATATGTTTTTTAAAAAATACGAACTTGAGTTTGGTGATTTCTAAGGTTTTACCATTAACTAGTTAATTGAGAACTACTTTACCAATTAGACATATAAATGTTCTTTGGGCTGTTGTAATTTCATTTTGATTAAGTCTGCTTTGTGACTTGGATGAAAAGCTAATCATGAATATGTGAGCTTAAATAAATTTATGTCCATGGTGTTCTTTATACCAGCGCTGTGTGGCTTCCTTTCTGGAGTTGGTGTCTGCATCTAACAGTTGGAAATTTGTGTTCTTAGTGTATATAAACCCATTGTCCTATATCAATCACCTTTAAGCCTCATCTCTATACTTTTGTCTCCTACAGGCAACTGTCAGGAGATGTCTGCCTGACATAAAGGCATCCTCATATCCCGCTCTGATGGACCTTTTACAAATCCACAAAATAAACAGTATCACAACCACTAGATCCAAGGATTTAAATTTTGCTTGTGACATCTAAGACATACTGGAAAGATATGCTCTGGGGCAGGGTACCAATCAATGTGAAGCAGAGTCTATCCCTAATCCTTTTTAAGTGTAACCTAGACCATTGGATGGGAAATCAGATATTCATAGAGGGTTTGGCCCTCATGTCTCTGATGGGCCGAGGCAGACATTAATGCCCATGCTAACATACCCCACACACACAATAACATCTAAAAACTTCTTAGCTAGCATACTCTTCCTAATAAACACCCATGATACATAGGCACACAATTGGGTTGGACTTCATGGCTAGGTTTATAAAGGCCCTGATTGTTGTTAGCCTAGTATATACTTATGAATCTGTTCACCTATATATAATCTGTGGCAGTATTTTTGCCATAATGAACTGTTATACTGGTAGTGCAGTTTGATTAGTACTTTGAGTAACTGATCTAAATTTTATTCTGTGTTTAAAAGCAACATATTCACTGGACTTCATAATAAGATTTTTTTTTAATTTCTGCCATCTTTTTTTTCTTTTAGGATGGTGTCATCCTAGGATCAGATACAAGGGCCACTGATGACATGGTTGTTGCTAACAAGAATTGTATCAAGATTCATTACATCACACCTAACATCTAGTAAGTGTCTACCAGTAAACTTAACAGGCCACTCCTTTAGAAACACATGTGTTATATAAAGTATTTTACACAAGAAGTGGGATTAGTAACATTCACATGGTTTCCCAGTTATTTTAATTAATTCAGTCTCTCTCCCATTTTTAATGTGTTTTACTAGGCTTGTGAATTTGAAATGGTACAGCAAACATCTGTCCACCAGTTCTAGGCTTTTATTCTCACAGCTTTCAATGTGCGTGTACCTATTGATTCAGCATTCCTACTTATAATTTCTACTTGTCTTGGAAAGCAAGTAAACATAATATTTTCAGTATAGGAAATACTGCTTCCTAATAAGAAAGCAGAATACTGCCTAAAAATCTATATAAGTCTTGTTTTAGTTAAACAAAAAAACTTGTTTATATATATATATATATATATATATATATATATATAAAATGGCTCCTCTTGAGTTTGCATGTCACCCATTGCAAGTCTATCTAAAGTGACAGGGACCAGATATTACATACTTTTTCTTCTCCTTTTAACTTTTCCCATTAGGGGTCACCACAGTCTGCAGAATGCTTGATAGTGAAGTTTTACAGTGTGAAGTTGCCAGCCTAGCACCCATCCTTACATACACACACACACATGCGCACGAGCACAAACCTAGGGCAATTTAGAGTGCCCAATCTACTTACAGTGTCTTTGGAATGTGGGAGGAAACCACAGAACCCGGAGGAAACCCACGCGACCACAGCGAGGACATGCAGACTCTGCACAGAAGGCACCCGAGCCGAGAACTGAACTGGATAACCTCTTGCTGTGAGGCAGCAACATTAACTGCTGCACCACTGTGGATATTACACCCTGGTAGTGATAAATAGATTGCTATGCTAAATTCCGAGATTGAATTTAGGTGACTCAAACAGTCCAGAGTGATAATACTTATGAAGGGGAGTTCAACTGCACATTTTTGGTTTTATTATTTCTTTTTTTAATTCTTTAAAGGGTAAAGCTACAAGGCACAAATGCCTTTAAGAGGGATAATTCAGGAATGCTGCTGGATTAAGTAAGGGAATCACACCTAGTGCTACAGGCTGATGCTCATTAACAGTTCATGAGTTTGATCTTCTGTGTCAAACTGCTTGAATACTTTCTAGCATGTTGCTGACACATGTGCTACTTTAGATCTACTATTATGCTTCTATACATAATTTTATCAAGCAGAGGTATTGAAAGTCGCTTTGTTGGCAATTTGTATGAGTTGTACTACAAAAACATCACTGTTTAATACTTGTAAGATGCCTTCCACATATCTGCATATTTACAGAGAATAATTCTCCAGAGATGCACACTACCCATATCATGTGTTGGCAGCTTATTTTGCAGTGAAATTCTTTGTTTCAGCTAGCAATAGCTGTACCTGTAGAAACCATATCCTTCTAACCCCTTAACTTCCTTTTCATATTGTTTATAGCCTGAACATGAGGCCCTCCTGCAGCTCAAAAGATTCATGTTTTTATAGTTACTGACAGAGCCATAGCTAGGGTGGGGTGAAAGAGGTGACTACCTGGGGTACAAGTTGTGGATTGGTAAGTGTTAGTGTTGCAAGAATACAGCACCTGCAATGATTTATTAAGCCAGAAAAATATTGTATCTTTATAAATGAATGCTGATAATGCATTTGCAGTCATGACTGAAGTGGTCATTGTGTGACAGTAAGTGTAGAAAGCTGATGGTTATACTTGTAACAAGCAGCTTTCTTCAGTTAAAAAGTGCACATTTTCTTTTTTAATCCTCAATTTTGAGGTGGGGTGCCACCTTGGAGAGCTACGCAGGACACCAGATGACCCAGCTTCAGTTCTGGTTACTGAAACATCTTTTCAATATGACAGCAATCCTTCTTACTAATGTTTAACACCTATTGTGCCTTCAGACTCTTGGGTAACTGCAGGGAGCTATTTGTATTTGTCAAAAATGTCTTCATCTCACATCAAATTACCCACTACCCTATTATGGGATTCCTGGAGATTTAAACCACTCTTAACAAATGCAGCTATTATTTCATTGCTAAATCCTCCAAAGACTGTGGAAATTACCTTAACACCATTGATGGGTTAAATATCAAACCAACAACCTTCTACCTGGTGGACTTCAATTACCAATGTATTAATAGGCCCACGCACACCTTTCAAATGGATATGTTCAGCATTTTCCAGACTTTGTTATACCAAAGCACCAGACCAAATTTTAAACTAGCCACAAGATGCTCTAATATCCTTGGCATTAGGCTTAACAACCTACTCCGTCCTGTACCTAACCCTATACAACCATATTCTTGCTTAAGTCTGACCACAAAACAGTCATCTTCTCTGTCAGACCTAATGGTATCACCACACTATGAAATGAGGCCACCTTTATGGACTTTTCCAGAGCAAACATACTTCAGCTTATAGAAGACGAATGCAAAATTCACAACAATCTCCTATAAATGGTTGCAGATGAGAGGGCTGTCACATTCACCTCCGACTTTTACCAGCAGCTAAACACAAACAAGTCAGTACTCATTTATTCTAAATATAATGGTAAATTCAGGAATAACCTCCTCTGATGGAATTCCAATATTAATTAACTTTATAACAAAAAGAGGAAATTAAGGAAAAGTAAGAAATCTACAACTTCTATCTGAAGATTAAACTGAAAATGCTAGCTAGGCACTTAACTCACTCGCGCCTATAGCACCTTTTTGTTTACTTACAGTTAGCACCTATACCTCCTTATGGCATCCGAATCTATTTTGGAGGTGACTTCTTTGATTAGGTGATCTATCAGGCAACTTATAGGCAATATTAGAAAGGGCAAGGATTTATTAACAAAATGACACTAAGACTGTTAATCTAAGATGTCCTGTGGTGGTGAAACTAATCACTATTTACCACTTATTATTCATATTTTCATTTTTTGTGATCACATTTTCATACTTAGAGACCTACATGGTGTTGAGGGGGGATAGTGTGAAATCTTCTTCTTCTTTCGGCTTTTCCTGGTTAGGGGTTGCCGCAGTGGATCACCTGTCTGCTCATGATTGGCAGTGGAGTTTTACGGTGTCGAGTTGCCAGCCCGGCACCCAACCTTCCATAGAAGGCACACACTTTGGAGTGTCCAATCCACCTACAGCATGTCTTTGGGATGTGGGAGGAAACCGGAACACCCAGAGGAAACCAACCCAACCACAGGGAGGACATGCAGACTCTACACAGAAGGCACCCCAACCAAGGATGGAACCAGAGGAACCCCTTGCTGTGAGGTGGCAACGATAACCGCTGCACCACCATGGCCGCCTGGGGGATAGTGTGAAATACCATGTTGAAAACAGGAAAGTCATTGTCAGTGTTCATTTATATCACACTGTACTTGAGATATTGTTGTTTGTTAGTAATTATGAAAATAAGCAATACTTGCAAATATACTTAATATTTCAAAAAAACATAAAGCAAGTGAATTACAAACTGTTACAGGGCATCGAGTGAAACCTTATATGTTGTTGAAGAAAAATTGTCTTTGAAGATTGAACTTCAAGTTGTACATCTTGTGAGACTTTCAGTGTTATTTATATTGCTAATTATATAATTAAGAATATGTTTTCACATTTCTGTAAATACCTAAATAAACATGCACCCAGAGGTGAATTTCTTGCTGTCATGTGAAAGCTTATGTCTGGTTAACCAAAGTGTTCTAAGACTATATGTCTGTGCCACACATTTGCCAAGATATGACAATTTGTTTATGAATGTTTAACAAGAAATTTAATTCTGGGTTGTTGAAAATTAAAATCTATTATAGTATCTATGGAAAGACTATGAATGCACTATCATCATTGTAAGAAACACTTCTTACAGATAGCATAGTTATTTGGACAGTTTTAATAGCCTTCATTGTTCACAAAATATTCACATTTGTTTATCTTATGCATTTTAAGTTGATTTAAGTCATTGCTGCTACCAAATTAAAGCTATAAATCTTTCTTTGGTTATATCAGGAAATTAAGGAACAATGCTTGGCAATCCACTGAGTTCACTTATAATAATATCACACATTCCAATCCCAAAAATATAGGCTATATATTAGCAGACAGATTTTAGTGTTGAATTTCCTCCACCTGCCCACATTGTTGCACCACAGTATACCTGAAAATGTTGTTTTCCCTGGACTCACCTTGATTACCTTGAAACAAATCTTAGAATGCCTGCTGAAGACTAAGAGTATAACTGTGATGGAATAGACAGTATACCAAGCTGCAGTCTCATCAGTACCAAGTATGTACTATCCAAGCCTCTACGTACCTTTTTCAGCCTCAGCATATCCACATGGATTGTGGTGATCCCTGGACAACAGCCTCTGCAACTCCCTTACAGAAGTATGACCCCTGTACAGACCCAAGTTATTATCGACCCACACACACACATCTTTACTGTTTTATTTTGTGGGGATTGTTCCAGCCTCCACTGAATAGTCATTAACCTTGGATTCCCTCTCCAAGCCCACTCTGTGACTTTTGGGTTGCTAATTGAAGCTGGGGCACCAGTATCATAGACTGGAACACCTCCTCCATACTGTGCACTACAGCAATAAATTCTTACTATTTTCCATCCTTACTTAATATGTTCTTTTATCCTTTTCTCCCTCACCTTGTATGTTAGTGCTACTGTATATGTTTGTCCTGCCAGTAAAGATGAAAATGTTTTCTGTTAACTCCCCCAAAACAACATTTATGAAGAGGTCAAGCCAATGGGAGAGGAGAAAGCAACTGACTACTGTATTAGTGAGTCAGATTCAGGCTGTGATACAGATTATGTGATTTGGGAGTTAAGCAATGGAGATCAAGCAGCCACAGGGTGGCTCTCCGTTCTTGAGTGGATAGATGTAGGCACAGAAATTACTACGCTTTAAAAGGCACCAAATGAGCAACATCTGATGACATGCAGCATAGTATAATTAGATGCTGCCTGGTGTGTGCACTAGAAAATGATGACATGAACTAATGTCTTTGTTTGACCCTTGTTTCATGCATGTCACTCCGTACCTGAGTAGCCAGAAGGCTTTCTCAGTGGAACAGGGAATACACTCAGCAAAAAGTTACTCTGTGATATCCTTCTCTGCTAATTTTCTACTTATGCACAGAGGTGGAACTCAAAGTTGTACACAGTACTAAAGACACTCACCAGGTGTCTACAGAAAGGAAGAATAATTTCTGTGTTCTAACACTGATGATTCTTGTTAAGAAAAGTACTAACACTGAGAGGATGGTTCCATGTGGAATGTGTAGTCAGTGCAAACACATTTTTATTGGTACAAACGTTAGTATAAGGGGAAGAAATAGTGATATAAAAGGAAAATATTCCTGTTATTCCCAGTCAGTGGCATATATTGCTTTGTGCTTGCAATGTCCTGCCTTTTATGTAGGCAAAACCAAGCATAAACTTTCTCAGAGAATATATGAACATCAATATGATATAGCCCACAAGAAGGAGACTAATGCCTTATATCAGCATCTGACTAAGTACCCTGAACATCAATTTAAATTTCTGGTAGTGCATCAAGCTCAAAAAAGTCCCTATAATGGCCCTTGGAAACTAGAGTCTATGTTAGAAGCACGAAACTGTTTTTGAGCAAACATGTAAAGAGCAACACATATTCATCGAACCGCATTTAAGTGATTCAATGAATATGTCACAGGGCAAAGAGGTAGTTGGCCAACTACACAGAGTTGTCCTTTCCTTCACTATAGTGCAATCTCAGAGTTGGTATATTTAGTTAGGGGGGTATGGGGGGTACAGCCCCCCACATTGGGGGGTTGTGGGGGGCAAAGCCCCCCACCTGATAATGGTTTTTAATTTTTATTTTTTTCTGAACAGCCACATGAATTTTTTTCACTAGGAAAAAATTAGATTATGTTGCCATTTGCTATTTACAGGTTTCGTGTATATGTGTCGACTTTTATGTAGTCGCACATATGTACTTTTGTTGTTCTGATATAGACCCGGAAACTATACTTGGAACAAAAAGAAACTTGGTGGCAAATTTATTTGAATGCATGTTTTCCCCCTGGGCTCAATGACAGTATTTCCATCTCCAGTACTTTAAAATTAAAACAGTTTGAAAGATAAGTACAGTTTTAAACTCATGTCTGTCAAGCATGAATTTTTTTTATTTTTTTGTTTTGTTTATATATTGGTAAGCATGTACATATCTTTTTTATACATTTGTTCTACATGTTTAAAAAAATTACATGCTTAAAAACTTTGGTAAACAAAGGGTTACTATTAGGGTTGCAGGTTGCAATTTGCATTTTTTATCATTGTTTTAGATTCATTGGCTGTTGGACCATGATGTATTTCAAAAGTGGTATAAGTAGGACAGGTAACGTTTTTCTTTATCTGAAGAAGTTTAGTTCTTGTACCTGACGAAAGTGTTTATTTTCATTAAAGTTTGTATCCTGGGATTCCACACACTGCGCTGCTTTTTTTGTTTTACTAGTTTTGGTTGCTGATTTTTGTGGTTACTAGTTATGGCTTCTGGCAGTGTGGAAAAAGAACATGGACATGTTTCACAGGCAGATTTTTTGCTTCTACGTGACTTTGTGCATCATCCTACTGTTTTTGGTTCAGCAGTTAACACAATAGAGATTTACATTGAATTGGTTTGGTAATGGACTTGTACAAAATGCTGGTGAATTCAACAACACCCCAGAGATTCTGCAAGGGGTGAGTACTACAAACCCTGGTGAGCAGGTTCCACCTGGTCAACAGCAGAACAATCACATGTTTACTCCTGTAATTGGGAGTAATGAAAGGTGGTTGCAGCCATGTACCTTGGATAGTTGGCTGCAGAGAGAGAGATACCAAGTGATGTAAATTCTCGGGTGGAGTCCTCTAACTTTGAAGGTAAATTAAGAGACTTTAAATCAAAATTGACTTCATATCGCAAATTGCATCATGAAAATATGTATTTTAGGGAATCTTTGAGAGTTCAACAGGTCCCCAAAGGTTTAAGGGTTTGGAAATACCTGACAGGGCTTATACAGCATTCCTTATTACACCAGGACTTGTTAGCCGTGTTTGATAGGCATGGCTGTGAATTAATGGAACTACTTGTCAAACACAACAGCATTTCTATGGATAAACTAGTGATGTGATTTTTAACACTTTCAAATCACAATATGAAAGTATTTTTAAGGAAATAGACAATATGTGTATGCTCATTTCTAGTAGAAAAAACAAAAAGCTTGAGAGGGATCGTTTGGCGTACCCTCAGGAGAAAGCTTACCCTAATCCACCAAGAGGTCAGCAAGCTGGATGGAGGTGAGACAATGAGTCTGGAACACCTAGTGTTGATGCTGTGGATAGTGAAGGAGCTGCTGACCCTTTAGAAGTGCCCACAGTACGGCACTCGGAGCGGCTTTGAAACCAGAGGATACAGAGCCAGAACCTCTATCCCCAGAAGAGTCATGCGAATTGGCAGAATCGGAGGAATGGATACAGCAACGCCAAGTTTCAGAGGTTACTGTAACTGAACCTTATATTATTGTTTCCAACTCCAATGGAGACTTTATGATTTACAATTACAGTGAGGTGGCTATGCCTATTGTGCATGCTGATTTGTTTTGTAAAGGGTATACTTCTGTGCCCAGTAAATCAGCTGATATGGTTAAGCTTATTTGGGACTTAAAAATGTACATCCGTAATTTGAACTTGCAATTATTGTTTTGTGACAATTTAGAGTTTGATAATGTCCTACGGGTTCCTAGTACTTACAACCCAGACTTAGATCAGACTTTAAATATCTTTGAGAAAGCATGTGAGGTAGATTTTAGGCATTTTATTTCCAACACAGATTATGTTGAAAATATTTCATATGCAGAGTGGGTGTTACTTGAGGAATTAAAATCACAGAACAACCTGAGATTTATGCAATCAGATAAAGGGGGGGGGGTAGTTGTCTTGGAAAATAATGATTATGTTCAGCGTTTGTTTACTATGTTATGTGATGATGTTTATACTGAAGTGTCCTTGAATGAAGTCAATGTAGGTTATAAGTACATAGATTATGCATTATCTGATATATTAACTCAGGGACAAATTTCCATAACAGAATTTAATTACATGATAACCACCTGGCCAAAAATTTCTGGTATCTTTGGTATACCAAAGATACATAAAAACTTGAGGGACCCCCCCCCACTGCCCCATAGTTGATTCAGGTTGGTCTAAGACTAGTTACAGCGCACGTTTTCTTGACAAGCAACTGAAACATGTAGTATCTAAAATCCCTTATTTATGCCGTGACTCCTGGCACTTTTTGACCTTATGTAATCAGATTAGTCCATTTCAAGATGGGATTTTTATTACTGTTGATGTTAAAGATTTGTATAGTTGCATCCCACACAATGTGGGCATGAAATGGTTTTCAGACTTTCTGTGTCAAGTGGTGGATTTAAGTCAAGATAAAGTCAATACCCTTAGTCAACTAATGGAAGTGGTATTAAAGCATAATTACATCTATTTTGAAGGGCATTATTTTAAACAGATGCTGGGGGTAGCAATGGGCTTCGCATGTGGCCCATTATTTGCTAATATTGTCATGGCTTGGTGGGAGAAGTGTTATTTGTTTCCTTCTGAATTTCACAACTATATTAAGATGCATATGAGGGGTGGCCATGGTGGTGTAGTGGTTAGCATTGTCACCTCATAGCAAGAGGTTGTCCGGTTCGATCCTCAGCTGGGGTGCCTTCTGTGCAGAGTCTGCATGTCCTCCCTGTGGTTGCATGAGTTTTCTCCAGGTGCTCCAGTTTTCTCCCACATCCCAAAGACATGCTGTAGGTGGATTGAACACTCTAAATTGGCCCTAGGTGTGAGTGTGTGCCTTCTGTGGAAGGTTGGGTGCTGGGCTGGCAACTTGACACTGTAAAACTCCACTGCCAATCATAAGCAGACATGTGATCTGCTGTGGCAACCCCTAACCGGGAAAAAGTCAAAAGAAGAAGAAGATTAAGATGCATATGAGATATTTGGACAATCTGTTTATTGCATGGCTAGGACCATTAGATGAAATTCCACATTTCATTATTTATTAATCAGACCACCTCATTTTTGAAGTTTACACATACCATTGGTTTGGATAAAATAGCTTACTTGGATGTTTTAATTACCAAGTCCCCAGACAATTATGCAATAAAATCTTCTATTTATAGAAAACCTACCTACTCCAACATTTATCTCCACTAAACTAGTAGTCACCCTTTCCAATTTAAGAGGGGAGTGGTAAAAGGGCACCTAGTTAGGGCAGCTCATATGGTCTCAGACCCATGATGATTTGTCTTCAGGAATATACATATATACTCAAAATGTTTTCCAACTGAGGCTACCCACCATGGTTATTGACTGAAATTCATAATGAGGTGGTTAACAAGCATAATAATTATGAATATAAGTCCCTCTTGCAGGATTTTACATCAGGAAGACACTAGTATGATGTCTTTGATGAATGGTAATCAGGATATTGTGCCTCGGATGGCATCTGGTACTCTGAATATAACTCAGGGCAAATAAAATGTTTTTTGCTCTTTTGTTACCACATATTACAGTAACAATTTAATTTTTACTGATATTTTGAATAAAAATTGGAAAATTATTACGGGTGACCAGGATATCCAGGACAGACCGGGGTTACAGCCTAATACTGTGTACAGACGTGTGCCTAATTTAAAAAGAATTATGGAGAAACAAGTGGTTAAGAACAGTACCAACACTGGGAGGATGGTTCCATGTGGAATATGTAGTCAGTGCAAACACATTTTTATCGTACAAGTATTAGTATAAGAGGAAGAAATATTGATATAAAAGGAAAACATTTCTCTTATTCCCAGTCAGTGGTACATATTGCTTTGTGCTTGCAATGTCCTGCCTTTTATGTCGGGAAAACAGAATGTAAACTTTCTTAGAGAATATATGAACATCAATATGATATAGCCCACAAGAAGAAGAATAATGCCTTATACTGGCATCTGACTAAGTACCCTGAACATCAATTTAAATTTGTGGTAGTGCATCAAGTTCAAAAAAGTCCCTGTAATGGCCCTTGGAAACTATACTTGGAACAAAAAGAAACTTGGTGGCAAATTTATTTGAATGCATGTTTTCCCCCTGGGCTCAATGACAGTATTTCGATCTCCAGTACTTTAAAATTAAAACAGTTTGAAAGATAAGTACAGTTTTAAACTCATGTCTGTCAAGCATGAATTTTTTTTATTTTTTTGTTTTGTTTATATATTGGTAAGCATATACATATTTTTTTATACATTTGTTCTACATGTTTAAAAAAAAATTACATGCTTAAAGACTTTGGAAAACAAAGGGTTACTATTAGGGTTGCAGGTTGCAATTTGCATTTTTTATCATTGTTTTAGATTCATTGGCTGTTGGACCATGATATATTTCAAAACTGGTACAAGTAGGATAGTTAACTGTTTTCTTTATCTGAAGAAGTTTGGTTCTTGTACCTGACGAAAGTGTTTATTTTCATTAAAGTTTGTGTCCTGGGATTCTACACACTGCTTCGCTGCTTTTTTTGTTTTACTAGTTTTGGTTGCTGATTGTTGTGGTTAGTGATGATTCCTGCACAAATCCCAACTCCCAGAATCTTTTTACCCTTACTTCCTTGTCACACTGGCTTCCCAGTTTCATATGCTAGCAATATAATGATGTTGTGTACTGATGAGTGCTAAATGGCTTAAAATCATTCATATCATTGCCAGAAATTTGAGGAAGAAAACAACAAAATTGCAGGCACTGTTGACCATGCTCAAGCCTCATGTGGCAGTGGTAACAGCTATTGAAATCTCCCTCTCACTATAAAATGAAAATTCCAGGATATTCAGCAAAGAGATTTAAATGAAACCATGCAATGACCAATGGAGTTGTTACTTTTGTTGAAGTGTACTCCAGTTTAGATCCGGCATCAAATAGACAGCAAATGTAAAGAAGTCAAAAAAATTGAAACAAACTCAGGCAGGCAGAGAAAAAGGCAGAAAAGCACTGGTGAGAAACAAACACAGAAGAGTCTGTCTTAGAAAATGCTGATATGTATTTACCTAGGAATGATAACTTGATTAAAATGGTATCAGATGTGAGTGATATAGTCAGTCCTATTCAAGGTGGTCACTCAAGCTATAAAATCCATTGCTTGTCACAGGTTTAATCATCTTGGTATAAGCAACATTGACACTTCCTGTGTAAATTGATCAATGCTTGGAAAGCAAGTGTCTAAAGACATTTATTGGGTGTGCAAAATACAGGAAGCTCACTCAGTGCCTTTCTAGGCATCATTATAGAAGTCTCAGTGCCAACCAGAACGATGCTCATTACCTTCAATGGCTTTATGGAAGGTTATATACTTTCATCGGTTGCAACCTCAGCCTTCTGACAAAATCAAGATCTGTTTTAACTGTTCAAATAAATGTTCATATCTCTAGAACTGCAAGTCCTATTCACAAAATGGAAATGGTAGCCTGTTCTGCACTAACTAATCTTTACAGACATCACATTAATTACTTTATAGTTCTTAAACTACATAAATCACAAAATGCACAGTATATATTACAACTTACAATGTCTAAGTGACCACTAAATGCATACTGTCAACAACATTTTGTTTATCAACCTGTGAGCTTTCATGTGAGGCTAAACAGTTCCATCTGTGTTGCTGGGTTGTTGAGATATGTGAAGGCAGATGAATATTATAGAAATGTGAAGTGCATAAAAGCAGCAGTTAAAGTTTATTTTAGTTGCACAAAACAGAAATAGGTCAAGTACCAATGAAGTTGTGTTGTCCATCATGTACGCTTTTCAGTGAAACATTATCAGTGGCTTGTATGTAGCAAGATTTTGGAATTGTTAATATAAATATGAACAGGCAATATTAAATGTCTAGAATTGTCACTAGGATGATCCTAGAGAAATACCAGGAGTTATCATTAGAGTAAAATGATATAGTTGCCCTTCCTGATGTAACTATAATACAAAAGGAAGCAGTGCCTGCTCTTATAAACAGATTGGCACTTTCCAAAGTAAAATAGATAGCTCCAACAACAAGGCTTGCAATATGTACCTTGGTGGACTATGTAAGGGAATGAAAGTCTAAATGTGATAGGATTTATAGAAGAAGTCTTAAAGCTAGTGCTCAGTAAACCAAAAGGTGTTAAAAATGGCACTTGATAAGGCTGTCGGTTTAGAAGTACTGATCCAGTTGGTGCGTGACCAGTCCAGGTCAGTGTGGAGTTCCATGGCCATGATGTGTGACAGCGGGTGCTGCCATGACAAGGAAGACTCAATGTCTGATATTAGATAAATACAAGATCATTTGCATATGGATGATTGCTCTCTACAGTTGTGCAGAAACAGACAAGCATATTCAGCAGAGGCATCGAGAATCAAACAAGTTGGGAGTTAGGCATGGGTAGTACTTCCCAGATATGCTAGCATTTGTCTTACAGAATGAAAGATGGACCTTCCACTCATTGTATGAGAAAAGAGATTCTACCAACCATAAGTAGCTAAAAGGAGACACAGGAATAACCTGCAGACAAATACTGAACAAGGAATGATGGCCTTTCTGTGTAACAGATGGGGACGTGTTCAAGGGAGGATGTCACCAGTCAAAGATCCAATGAGGCGAAAAGGGAGGATAAGAAGATAAAGAAGTTGAGTTGGGTGTAGAGAAAGCAGAGAACAGCTGTGCCAACAGAACAGAGCATGGCAAAGGATCAGAATGCAAAAGCCCTGCAACAAGTACCATGGTGAATGGCAAAGATGGAATGGATGGACCAGAAAACTATAGCTATTTTATGGGCAGAGGCAGTGGCTGGGTCAATGGTAGCCAGTGGCCACAGTAAGAAGGAAGCTTGGAGTAAGAAGCAACCGGCATTACATGGTTCAAAGCAGGAGGAGACAAGGATGGAAAACAGAGATCAACATGAAGAAAGATGAAAGTCTGGAAGGAAGTATCAATGGAATAAGGAAGAGTATGAGTTGATCTGATGTGTATGTATGTTTGTGAGTACTACAGAACATTTATGGGGAGCAAGAAGAATCGATAACAGAATATCTGAGGCTGGAGACAAGTGAAGTGTTAGGGCAATGTAATACAGAGGATTATGTTAGTGAGATATCATAGACATGACATACTTTTTTTTTGTACTACTGTGTGGCACATTATGTTTAGAAGTAAAATCAGTGTCTGTCATTTTGTAGTGGGATAGTTGCTAAGCTGGCTGGGAAAGACAAGCTATATTTTTGGCAGGGATAACTTCTGAGCACTTGCCACACAGGCTGCTGAAGGCAGAGACAATCTGGATATTTATGTAACTCCTGAGGGTGTTGCTGGGTTACAGTAAATACTGAATAACTTGGGGTGCTCAAACAGTGTTCATAAGTGATTGAGTCATTGAGAGAGAATGCTGTGACTCCGTGTTCCTGAAGGAAGACATGGTGCATCAGGATGCTATGTTAGTATGCCACAGATGGCACAGATAAACAGGCTAGATCTCATCAGTGTGCATCACGTACTGGTAACATTTTGGTACTCAGGGATAATGCACTCCTGTTATAATGGACTGTATAGAAACACACCGGGGGACTAGTTAAACAGGCTGAATAAAAATAGCGGGGAAGATGAAAGAATAGCAAACAGAATACAGCAATGTGACTAAGAAGATAAGTGAGAAACCTGGCAGGAAGAGACTCCGTAATCATGAGGAGAAGTATAAAAGGAATGCGGTATAGTAAGTAACCCTGAGCAAGTCTGTTTGAATGAGGCACTTCAGAGATGTGTTGACATTGTGTTAAAACGGCTTTAGAAAAAATGTAGGAAAAGATAATCCTGCAAAAGGAGTAGAAGTGATTCAACTATTCCAGCAGAGGGCAGACAACTCCCAGTTATAGATATGTTTCCGTTATCTATTATATAGACTCCATGCACTATGAGTTACAACTAAGAGCCTCCTAAGGCTTGCTGCTGAAAAAAACTGCTTAACCCTTTACTCATATCTTTAACCTCTCCCTCACCTCCGATACTGTCCTACCAGCATTCAATCACACATTTATAATCCTACCCAAAGTCACTTCTCCTAATGGGCTGAAGGATTACAGACCTGTTTTTACCCTGTTTCCTATTACCAAAATATTTGAAAAACATTTATGCAAGCAACTATTTAAGCATATTAACAGCTATGGCCTGTTATGTGAAGCACAACATGGCTTTCACAATGACTTCAGTACCTTTACTGCCTTGGTAATGGCCACTGATACCATTTATTGCAACCTGAATAGGGGACTTATTACCGCAGGTCTCTGTTGACATAAGGGCTTTTAAAACGAACAGACATACTCTTCCTCTAAATAAACTCAAAATACTCAGCTTTGGAGGTAACACTATCTGCTGGTTTCCCAGCTATCTGGAACACAAAACCTTCCAAGTCCATAGCAATGTCTCATCCTCTGCTACTGGAAAACATAATACAGGTGCACCGCAATGGTCTGTGCTAGGTCCTCTTCTCTCTCTTTGTTAATGATCTCCTGCTGTTATTACCAAATCGTAAATCAATAATGTATGCAGATGATATGGTGCTGCTGTAATCCAGTACTAGCCGCTCTGACCTGCAAACCAAGTTAGAGGACAATCTGACTCAGTATATGACCTGGTGCACTACTAACAAACTATTATGTAACCCTAAGAAAAGTAATGTTATGGTATTTGCCTCAGTCAAAAAATTACCCACTATTCCTCCTATTCTCTTAAAAGATATTAAAACCTAATGTCACTGAACAAAGGCACCTAGGCCCAATACTCAACCCTTACCCTTTCCTTTACCACACACACACATTTTGTAACGATTAGTCCTTGCTCAATTAAAACTGTTAACTGCTGCTCAAAGGGCTGTGGCTAAAAATATTTTAATACCCAAACTTGAGTATAGCCTTCCTTTCCTCATTATGCATTCAACCCACAACAATCTCAGAATACAGACTGCTGAGAATAAAGCATGCAGATTCATTATTTTAGCAGACCCCAGATACACCATTACAATTTTCTAAAACATTCCAAATGGCTTTCAGTGCCTCATAGGGCCATTTTTCTTCAAAGTACTACAATTTACAATGAGCTAAAACACATTCACTGTCCCCCTTTAAGAGTAAAACTACATTTACAAGACAACCCATGCGTAATCAGAAGTACACAGGACAAGAGTTTCACTCTAGTACACCCTCTATTTAAAACTGCTGAAAGCGAAAGAGCCTTCTCTAGACTGGAAGCACCTGCCTACAGACATCAAAATTCTAGACACCATTAAAAGCTTCAAAGATGCACTTAAAGAACATCTCTTTACTGAATCTACCTGCATATGCTACCATGGTTAGGTAACTTACCATCCCAAATCATAAATACAAGAATACATTTAATAAACTTTTCTCATTCTCTTAATGTGACATCTTGTATGCAAATATTTCACATGTATGTAGGAGCCTATGTATATTAGGTTCACTATCAAAATTGCGAACGGCACTACGTCGACTGTCATATACTCGAACATGGAAGTTCGAAATCGGTAATGTCGAAGACAAAATAATCAATCTAGGAATGGTTTTAACATGGGTCGAGTTAGGTGTTCAGTAGTATTCCGAACTACAAACATCTCCCCTACCTCGACCCATGTTAAAACCATTCCTAGATTGATTATTTTGTCTTCGACATTACCGATTTCGAACTTCCATGTTCGAGTATATGACAGTCTACGTAGTGCCGTTCGCAATTTTGATAGTAAACCATATATTATATTATTGTATTGTATTTTAGGCACATCTTAGCTTGCATTTTTCATATACTTTTTTTTCAATGCACTCTGAGTGGACATTTTAATGTTTCGCTATCTGCATTATATCTTACTAAGTTCTGAATTTTGTACTCATTTTATACATGATATTGTTGATTGAAAGACAGGTGTGTATTTTCCTACTCTTTGAGCTTGGGTTGTGGCTGAAAAGGGTCACTAGGCCAGCCCACTTACTTGGTGAAGAAATAGTAATTAAAAATATATATATTGCATGTGAAGGGTGAGGCTTAGGAATGAATGGAGTGTTTGGGGAATGCTGAGGTTTTATTGGTGCCCTTTCAGGAATTTACTGTTCCTTACTGTAAGCACTTCCAGCATGGTAAACCACTGTCTATGTTTATTTAACTATGCTTGTTCCCCAGAAAAAAATGCATCCTAAGGATGAACTGAGGACTATAACTTCTGTGGAGTTAGACTTGATCCATCAGCTGAATAACTGACAGAGCAGTGAATAACTGACAGAGCAGTGAATGTGAACCTTGTGGAGTCAGAGTTGAAGTCATAATGTAAATATTCATTCTTGGTAAGTAAAGTGGCGCTGCACAATGCCAGTACTGAAATGTATACGGACTGATTAAGGAGGGTTTTTGTGGGAGACTTTGTAGTCTAAGCAGGTAACAGAAAAGACAGAGGTAACATAAAGAATGAAAAGGGATAGCAAAGAAGGAAGAGGAACAGCAGTGAATAATAGTGATTATACACAAGTCTCAGCACAAGAAGGTGGATTATTTAGGGCAGCTTAGTGGACAGAAGAGGGAATGGGTTGTAAGAATGGATGGAGGAATAGAGTTATTAACGGAAGGGGAAGAAATGCGCTAGGAGTGCAACTGACTATGGGATAGTGATTAGCATGGAACCAAATGTATGGGGGCTTGGGAGTATAGTAAGGACAGAAATTTGGGAAAAAAAATTTAAAGGGGTGGCTAGTTTCAGATGGTTGTTTGATTCAGGGATCAGGTAGGCACCTAGAGAATTCTGCAGACCAGAGGGTGACTACTGATATCCCCTTTAGCTACCCAAGACTGACAGACCCAGCTCAGAAGAGCAGCCTTTGACTTTGTAGAGAAGAACACCTTACCTGGGATTGTGGACATGGATGAATGGGGGAGTGGTGACAGGAGAGGGGGAGGAGTTTGATGATATAAAAAGAGAAGGGAAGATAATAAAGAGATCACATTCATCTTTTGAAATGTGCAATGTTTTAATAGCCTGATTAAGAGGTAGAATGTTCTACACAGGGTCAGGAGAGAAAAAAGCATATACAATGATGCTACAGGAAATGAAATTAAAAAGTTAAGAAATGTTAACAACTTTGACGATGATATTTGAGGTGGTAGGTAGTGTTAGGATTATAGGAAGTGGGGATAGAAGGGTGAAAGTTTACATAAAATGTTACGTATGAACAAACAAGGAAGGGTGAAACTTGTTAAAAGGGTGCATGACAGAAGGTAGACTGCAGTCATGGGCTTGGTGTAGAGTCCTACTAATTGTGATAAACCAAAAATATGGAAAGAATTTTTTAAAGGATAAGTGAGATGGACTAGTGGGCACTGTATGTGGGTGAGGATTTCATTTCTATAGCATAGTCTGATAGGTTGTTTGGAAGAAGGAATATACTATACCGGTTTATATAGTGGTTTATGTGTATACACAACTCCATAATATTTCACTGAATATACTTTTGACTGAACCACAGGTCATTGAAAAAAATTATTGAAAAGCCATTTGAAAACTGTAGAAGGCTACAGATAGAACTTATCATGTCATTCTTGATCATGGGAGTTGTTGAGGATTTTGTATGGACTGACAATGCCCAGTGTCATGTTTTACCCTCAGATCTGAAGAAGTTTGTGTTTCTGCACTAGCACTGTTTCATCATGTGTGGTGTTCTACAAGTGTGTGATCATGAAGTTAGAATATATAAATAAGGGAGGGGACAAACCCTACCCTAAATGTTTTTATAGTACATATGTAGTGTAGAATATTTTGTTAAAATGGATTTTCAGTCAAATGGCTTTTCAATAACAAACAGCTTGTCAGTTGTTTGTGGTTGCTGATTTTTATGTAGTCAAATGCTACTGAATTATGCAGACAGACAAAGTAGTCTATATGTGTTTCTGTATGAAGATTTATAAGGACTGTATCACAACACTGAAACAACTGTGAGGGGGTAAAAGACTGATTGAAAGGAATGCATAGCACTACTGATTCATCACAGTGTTAACACTTCCCCTACTGAGCTGGCAGGTTGTCTGGAGAGAAGAACATTCATCTCAGGTTGTTTCAGTTAAACAGACCTTCCATCCCACTATGTTTTCTCTACATGTGGGCAGAGCCTGTCTTCATGGTTTGTGTATAGATGTGCTCGGGTATGTTTTGAGGCACAGAAATATCAACTTCTGCTTCTGGACCTTAATGAGGTAAATATCCTGAAGTTCAAACAGCAGATTCCAACTCTTTTTTTTTGAATGTGTATAAGGATAGATTGAAAAACACAATTCATGACTTGCATTTTTAGATGCTGTATTCAGCTGGCTGAAGTTATGTACCCTGACATACTGGAAGTAATAAAACATGATAGCAGTCTGTGATAACTGTCTGAATTATCATCTCCTGGAACATAAGCTATATACCGTGCACTTTGAGAAAGGAGTGATGGTTGCACTGCTTGAGGGTAATGAGATTGCAAATAACTCTAACAAATGTCATTAATGACTTTCTTTTCTGTTTCAAAACAGGAAAACTGGCCTCTGATTACTCAGCTTCTACCCTCAGGAGGTGTTGAAGGGAAGCTAGCACTATAGGAAACTCCAGTGGCTTGGTTATCTGGTATTAGCCAAGAATTTATTCCTGTGGACATCATTAGGGTAAAAATTCTTCCTGTTCCACTCTGTCTGTTGATCTGGATATTGAGATAGTTATGAGGACCCAGGGCTTACAATTTCTGACCTGTTTCTTCAGACTTTTACTTGGTAGCCAATTTGTAGACCAACTTGCAGGAGGTCACCAAGAAAAGCTGAAGGTTGTTTTCAGATCATGTGCAAATGGGGCATGCCTTAGCTAGATGTGCAAGCGACTGACAGAATATTAGTTCCTGTAGCCAAGCCTGTTGCATCTTCTGACTCATAAGTAGCCAGCAACGTGCAGAAGGACAGTCCTGATGTTATGCAAAGCTGCATATGAACAGCAATGAAGCCCCTGAGAACATGCTTGGGATACTGCGTTGGCAGTAAAGCCTTTGGGCCATGTGATTTATTTTTCTTACATATAGAATGCTGGGCAGGGATACGCACTACACATGTTTGAGTCTCTCTTCTTCTTTTTTTCAGTACAGCTGTGAAGTGAGGGGGGATTCTTACATAGAGGCATTGTTAGCCTTCCTCAAGGCTTTGAGTTAGGTATCAGAATAGCCAACATTTACCGGAAACAGAACCTCAGATGCATCTACCATATAAGGGGAGTATTTCTATGACATGTTCATATGCCCAGCAGATCTGACAAAGAAAATGATAAGGCAATTGTAGCAGCATCTGAGGTCAGTGTTTCACTCTTACATTGATCTCAGGATTTCTGCAAAGGCAGCCACTTCAGTGAAGACATGAATTACTTTGCTTTCAATTTCATCACCTAGGTTCCAGGAGTAAGAGTTATAAAAACAGACTCCTGCCAGCTCTTATCTTGCTGCAAAGAAGAGAAACAGGGTATACTGGTCCACCTGTGACATCTCTTCTTCCTACTTAAGACTGCTGAAGCTCACAAGGAAAAAGAACATCTGGCCAGAAACCTGTGAAGATAAGGTATCTTCTGGAGATGGAACACTTAGCATTAAATGTCAATGGATGATAACAGCTCCAGAGGACAGACTACAGCATTAGCTGGACAAGTGCTGGCTGGTTCTACTCAGGTTGAGACAGCACTGTCTGATGCTTCATGAGCTGATGCAATGTTTGTAGAACCAAGGGAGCTGGCGGCATAGGTGCAGTAGCCCCTAAAGAAAGTAAATGACTTGCACTGGGCAACCATACAGACAAAAGGGCACCTGAATCTAGGGATTACCTGTGTATAGCAATCTGTCATAACTGCTGACTTCAGAAGTGGAGCTTAGGAAAGGCCAGAGTTGTGATACTTTCAAGCCTCAGTCAAGAGGACCTATTCCTTCTTAGGCAGCTGGCAACAGTCCATGAAGGAAAGGGAGGGAGATGCCAAAAAATCTTTCTATAGGACTTCAGGAGGCTGCCAGAGAATAAGCTACTGATTGAAGTAAGTTTTGCTTTCTCTTCACTGAGACACTGAGATGTTCATCTGCAGTCTTTACTTTTACTTGCCTTTGTTCCAAAGCTGGATGTTTATTCCATTTTGGAAGAATCAATACTTTTATCAGAGTGTTTGACATCAGCTGGGTATAACAGCCCTGTGTTTCTAATGCTTAGTCAAACACTCTGCTTGTGCTGTGCTGATGAAGTCATAACCAGGCCAAAATATGCATATTCACAGCTGGTGGGGTTTGGCTTTATTGGCCTGAAATTGTCCATTAAAATGATGAAACAAGTCATGGGTATTCAGAATCGCCAGTTAGCTGAAACACCTGATGTTCATAAGGATCATTTGCATATATCCCATGTGCCTTTGATCCCTTTTACTTCTCCTGCTTTTCATATCTGAAGACTTCATGTACTGCACTGTATGCCAGCTAGAGTAGTAGTAGAAAACTTACAGATTTAATATTTGTATGATGTTGCCATTTTTATATCTGGTGCATAGAGTAAATTTTGCATTTTTATTTGTGACATGAAGGTACTGTAGCTTTGTAGATTATCTGATTATGTCTACATTTATTAACATGTAGGAATGGGAACTTATTCCTTATCTTGGATCTGGTGGCGTTGTAGAACTGTGTTTGTATGAAACATGGAGCATAAGTCTGTTTGTATTGGAATTCATTAGCATGCTGCCACAGAACTGTGGTCCTTCAGACAGAGCATTTTCGCTATTATGCTCAGTGAGCTGGACTTTCCTGGGTTAACAGGATAGAAGCTGCACCTGCTAGTTTTAAGTATTTAATTCTCATGAACTAGGAATATGACCGAAAATGACTTCTAATTTGTTTGATAATGTATAACATTTTGGTCCACCACATACTTAGTCATAGTTTTCAACTTTCATTACTAGAGTTTCTGGGCTAGAATGCTGTTTTCCCTGTTTTATTATTATTATTTTTTTTTATTTTGACATGTGTTAGCTGGGTATGTCTGACTGAGCATGAGCCCATTTTCAGCAGAGGCCCAGGGAGAAGAGCAGAGAAAAATAGTAAGTACAAAAAGCTAATATAGAGGTGAAATATGGTCCATAAATAAATTAGAAGGCAGTGAAGTAAATGATACCATAAATCAAAGGTGGCTACTATAGTCACATATAAATCTCAGGATATAGTACAAAGTCGAACAGGTCAGCAAGCTCAGGAGTAACTAAATATGAGAAAAAATAAAACCAAGTAGAGTCGATAAGAGCAGTTTATAGACAGAACAGAAAGGACATGGATAAGTGGAGTAAAAGACCAATGAGCAGCAGCACAGAAGGAGATTTAGGTTGGCTTTGGTAGGAGCAGATCCATGAGATCAGTAGGGTTTCTTTTAAAGCTTTTTTTGAAGTTGTGAGTATTGGATATAGTTTTGATGCTCAGTGGAAGTTTGTTCCAAGCTAAGGCAACAGAGTAGCTGTATAGATGTTGGCCAATTGTTCTTTTGATCTTATAGATTTCCAAGAGGAATTGGTCAGATCTCCAGAGAGACTAATTAGGAGTATAGAAGGAGATGAGGGACGAGATTGTGGGGCAGGAGCCAGGTTTGTTGAGGATGGAGTGAATAAGGAGCAGCTGAAGTAGTAGGAGTTGGTTGCGGAATTCTAGCCAGCTTAGAGATTTGAGAGAAAGGGAATGGTGTGAGTTGTAGGGTTGATTCACAGTGCACCTGGTGACGTTGTGTAAGTGAGCTCAAGCTTAGTCTTTAGAGATGATCGTAAGTTGGTTAAGATCGGAGAGCCATGACGTAGACTTGAAAGAAGGTAGGCATAGGCAAGGGAGAGTCTAGAGTCCTTAGTGAGGAATTGTTTGTTTCTATAAAGCAAGCACAGTTTTTGGTGTGTCTTATTTATGCAATTTTGGACGTGTAGATCCAATTTAAGTTGATCATAAATGATAGTGCCCTGGAGCTTGGTACGTGTTTCAACATTAATGACAGTGCTGTCAAGCAATGTAATAGTAAATGAAGATTTAAGATGAGAAAGAGATTTCAGGAGGAATAAGAAAAGTTTGTTTTTGTTTTGGAATTGAGTATGAGTTGATTGTCAATTAACCAATTTTCGACATAGATGAAAGAGTTTTGGGTTAAAGTCTGGAGGTCAGAAAGATTATCAGACATGGAGATGATAAGGGAACTGTCTGCATATTGTATGAGAGAGGAGTGAGAGCAGGAAGTGTGAAGACAGTTTGTGACAATGTTAAATAGCAGTGGTCCAAGAATGGAGCCTTGAGGTACTGCTGTATTAACAGGGAGGAAGAGTGAGAAGGAAAAGAACCATTGGACGAACTGCTGTCTGTCAGTGAGGTAGCTGGAGAACCATTTAAGAGTAAGATTACAGAGACTAAGATCAGACAATTTGGGAATGAGCTTGGGGTGAGAGACAGTACCAAACGCTTTGAAAAGGTCTAAAAATAGACAGGAGACTAGGTTATTATTGTCTCTGGCTTGAGTAAAAGTTTGAGTGAAGGAAATTAGAGCAGTAGTCATGGTATGGTAAGGTGGAAGCCATGTTGGCTAGGAGTGAGTAGATTTTCCTGAAGAAAATAGTTCAGGAGCTGCTTGTGTATACATTTTTCAAGTAATTTAGAGAGGGGGACAGAATGGCAATGTGCTGGCAGTTTGAGAGGTCAATGGAGTGTCCTCACTTGTGGATTGCTATAGTGCAGAATTGTTTCCAGATACTGGAGATAGTAGATTCTTGGATAGATCGATTGATTAGGATGGAGATAGGGTAGGCTATTGAGCTAGCAGCAAGCTTTAGGAAGAGGGATAGTAGATTATCTGCTGAGGGAGAGCATAGCTTTAGTTAGCTAAGTAGTAATTTTATGTAAGCGGTAGGAACAGGTTTGAGCAAACAGGCGGTTTTATGGCCAGAGGGAGGGGGGATTAGACAGGTTGGAGGTGTTACTATTCTAGGTTAGTTTGCTGATGGAGTCAATCAAATATGAATTTAAAATAGTGGCAGTTTCAAAAGGAGAGCTGTTAGGACAAAGGTTAAGTATAGTAGGGCTAAAAGGATAAAAAATTGTATTAATAGTGTTCCAAAATTTTTTAGGTTTGCTGTGATGGCTTGATCGAGGCTTTAGGTAGAAGTTTTTCTTATCGTTATTGACATGATTTTTCGAGAGGTTTCGATGTTCATTATAGCTTTGGTGGTGGATAGGAGATTTAGTTTTTAACCAGTTTTTCCAGGCATTGTCCCTCTTGAGCATTAAAGAGCGAGTGGACTGAAAAAGCCAAGGTGCAAAGAGAGATTTTACTTTGATTTTCCTAAGGGAAGCAAGGGAGTTAAGAATATCTAGAAAAATGTAGTTAAATTTGTGTACTGTATTGTTAAGGGGTAAGTATAAAAGGAGGTACAGTTTATGAAGGAAAGACTATTGTTGAACACATCAGGGTTGAAGTTAGAGAGGCTACAACAGTCTTTGTATTTGTGAGGTCTAATATGTTGAAGGGCGTATCTTTGAATGTATGTGGAAGAGTGGTTACTTATAGACTCAGGTAGTGCTTTGGGGTTGTGGTATAGGTTTGGATTGGATATAAGGATCCAGTCCAGGATAGAGCTACAGTTGGCTTGCTAAGTGGGTAGGGGCTGAGATTAGTTGTGTGAAGCCATGAAGATTTAAACTAGAGTTAGGGGAGTCAGTGGTTAGGGTTTTCTAATCGAAAATGACATCACCTAGTATTATAGTTTCATTAGATATGTATTGGATGATCCAGAAAAAAACATGTTCAAGAATGGAGATATTATTACCTCAGGGGATATATATATATATATATATATATATATATATATATATATATATATATATATATAATAGCAATTGTATGTTTTTTGATTGTTAAGTTTGCAGTTTACTACTAAGAGTTCTGCATGGTGAAATCTGGGGAGGGAAATGGTCAAAGGGGCCAAGTTAAGTTGGTTAAAATAAATTATATCTACACCTCCTCCATTTTTTTGAACCCTGTCTAAGTGGAAGATATTATATCTAGGGGGAATAATTTTATTATCACTAATGTGGGGACTGAGCCAAGTTTTGGTCAGAGTTATTATGTCAGGAGAGTAATGGGTGATCCCTGAGTGGAATTCACTGACTTTGCTGAGAATGCTGTGTATATTCAAAGTATAAAGTTAAGCACTTGGAGGAAGAATTGGGATGAGGGAAGGTGGGGGTGAGGAAAGGGCATCAAGAGAGGGACAGGAGAGGGGGCCCAGGTTGGGGTGAATATCTACTAATAGGAATAACCTTTTGGTGAGTGTATGAGTGAAGGAATCTTAGAGCTGTAGGTGTGGTATTTTGGCTTAGTTTTGAGGGGGCGTGAGGGGTAGAGAGCTAATCTGATCTTGAGTAAGAGTGGGTTAGAAGATTTAAATAGAGAGGGTGTTATTAAGAAAGTGTGGGGAGTTTGTAAGTCTGTAAATGGGTGAGTAAGAGTAGGAGAAAAGTTTATGAGATATAATTGAGTATGATAAGAGGACAGGTGAGAGAGCAGAAGAAGAAGAGAAGTGGAGACAAAGATGTGCAGCATGCTAACGGTGGGTGAGAAATTATGAGAGGAGGAAGTTTGAGAGAAGATAAGTACAGAAGGGTCTATATTACATCAATGAATGATTAAATGTTCAAATCTCTAAAGGTCGACCTTTAGAGATTGAACATTTAAATGTTCGAAGATGTAAAAAAAAATTAAACAAATAAAAAGTAAAACCAATGAGTGTAAGCAGGGGGGCAAGCCCCCCCTGCACCACCCCCATCCCCGCTACTTAAATATACCAACTCCGAGATCGCACATCAGTGCACTACAGTGTAGAAATGGGAAATTTCTCCTTCACTACACTGTAGCGTGATCTTGGAGTTGGTATATTTAAGTAGAGGGGTGTGGGGGACTGCAGGGGTGCTTGCCCCCTTGCTTACACCCTTTGGCTTTTGGTTTTGCCACTTCTTTTTTTTTATTTTAAAAAATGTTCAAATGATTAAATGTTCGATCTGTAAAGGTCGACCTTTACAGATTCGAACATTTAATCATTCGTTGATCTAATATAGACCCGTACAGAAGAGGAGGTAAGCTACTTTGTAGAGGTAAAAGTGAATTAGGAAGAAATGACTGGTGAGAGGATGGAATTTTAGTTGAGAGAGCTGAGGCGAGGAAAAGTTTGGGCAAACAAAAATACAGCACCAGCAGAATATCTTGGAAATGAAAATACAGTGTTAGTACTTTAGAGTGAGCGGGTGTAGTGCTGGGGAGGTGCTATGTGGGAAATGGTATGGAGGTGTTTTTCAAATGGTACGGGTGTGCAGTTACAAGGGGTGTGGAAAATGGGAGGATGAGAAATTCGATTTAAAGGAGTTAAGAGGAAGAGTAGAAGAGGAGGGGAAAAGAAGGGTTAAAATATACATTTAGAGTAAGTTGGGGTGTGTATGAATTGAAGGTAGGGTAGGGGATCAGAGTGAGCCTGAGAGGAGCAAACTGACCGGGCTGAACCACAAGAAGCAGACCAAACATAAGATAAAAAAAAAAAGTTGCAGTATAATGCCGCAGGTCAGTTCAAGTGTTACAAGATAAGTTAAGAAACCCGCCACTATTTTGTTTGAAAATATATAAGACTGTAAGTTACAAATCTTTTTTAGGCACTATAATCCTTGTGCTAAGGGTTTTAGGTATGTTGCCTTGATTTTCAAAATTACAGGTTAAATGCATCATTTATTGAACAATAAACAGATAAGAAATATCAACAGAACAAATGTATAGCGGGAGATGGGAAGGAGGGAGAACCTAGTTATTGTGATCCAGTTAGTGTGCATGCCACTACCCTAGCTCAGTTAATTACACAAGTTAAATAAAACTCAAAAACTGCTGCTTAGTGGGGAAGATGCACACTGAATAGAACTTGAGTGAAAATATCAAACTTGGGACATGCTCTTGCAGTAAGGGTGTTTTCAAAGACAGTTGAACCCAAGAGGTGGGGAAACGCTCACATTTTCAGAGTACAGGGTGGCTGTAAAAATAAAAGAAAAACAGTTGCAGCTAAGGGAATTTGAGGGCACGCTTGAGGAAAAAGGCTATTAATTGAAGTGTGAAAGGAGCCTGGGTTACAGAGAATAGTAAGAAACAACTATACAGCAACAGAAAATAATACTAAGCAGTGAACAGTATATCACAGATACATGAATACCTAAATATTATGAATACCTAAAACTATAAAACAAAACTAGGCCGCAACCATCTGAATATCACATACAAAAGACTCAGACTGCAGTTCATATGCTACAATAACTGTTAAACAAACTGAAAAGCATTAGGAATGATAATAAGCAAAAAAAAAAAAAAAGACTTAACAAATATATAACAGTAGTAGTTTAACAGTTTCTGAAATAGGCAGTCTTGCTTAGACAGAACAGCTTGAGTCTAGCAAGTGTAACACAAATGGGTTCCTATTGCATTATCCAATTGCTGAAACTTCAAACCTGTAAACATCAAACACAAGTATATGAAGTTTCAGCAATTCGAATAAAAAAAAAAAAACAGCTCAATAACTGTTGTAAGCAGGGGGTAAATATTCCCTTTTTGCACTGTAGTGCGATCACAGAGTTGGTATAAGAGCGGGGTTGTGGGGGCGGGGGCGCAGTTACTTTCTGTCTGTTGTTTTTTTTTTTTTTTTGTGTTCGAAATTATAAAACTTTGAACATACAAGTTTGATCTTGTGGTGTTCGAAGTTTTATACTTTTGATCATGTAATAGGAACTCAACACAAATAGCTACAGCATTACTTTTGAACTAGTTATTCACTAGGTTGCTCTTTTAATAAGCAATTCAAAAGGTAGAGTCATATAATGTACTCATTTCAAAATATAACTTCATAAAAGACAAAACTTACATGGTGAGCACACTATTCGCTGGACGGCAAGCAGCTGCAAATAACTCAAAAGCATTATTTTAAAAATGGCGCCTGCAACATCACAGGTAATATATAACCTCATATCGGATGCTGGAATAGGAGAGGGGCCTTAGTTTGAGTGGTGCTACGTTTAGATAAAGTAATGGGTGTTTAAGAACAGAAAACAGAGTGCAGTGATCAGAAATACCTGGCCACCAACTATGAGAAACAGACTAAGCAGCTGAAAAAACTATCAGCTGCAGTATAATGCCAAAGGTCAGTGCTAGTGTTACAAGATAAGATAAAAAAACTGCTCCTGTTTTGCTTGAAAATATATAAGGCTGTAAGTTACAAAACTTTGTTAGGCACTATAATCCCCATGCTACTGAGTTTAGATGTTTTTCCTTGATTTTCAAAACTGCAGGTTAAATGTATTATTTATTGAAAAGTCAAACTTGGGACATGCTCTTGCAGTAAGGGTGTTTTCAAAGGTGGCTGATCCCGAGGGGGGCACTCACATTTGCAGAGTATAGGATGAGTGGCTAGCATGCTATTCACTGGATGCCAAGGAGCTGCAACTAACTCAAAAGCATTATTTTAATGTTATTAGCCAATAGTTTATATAGGTAAATAAAATGGTTTCATTTTTGTATAACACTATTTGAGTAAGTTGTTCAATGACAGAGTTTATGTATTATAATGAAGAAAAGCTTGAGTTTTGGGTGCAACAAAATGGTAGCAGGAAAGAAAAGGCTTGAGACAACGGAAAAAATAAACCAGTCTCAGTAAGCATTGCTAGAACAGGTAGTCTACTGTAGGTCAAGGAGAAAGCTTAGCTCCTGGAGTGACAGGGATCTTGTTTGCTTTATGATCTTGGGGAGAAAATTGCAACCGGCATTGCAACAAACGTAGGTGTGGAAGGACCCTTAACAGCCTTCAGTTAAGAATTGCATTACCTCTAACCCATGATCTGCAGCAGGAACACATCAGGCAAGAAGGGTCTGAGAAATAGCTGAGATGAATGATGATCCAGAAATTTGAAAAGTCAGCTGTGATGATTGTAAGCAGATCTAGAAGAAGGTTTACCTAGCTTGGTGGACTGCTGACCATCTTAGACATCCTTTGACTTTTGATGGGAATGAGGTGAAGGTGATTAAAAGGGTAAATCTTTAGAAGAAGCTCCAACGGCTGTGTCTTTGTACTATGGCCATCTAGCAATCTAGCCTTTGCTTTAGCATTTGATGAGCATATAATTCCTTAAACTCTTCATCTTCTGTAGGTCACCTCTTTAAATTATTGTTGTGGCATCATGGCAGTGGCAATGATAACAATACTGCATGAAAAATAATTCTAAAAAACCCCAAGTAGGAAAAACTTAAATTTCAAATGTTTCAAGCCTGATTTTGCTTCATTGCATTAGAAGTATAGGGAAATTTAACATATCTTTTTGGACCTAGTAATGACTGACACTAAGGAAGTGGTCCAGACACACAAGAGAGCAACAAGAACGTGATTAACCTTGTCTAGCAAATTCATGCATAATGCTGCATGGAATTATTTCTGGTGTAAGGACATCTCTAGGTATGATCAGAATTATTTTAATACAGCTCTAGACAAAAATGTGACTGCATTAAGATATGTTTCATTTCTCATCATATCTATGGTTGTAGATCATTTTTAATTTTATCTTATATATCCAAGATTCTTCCTTCTATAACACTTAGTTTACATTGTAGACTTTATTGCTTTGTATTCTCTTCCAGTTGTTGTGGTGCTGGTGTAGCAGCAGATGCTGAGATAACAACCCAGTTGATCTCCTCCAACATGGAACTGCATGCTCTATCCACAGGCCGCCAGCCCCGTGTTGCCACTGTAAACCGAATGATAAAGCAGATGTTGTTTAGGTGGGTATCTTTAAATCTCATTTTTGTCATTTAATATATGCTCCCATCCTGAGAATATTGTGTTAATTCTCACTATTGAAGCTCTGCTAGAGTTTTTATGTTGTTTTTGTTGTAGAAGATTGTCTGAGTTCATTGCATCCAGAAAAGAAAGTGTGCATTACAGAGATGCAAACGTTTTAAAGGGGAATGAATGCATAAATAAATAAAAATGAAAACAGGCTGTACTGATGAAGAGAGTATAGTAGTAAATATGGTTCCTGAGAGGTCAGCTGAGAGGGGTAGGACTAAGCAGTCAGTGGTCACCTTTCCACTATCAGGGAGATACAATAGGTATCTGTATCACATAAACATCCTCTTGTGGAGACAAGATGGCTACCCCAGATATACAAGTGCTAGCGCAGAGTGCCTGCATGACTGCACTGCATTGTAGTATGACATTTAATGCTTGAAGCCACCAGTGCCATATATGGACAGCATTTCCATGAAATGCACATACCCATGTAGGGAATTACTATGACACTTGAATAATTTTAAAACTTGACTTTTTTTTTCTTGGATGTAATTTGGTCAAAGTCATCACCAACATCAGTGCATAGTGGAAACCTCAAATAATTGTGAAAGCTCCTAGCGATGTCCTGAAAAGTGCATCACCAGCTACAGAAAATGATTCTTAGACTAAACAAGAGAGAGAACACCAGCATGAGTGGATGTGAATAACATTTCATCAATGAATCGTTTTGGGGATCCATTTTTAAGTCTGTTTCAAATGTATATTTATAGTGCCCTAAGGATGGCCAGGAAAGCATAGGAAGGCTCCATATTGAGAATCAGATGACAGTAATGAAGGTAAATCAGAACAATACTGTTATTAATGAGACAAAGTTATCTCCAGTGAAACTGTTGGTTCTGAAGATTGACTTTTATTCCTGCTTATTATGTCAATTTCTCTGATAGTTTGACCGAGTTAAGAAGAATTACAAGGAACTTGAATTTTAAAAGATTTTTGTACTAACAACTTTTTGACAGTGTTACATTACGAAAACGGAGTACTTTATTTCCAGTTAGTCATCCCATCGTTGATGCCTTCCAGAATGTTTGTGTATATGAAATTCATGATTCTGTAATGTAAAGGCACATTATTTTTGCAATAATGTGATGTAAATTGAGAGGAATTATATTCATTCACTTACAAATAATGATGGTACTGATCTAAAGAGGCACACAGATGTGATAGCCCAATTGCATTAAAAAGGATTGCCAAGAGTGGATACATGAATTATGGAGTGATACCAATACTCACACAGAAACTGGAAGCCATCAATCGTTTAAGATCATTTCAAAAGTTAATTGTGCAATGTATATCCGGTTTAGTAATTATATTACTACTGATACGCTATGGTCTGCTGAAAACGCATAAAAAAATACAAATAATCAATGAGATCTTCAGTTTCAGTGTAGGAATGGTAGACTGAAACCATCTCCATGTAGTCAAAGGAGAGAGGTTCATCAGGGACTGTAAATGCTCTTTAAATAAATAGATATGGCATAACTAGCATTTTTAGCAAAACTGCATTTTTGTACCTTTGAATGTAGATTCATTGATTAGAGTAATTCCAATTTAATCTGGGATTGACTCAGTTTGTATTTGAGTAAAGAAGCAAGTTGGTTCAATAAGTTTATCAACACAGTTTATGAAATGATTATTGCTTGTTTTACAAAGCAATGCCTTTCTTTCCCAAGAGCAAATTTGTTTACGAAAAATGGGATATAGCCATAGGAACCCTTTTTGCAAATTCATATGATAATATATTCACTTGGCTGAAGTGTTTTGTTTTTGAAGCATGAAATTTGTTTTTTGAAAAGTTGTTGTTTTACAAGTATTTTGTGTTCTTAGTGAGTTAAGAGTTAATAATTGTTCACTTTTCAGGTGATTATTGGTAGTTGTAAATGACACCCAATCATCTCAGATCCAGTACACAAAAACACTTTATAAATAAATAAATTTTAGCGAATGGTGACTATAGTCAACACACAATAATTCAATTCTGACTATGTTAGACAAAGTCAGGGGACTGTGAGTTTTCTTTCAAGTACCAGGGTCTTTGGCATCTCAAGTGCCCTTAAGGGCCTTTTGCCTGGCAAATATGACTGCAACATGTTGGTGGTCCATACTGGTGTGAATGGCTTTGAGCATAATACTGGTGTGAATGGTTTTGAGCATAATATCCTGAGGGATATGCAGAGAGATACATAAGAATTCTCCATACATGTTCCAAATGCAGGCAATCCTCTGGTGTTGAGTGGAATTCTTCCTTCTCTAAGAATGATTTATAGGTACAAAGAAAAGATAATTGACTTTGACAATTTGCTAAATTGTTGGTATCATCCCAGGGGGATCCAATATGGGATAAAGTACTCGACAGTCCTACTTGCTTTGCCAAGGATGGTCTACACCTCTTGCTCCAAGGCTTTTGCATACTGGATAAAGCCTTTGCTATCTCATAGCAATAGTGTATCAAAGGTGGGGCAAAAGGGGCAGCAGTCCTGGAGCTCACGGTTTTAGGGGGTGCAATCCTGAAGTGCAGTTTTTGTATTCTGCAAGTTGTTTCTGTAATGGCATGTTCGAATGTCAGTATAGAAAGGTGCTCAGCACATCACCTATTACTGTGGAGAAAGCTGTAGCAAGAAGCCAGAGTAAGAAAATGAACCTTGTCTTTTTTTTTTTTTTTTGACTGTTTATTTTTATTGCTCTTCCAATGAAAAGTTCAAGTGTGTGTGTGTGTGTGTGTGTGTGTGTGTGTGTGTGTGTGTGTGTGTGTGTGTGTATGGGGGGGGCATGTATCTGGCTGGCTTGGAGAGCTAGTCGTTTTGAATGAATCAGACCTTTTTTTTTTTGCAGTGAAAAGCTGGGGCAGGGAGGGGGTATGTACCTGGCTGGGAGAGCCAGCCTATTGTAACAGTGCAGACTTGTTTTTTTTCTGCTGTTCCAGTGAAAAACATATAATGGTCATGATTTTTTGCTCTTTCAATGAAGAACTGGGGGAGGCATGGTACTAGTTTGGAGACAGCCCCAGGTGCTATAAAAGCCAACAATTCTTCTGCTCCATAGTGCCTTTTCAGGTATAGTCCACTTGATGGACATCCAGTTTAACTTAACATATCAAATTCAAAACAGAATAATGTTAAAGTAGCTCTGATCAGTGGCAGAAGTCTCAAAAAAAAAATGCCCAGCCTTGAGGCTCTCCTGTGATTCCGTCTCCATAGCTGATGTGGACCATATCATTTTTATAGAGATCTCTAGGATCTTCTAGGAACTAGAACTTGTACTTGTGTTGTAAACACCTGGTGTGCTAAAACTGGGCTTAAATTAAATGCTAAAAAGTGTGACATAGTTGCATTTGGAAAGCCATCTTTCCCCAACATCTGTCATAGATATTATCCCACTACAAAATTAGGATGTTGTTACAGACCTTGATACTTGAGTTGATAATTTCCTTTACTATGATCATCATGTAAAAATAGAAGGCAGAAAGTCTTTCAACATAGTGCAGCTGATCACCACAGGGGTATCTTCTAGAGTCAAAGAGCGCATTATCCCATTATATACTGCATTGATTAGGACAATTATCGAATGCAATGCCTCCTTTAGGATGTACCTCACTAGACATATCAAAACAACTAGAACAGCCCCAGAGGTTCTTAAGTAAGAAGATCACTTGGCTTAAAAATCCTAAGTCATCAGAAAAGACTGGAAGTGGTGTCCCTTTATTCAGTGTCTTATATACTCCTGAGAGGAGACCTATGCCTTTCCTTCCAAGCCATTTGGGATCTAATAGCCCAAAATCTTTTGTCTCTCTGCACAAATGAAATAGTCCTACAAATACAAAAACAAGATATCTAAATTTTCACCTGAAGATTTGTGCAACAAGGTGGACAGACAGGGTTATTTATTTTTATTTGTGTTTGTTTACTAGGGGCAGAGCACTGATCTCCAAGGACTTTTTTGAGACTCAGCCCAGGAGCACTGGCTGGTTAAGTGACTTGCTCAGAATGACACATTTAGGCATTGGAAGCTGAGGGAATCAAACCCCGGACAAATGGAGTACAAGAAACAGCTCCCTAACTTTCTGCACCAGCTGCAGACTCGTTACACAGTACCTTTCCCACATCTTGACTAAACTTCCGTAGCAAATTAAGCAGAGTAATATGCTATCTTCCTTCGGATGAGAACTGGACAATTGGATGGGTATTCAAAAATTCACCCCTGGTTTTACTGTCTGACTTTCCTTGATAGAGGAGGTTCAGTCTGAAGGTTTGTACTGGCAATTTATAAATGGTCACAAGGCATAGTTGCCATATATTTCCTATTATCCTATGGCATCTTTTTATTGCAGAAGGAAAAGAAGATGTAGAGTAGCTTTTTTTTTTTTTTTTTAGAGTAGCTTTTGTTAATTATCTTCCTATCACCAAAGTTAAAGATTGACGCACAGGACAGTGTTAGTCTGTTTGATAGTTCACAAAGTCACCCACTAGATGGCACCACTATCACTTCAGTGCACAAGAAAACAAACGCAACATGTTTAGTACTAGTATGTGCTCCCAACATATATCCAATAATATTATTAAAAATTAAATCATAAGAGCTTCAAGACAATACTAATGAGAAGTTTTTTTTTTTTTTTTTAGAACAGTTAGATATCATGACGGGAGAAGTTTGGACAAGAGGGTATGACCGTGAAATGCTACAATAAACAAATTATGCTATTATAGAACTGTCTTGCATTGCAAAATCATTTGTTTCTGAGATTAATGATTGTATTCCTTAAACACCTCCACATAACCAATATTATAGGATCATTATTACATATAATGGATGTACCAGTGATAAGCAGGATATAAGTAGGAAATGTGTTTGCCAATCATTCTTTCTTAAAGAAGGTTGTGCAATATTTAACAGACCAGCCTTTATTCTCTTTCATAGGTTCGCAAGTTCATAGGAGGTTACTAGGCTAGCGACCTTAGAGCCTTTACAAGGCTAGCCGTGTTAATCCCAAGTATCCCCATTTGTTCTTTTTTGGGTAGTTGGCAGAACGAATTTATGAACAGAGCGGGTATGTGATCAACACTTGCTACCCCTGTCCATGAGGGATGGGTGCCACCCCAGGGGTAAATTTGCAGTCTCCCATCCACTTATCTAGGCTGCATTTGACTAGGGTATTGAGGATCTCTGTTTTAAGTGAACAGAAAATCTATTTCAGAGAAAAGGCAGTCTCTGGGAGACATATCTGTCTCTCTAGTAAGCTCTGATAATTTAAAGCATAACTTATATTACACAGAGATGAATTTCACAAAACTACAATAAATCAGAAAACTGGCACAGTCCCATGCCATAAATGTCAGCAGTGCAGATTTCTGTACAGAATTATTTTTTTTAATATATCCAGTGATGCTGATTTTGATTCATAACATGTTTATTTGGTTATATGTTTAGTATGTTCTGCATTTTATGTTAGCAAGTCCAACTGAAAAATGTTAAATAGTACTTGAGCATATTTATTTGAAATTAGAAGGAAATTATCCCCTAGGGCTATTGATTAGTCAGTGTCACTGGTGCAATAGGTAGCATACTTGTCTTTGATGCTGAATGATTAGAAGGCTGTATGTTCTATTCCCACCTCTGGATTTATATGTTCATTTTCAGTACTGACACTGTAGTGATGCACTCCTGAGTATACTGTGCTTCGGATGAGATGTTAAACTGAGACCCCATCTGCCTGAGTTAGAGGTAGCATAAGTGGAGGTAAAAGATCCTACAGCACCTATAAAAAAGAAGTAGAGGAAGTTACCCAATGTCCCGGTCGAAACTTCCACTATTTCTATAAATGGCACTTTGGTTCTCTCTTGAAAAGAGGTCACTAGTCTAATGGGACTAATCCAGTCAACAAAGGATAAATAAGCATATTGAAGAAACTGATTACACTCATGAATTTAATTTTGTAATGTCACATGTTTTACATGGAAATCAGAAAAGGGGGAGGGGGGATTTGGAGCTGTATGAAAATAAATGGATATGTTGAAAGCAGGTAGCTTTCCTGGCCAAAGCCAGGTTAGCATAAACCTGTATTAAAACTGAGCTCAGTTAGGCATATTTAAGTGTTTTTATTCTGTGAGTGAGATTTATACATCTGTTCACCACAACTAGTGCTTTTTAAATAAATTGGTACTTCCCACTCTTTATAGGGGATCAGTAGGTATCATTATTTAAGAAATTATTGCATCTAGTTGTCTTCAGAGTATCAGTATGTGCCTCATAGTCTGCGTTCATGTACATAGCCTTTTAAGTAAATAAGAAAATCTGGCATGAAATTGTCTCTTGTCCATCTTCATTTTCTCTAAATGTAAATCTATATGTGTGTGGCATCTTAAGTGAGACCATAACTGAGGCATGAAAAGCAAGACAAATCTGTATCCTTATCCACTGAGAAATGGTGCAACAACAGCCCCTAGGAAAACTTTTCCTAAAGGGAAGAACCTCTGTGAAAATTGGAAACCGTAGGCTAAGAAATTTAATTTACTCCTGATTGCAAGAGCAGCATATCTGAGAAGCATGGGAAGGAGCAGTGTGCCACATTTGCGCATGCTGCAGAGGAAAATAAACTTAGTCTACAATATGCTTCAGTTTGAGGAGTTAGTGTGAATCAAACAAAAGCCAGTGACATATCTTCCATTTGTTATTCATACAAGCACCAAATGCCAAGTTTGAATGAAAGTTGTTGTGTCTTTCGGCTTTTCCCGGTTAGGGGTCGCCACAGCAGAACTCCGGTCCGCTAATGATTGGCAGAAGATTTTTACGTGCCGAGTTGCCAGCCCTGATGCACAACCTTCAAAGAAAGTATTTCCATTCACGCATGTCTCCACACAGAAGACGCTTTAGCTGAGAATCGAACAGGACAACGTTTTACTGTGAGGTGACAACGCTACCACAGCACCACCACCGCAGTTTGAATGAAAGTACAGAATGAAAAACCTGTAGATATTGATGAGCTCTGTGGTATGTAATGGCATATTTAGACAGAGAGTTAGGATAGAAAACAAAGTTAGAAGTGAGTGAAGGGGGGTAAGGAGTTGTAAGCTATGAATGTTCATATTTACAAATATGCTTTATCATGGCCTTGAGCAAGAAGAGAGCCAGATTTTGGTTAGTAAGTCTTTCAGAATGGTTTTAAAAGACTGGAGGGAGGGTATACACCTTATGGATACAGGAAGAATTCCAGACCTTAGCAATTTGGTATGAGTACACACTACACACTTCAGATTTGATAGGCTTGTGGACAAACAGGAGTTTTTGTTTACTGGATCATAATGACAATGTGGGAACAGAGTTGTGCAGAATGGTGTTTAGTGCTGGACAAGCAGATGGATGCTGGGATTTTTTAGGTGTTAAGAAGCTGTGAGTATGTAAGTTGGTGTGGTAGTGCTGAACAATTTCTGAAAGGGATATTTGCTGCAAGATTAGCAATTTTATTATAGCATTGTTCAAGTTTTGCTTTTTGTGATGCCAGAAGGTTAGTAAGCATGGGGGTGTCATAAAGTAGTGAGGGGAGGCAATAAATAGTGGCAAGTGTAGTTTTAGTTGCATTGGTGAGAAAGTTTTTGGCAGCATAAAGATCCCTAGTTTTTAGTGATTTGTTTTTAATTCAGCTTTGTATATGCATGTTGAATTTAACATTATCATCCAATATCATCCCTGATAATTTTTTTTTTCATGAGACAGAGACTTGGGGAGAAACAGTAGTGCTTTTTTATGCTGGGCATGAGTTGAGTTACAATATCATGATTCAATTCCTGAGTAATTTTTTGGAAATGTGCCAGTTTATCTGATGTGCATGTGAGGGTGGATTCATCTATGTATTGTATTAGGGAAGCCTGTTGTGTGGATGTGTGGAGGGTGTTGGTGAAAATGTTAAAAATGGGGGGACAAGGAGTAGAGCCTTGTGGTACAGTGGTGGTGACTGGGAGGTATGGATAGAGGGTGGAGTGCCATTTTACTGAGTGATACCTATGAGACCAAGTAGATTTTGATGTATAGGAGAGTGTGCTTAGACAGACCTAGTAAAGACATTTAAAGAAGTTTGCTGTGACAAACTGTGTTGAAGGTTTTAGACAAGTCTTTCTTTCTTTTGTATTATTTATTTCACAGTTGCTAACCAGGGAAGTGAAGTGATATGAGAACTCTTTTGGCCATATGAGATTTGGGACATAACAGATGAATATTTAGTACAGAACACAGTGACTAAAACTGTAGCTTCATTTAAAGATTTGGGTATGTGCGTAGATTCAGCTTTGAGATTTTCTAACCATAACAAACAATTGGTTAAAGATATTTTTAGAACTGTAGGTTGTATAAAACATTTATAAAGTCTAGGAAATCAGAAATGATGAATACATTGTTTGTTAATTACATTAGATCCAAACATGAGTATAGAATACTAATATGGAACCCTTATAAGAAAGAAAGCATGAGTACACTGGAAAGAGTACAGTGGAAATATACTAAGAGCATCCGTGGATGTGAACATTTAAGTTATTATGAAAGACTTAAATATCTGAACTTGTACATTGTCTCATAGATGTTTAAGAGGAGATCTTATTCAGGTATGTAAGGCATTTAAAAACAACTATCTCTGGGAATGTTTGGGGTTTTCAAAAAGTAGTAGAGAATCATCAGACAACCTATGTAGAAGAGTCTATAGGAAAGAAAAATGTACTAATTGACTCTCTAAGAAAACGACTAATGCATGGAACAGACTACCAAACTACATTAAAGCAAGCACTAGTTTAGATATTTTAAGAACAGCCTGGACACTTATTATGGGAACAACTGCTTTGGTATATTGGCAGGGTAGAATGGCGTTTATGATTGTGCTTGAAATATTTGCATGTGGCCGCGGTGGTACAGCAGTTAGCGTTGTCACCTCACAGGAAGAGGTTCTCCCATTCAATTCTCAGCTGGAGCACCTTCTCTGTGGAGTTTACATGTCCTCCCCATGGTCGAATGATGTATAAAGACATGCAGGTAGGTGCGAGCATGAATAGGTGTGCCTTCTTTGAAGGTTGGGCAGCGGGCTGGCAACTTGGCCCTATAAAAATCCACTGGCAATCATTAGCGGACCAGAGTTCTGCTGTGGCGACCCCTAACCAGGAAAAGCCGAAAGACATTACTTGAAATATTTGCATGTATGCATGTATATTCACTAGAACAAAATAAGGCCTTTTTACATCAGCACTTTTTGCGACCTTACCAAAACATTTGATTCAGTTAACCACACTCCATCTCCACTGTGACACATACCAGTTTTAGATCCTTCAGAGTACAGTGGTTCCATATTTATTTGACCAATAGGGCCTACTGCATTAAATACAAAATTTATCCTTCAAGGATCTGTCCTTATATCTGCACATTTCAACATCTTCATTAATTACCCCTGCAATGAAAATCTCCAACAACATTCTCTACGTCTATGTCATTGTCCTGTATCACTCTGCTACCAACCACAAAGGAATCCTTGACAACCATCAAACTTCTCTAAATATACTACACATATGGGCACTCAGCAAGCTACTCACAATGCATTCAAGTCAAGCAATAAGCACATGGGCAGGTCTGTTTATTTCATCAGTTCTAAAGATGATGCATAGCGTTAATGCAACATTTCAAAGTCGGCTCCATTTTTCCCTGTACATAAAATATATAGGGATCCTCACATAAGCTTAGAAAACTGTCTCCTCTTACAACCCTTTTCTCATATGCACTCCAAATAAATGTGCCAGTTCCTTAAAGTAGCTTGCAATAAGACTTAATTCCTGCTTAAACATATCACTCTATATGGAGAGCATAAAAGCCAAAATAAATCATACTCTTTTAGACTGCTTTCAAATCTGAAAATCATTCATATCTGATGAAATAAAAGCCATATAGAAAAATGTTCTACAGCCTCAGCTAGAATATGCCCTACCTCTCCAGGCATCCTCATCCACTAAGAACCCTAAAAACCCTCCAAATGCTCTCAAACAAAATCTGCCATTCCATGATTCTCTCACTTAGCAGCACCACTGCATAATACTCGAAAAGGCCACGTGGCTCCCTGTAAAAGAGGGAGCTGAGTTACTATTCCTCTGTGTAGTTTACAAGTCACTATACATTCTTCACCTTCTCTAGCTAGCAGGGTATTAGAGATGCTTGCTACAAACTTCATGCTCAAACAAATAATGCCCACATGCTTACCATGTCTAAAGTAAAACACTCTACCACAAAACATGCCTTGTCCATAATAGAGAGCAAACTGTGAAATTCACCCCCACCCGATCTCCACAAAATCTCTGACTACAAACAAAATTAAGGTCCACTTAATAGCCCATTTGCAAGACCAAACAGTATATTGATTATAGGTATCCTTATAATATAACTAGAGTAAACTCAGTTAACCGGAACTCAAGCAACCAGCACTTTCAAGTGACCAGCAAAAAAAAATCCAAGAAATACACAACAATTTTCATGTGTTGCACTTTCTGTCCCCTCCTCCCTGGAGAAACATATTTTACATTTTTAGAGTTTTAAAAAAGGAAGATAGAAATAAATTCTCTCTCTCCCCACTCTGAGAGCACATCAAACCAAAGAAATAGTATAGGGTATAGTATTAGTCAGGCCTATTTTAATAGTCACTCTCAAGCAACCAGAAACTACAGTTATCCAGCATTTACCAATCCCCATGGGTGCCGCTTAACTAAGAGTTTACTGTACAGCAAGCTTTCACCTACTCTCTTAACCACAATAGCCAGCCATGACTACAGGCCACACAGACACTCTTGCCCTTGCACTACTCCCCTTTTCACACCACCTCCACTAGTGTTACTAATTCTCTCCTTCAGTTAGCCTTCCCCTACTTACACAGATATTCATTACTATCTACAAGTCTGTTTATAAGAAACTCAGGACCTGATCACTTGTCTGTAATCAATTACTCCATGTGCAAATTACTGAATGGTGCTCTATTTATACTGCTTGTATGAGTAAGTTACACTACTATTTTTCTATATATTTCTCCTATGCTGTGACTGAAATTTATATATATATATATATATATATATATATATATATATATATATATATATATCTATAGGGTCTATATTAGATCAGCGAATGCTTAAAAAAGTGAACGCTGATTCAGCAAACTTAGGTAAGCGAATGTTTAAAATACCGAAGCAGCAGAAACTAGAATTTTTTCCTAGGGAAAGAATTCGGTTGTCCGTTTCTGTTGCTTCAGTATTTTAAGTGCTGTGGTGAAAAGTTATGGGTCGGATTCAGGTAAGTGTGCGATTGTGTGGATGTTAGTGTTAGGGAGGGTTAGGTGAGTTAGGGTTAGGGCGCGGGTTAGGTATGTGTGCGATTGTGTGGATGTGAGGGTTTGGGCAGGTTAGGTGAGTTAGGGTTAGGGAGAGAGTGAGGTGAGTGTGCGATAGTGACGGACCTTAGGGTTAGGGTTTGGGTTAAGGTAAGTGGATAGTTAGTGGTGTGTGTATAGTTTAGTGTAGGGTTAGGTATGAGATTTTAGGTGTATGTGTGTGGATTGCTGTTTGTTTGGTGTGCTTGTGTTGTGTGTATGTGTTTTCGAACAGCGATTTTTTTTCCCTAGGAAAAAAATCGCTGTTCTGACAGTTCGAGATTGTAAGCTTTCGCTTACATAAGTTCGATGAATCAGCGTTCACTTTTTTAAGCATTCGCTGATCTAAAATAGACCCTATATATATATGTCTATCTCTATATATATCGGGGTGGACACAGGTGTTAGTGTTGTCGCTTCACAGCAAGAAGTTCTCCGGTTCAAATCTTAGCTGGGGTGCCTTCTGTGTGGAGTCTGCATGTCCTCCCTGCGGTCATGTGGGTTTTCTTCCGTGTTTTCCTGTTTCCTCCCACACTGCAAAGACATGCAGTAGGTGGATTGGACACTCTAAATTGGCCATAGGTGTGAGGGTGTGGTATGGATGAACTACCATGGCAGGGCTAGCCAAGTAAACCTTGGCTTGAAATAATTGTTACAGTGGAAGTGGCACTCCGACCCCATGTGCAAAATGGGAAAAAGGGGTTCAGGATGGATAGATATACATTTAAATATATGTATACACACATGCCTATATATGGAGTGTATAGATATATATTACAGTCATATATAGAAAGATAGGGAAGAATGAAATGTTGCATAATGCTAACCATCATTTTTAGCTCTGACAAACGAGACAGACCTGCCCATGTGCTAACAGCTTGACTTTAATGCAACAATATATGACTGAGACGTAAAGGTTTGCATTACTGCTCATTAATGAAAGCAGCAACAAGAAGACGGCACACCTGACTGTGTAAACATAGCTTTGCATTATACGACAGTTGTAACTAAACTAAACTGCTTTTGTAAATATTGGGCATACCCTGCCAGTATTTTAATGAATACTCTACCATTTCATTTTTGTAAATATTGCAGTTTACTGTACATATACTACAACTGGCATGTGGTATTGAACATTTTGGCTAGCGGCAGCAGCTGGCCCAGTCGACAAAGTGAAGTGTATGTGGATGAGAGCGAACACTTACAAAAAGTACATAATGCTGTAAGCCATTGACTGGTACTCTCAGATCTGAAAGTGCAGTAACATAAATTAGTCCTCACCTTGCTGTATATTACTCTGTTTGCATAATGGAGCATTATATAAATTCTTGTTCTTCTATGAAAACCAAGGATAAAAATAGCTTAGCATATTTTGCAATATTTTGTTATATGACTATCAAACATGTTTAAATCCATCACCATAAAGGATTTTCCTGTGTTATTTTATGCAGCTAAAAAAATAGATTATTTTTTCCAGGGATTTTTAGGGCATGAGCTGCGACCACAAGTATTCTGCAGCTGTGGTATGCTCTTAACAATCTTCTTTTTTAACTCCCATTCCCAGGTACCAGGGACACATTGGAGCCTCCCTTTTGGTAGGTGGGGTAGACTTCACTGGACCTCACATCTACAGCATTCATCCTCACGGTTCAACAGACAAAGTACCTTTCACTGCCATGGGTAAGAATCTTGTTTACAATCTCTTGCTGTGTTGTAGTTATTCTTTGGAGAAATACCCATTTTTTTTTTGAATGAATAATAGACATACGGTTAGCATGCCACACTGCATTTGTTTTCCATCAGATAAACAATGGCCAGTAAACCAGGGAAACAGCAGTATTTCTGAAGGGTACCAATTTTATAATTCACTACTAAAAATCAGTATCACAATCACAACAGCTTCCAGTTTTAGAAGCAACTCAAATTTTAATTTACTATTCACTCAGTGACTTTGGGCAAATATTAAACAAAACAGTTTTATTTATCATTTAATTTATTTTGCTGTTTGTTCTTAAGAACTTTGTATTTTTTTCAGTGCTTCACATTTGGTCTCTACAGTTTATCTCATCCTTAAATGCATTTTTGCTGCTCATGAATTTATTGTTTAGCTTCAGCCCCTTCTATAATTATGAAATGGTAAGTAACATAGCAGTATTGCCCTTTTGGTATATCAAATTGTTTTCCAAAATTGCTATCAGCCTTTATTTGGACAATGAAAACTTCACTTGTAACTCTCCAAAACATATTCTGCTGCCAGAGGCTTTAAACTGAAAGAGTATTTTTAACTGAAAGAGTATTTTGTAACAGTGGTCACAGATGTTCTACCTCTGCTCAGTCCAATAAATGTATACATTATTTGCAGATCTCTGCACATTTTTTTTAGTTCCTTAGTTTAATTTTCCCCACTGACATCTCTCAAAACATATTGTGCAGCTCAAGCAATATTTGCAGATGAGCTCCTCATTTCAGCAGTATCTCCATATTAGAGGTTTCTTTGTTTGCTGTTGCAGTTTAGATGACCACCTTTGCTGTTTGACAAGGACTCCAAGCTAGTCCGTACAAATCCATAATCAGCACTGTAGTACCATTTCTTCTCTTCAGTCTTCCCAAATCTAATAGAATATTCCTCTTTGCATTAGTTACTCCTGACTGGCTTCACTTTAGGACGAATCATCATGGTCTGAATAATCATGCTGCCTACACCCACCTGAATAATATCACTTTATCCTGTTGCTTGCAAGAAGAAATGTGTTCACCAAAAACAAAGTACGGAAAGAAGCCAGCACTTCTCTCCTTTTCCATTTCATAGTTCTCACTCTCCTCTTTCTGTTTGCCATACTCTACATTTTATACCTGATGGTTGCTATGAACACTGTCTAGTATAACGAAGCAAAGCAATCACTGCACCATTGTACCTCTGGGATAGTCAATTCCCCATGCTTAAACATCTTTACAATTCTGTCTCGTCTTTTACAATCCTTTGTCATATGCATACAGCACAAGTTGTGTCAGCTTGGTTCCTTAGCTAGGCAACTCATTGCACCAGTTTTGTTATTTCTAGAAGTCAGGCTGCTTATTATTGGATATCTCAACAGTTTCTCTCCAGACACTTGAGACACTTGATGCTTTAGCCATGTTATATTTTTAGCCTTCACTAATAAATACACTGCTATCGTGTCATCTAACCAGTTACAGTAACATTCCATACACTGATTAATAGCAGGCTGTTTCTCTAATGTCAAATCTGTACTTCAAGGAGCCTTAGCATTGGGCTGAGTTATCTTGGTATATGATATAATGCACTGTAATTTTTTTCAGGATCGGGAGGTTCAGCGGCCATTGCAGTACTGGAAGATCGATTCAAGGCAAATATGGAGGTAAGGTTGTAATTCCAGCTGCCTTACATCTAAAGGAAGTAGGAAATGCAGCATTAATGCAAAAAAGTAAAGAGAAAGGCAAAGCTAGATGCCATTGTTTTAAATCTCAGTTTATTTTGATATTAGCAGTCATAAATGTTTATTAGTTTTGTTTGCCGCAATGACTGTTTACAGTTTTATTTCTTTTTGCCATGCCATATGCTAAATAATGTTGACATTTTCTGCTCTGTGGCATTGAGGGATAGACTTCTAACTAGGATCTTGCTGACCTGGGTTTGAATAGTAGCTCAAGCACTGGAGAAGTCAGCTGGAGAGGAAGATGTATGAAGGGGGTAATGACTTCTCTCATGTCCTAATAGCAAGGTTAAGGGGTGTACTATGACTTGCATCTTCTGCTAATGTTCTCTGCAGAAACTGAAGACTTAGTAGAAACTGCCCATCAAAAGGGTGCAGAGATACCTGAGTGATGGTTATTCACAAAAATAAATAATAGCCCTACTCTCTATCAATTGCATAATCACCACAGGAACACAACACAGCACAAAATGGGGAACATTAGAGTGCATATCAAAAAATATTCTATTGGTTGTCTGCATGAGGGCTGTGCCAAGGTTAGTTCTCCACTGGTGGGGAATGATTGAAAAAGGGGTTGTAGAAATTTACCAGAGAGTCAGCGGGGAAGGTAAGAATGCTGTAAATAAATAAATCTTGCATTTTATTTTTATTATATAATCTTAACTTCACTAATGTGGGGTATAAACCTTTTTGTTAAATCTTAGCTATTTCTGTTTTCACTTACTGTAAATATTTAACCTCACATGATGTGCATGTTAATGTGCAGATTTTACGTAGCATGCTGACTGAGATTAGAAGGCTTTCTAAATAAATACATATATATCAGCAGTATGGTAATAAGGAGAAAGATTACCAAATTTACAAAAATACAATGGCAAGTTGGGGAATAAGTTGGTAAACTTCCAGCCATTCCAAACACTACAAATAGAGTCTTAAATTATATTATTTGAAATGATGTCACTGAGAATGAAAATAAAGTCATTTTGTGGAATGGCAAATTACGGAAACTGTTAATGGGAAAATATAAACAAGTGCAATAATACCATTTAATAGCTTTCTTAAGCAGTGCTTTGCATTTATTCAACTATATTTTATAAAATTAATCATTTAATAGAATATTTACATTATGAAAATTCTGCTTCCCTTAAAGGAGTACAACATCCAAAGGTTTTAAATAATTCTTCCTTTAGTCACTTTTCACAACTATTTTCTGGCATTTGAGTTGAAAAAACAAAGCATATAAATTTAGTAATTCTGACTATTTTTTACACTTTCTCTTTTAGTAGCATATTGCTAGCTGTGTCCCCATCCAATCAAATACTGGGATAAAAGTAAAATGAGCTCTTTGTCACCTGCAAGTTGACATCAGGGTAACAATTAAGAAACTGTACTTTTTTTTTCCATAAGTACCCAGACATGGAGTGACATTAACTTGACTGTATTTATTGTGGATATACATAATTATGTGGCAATACACAAAGTGTAATCAAGAATCCATTGTCTTCCTGCATGCAGTAGAGGTACTTACAAAGGTAGAAGTGCAGGACAGGAAATTATTATGTTTCCAGCAGATTATTCTTGTGAAGGGAGTTTGCACATTTCGTTCTCTGGTAGTGAATAACTTCCAGGTCCTAATTAAGTTCTCTTTTTTTACTGTAGTTTGCATCAGAAATTGCATCGTATACACTGTCTTTGCATAGTTTATTTTTCTGAATAGAATTACTCCTCTCCATTGTTTGTACTCACTTTTTAATGTATAAAAATGCAGGGACCTCCATGGCCACGTAATACATTATGTAGAGAAACCAAGAATATATATATATATATTTTTTTAATTAAAAACAGGAAGTCTGCAAAGGTCTGGCAGTTAAGTTGGAAGATTAAGGCTATGAGCTCTTTCTTGTGGTCTGTGTTTTAATTCCCTCAGCCTACATTTGCCTAAGATGCAACTCAGAGGCCATAGCTCTCAAACTCCTACTTCCAGAATCTGTGAAAGGATACAAAGTAGGATACAAAGTAATTATTTCTTAAATCTCTTTGTACCCACGAAATGCAGATTTCACTGCTCTGTTACAACATGATTTCCAGATCCGTGATTCTGTTCTTTTGTGCTGTAGTGTATGCCAGCAGTTGCCAACTGCATTCATCTTCCTTGGATTATAGAAGCGGCTGTGATTTATTTGTGTTCCTTATCCACCTGCTTTGGAGCAATGTCACTCTCTCTTCTTTTCCTCTCTCATCCCACACATGCAAACATAAAGAGTTAAGGTTAATGAGGAATTTTTATGAACCAAGTTGCCGAGGTTAAGCATTTACCATGCAAGTCAACTTCACTCAATCTAACCGCATCCATAAAGTGCAAACATGGGAAGTGCTTGTAAGCAAAACTGCAAATGCTACAGTGTGATTCAGAAAAAATATATAGTTTTTTCACTGCCTTGTAGTATCAAGAACTACATGGCTATTTTTTTTTTTTTTTTTTAATAAAAATGCAGTTCTGCATAGGAATCAGGTTATTTCACACATCGGGCATTCTAGACCCTGAGTTGAGCAGATACTTCGATCTTCTGGGGTACTTTTTACTGCAGATACTCCTTTCAACTCTGCAAAGTTTTACAGAATTTCCAGACATTTGTATCGTATTTTGGTCTGTTCCTCATAAAATGCAGTTTTCTGGCAAAGAACTGAGAAATTAAGTCACTAAATAATGACAGGCATTGGAGTTTCAGATTTCATATAGCAAAAGCTGTTATTGTAGCAACTATGTTTATTAAGGGTAATATTTAAATTCTGTCCCTGATTTTAGACCTCCCCCATAAGTTTTTGCTTGCATTGCAGGTCAGTTATATACATTTTTGGGGATGGAGTAAGGCGTGTGTTGTGAGAATGTATGACAGCAGGAACATCAAATATATGGCTGTGGCCATTTCATCGTTTACTTTATCCCAATCTAACACCAGAGGGTGTACACAGAAGGAGGCTTTTTTGGGTGGGGAGTGGTAGGAGGCAGATGCTATTCATATCAAAGAATTCATGGGAATTTCGAAACAATCAAATCTTGTGACAGTTCACTTCTTTCCAGTACCCAGCCTTAGGCAGTACTCCCTTTTGTAAGATGACTAACCAGTGAAGCCCACGGTTAATTTGTGAGTACCCACCCAATCATCTAAATCCAGTTAGAATGATGATAGTGGATCATACTGCTAAATCTGCAGGGTAGGGAGGCATTGGGTGATAAACCTCTCTTTCCACTGAATTTTATTGCCCTCTTGGTGAATATTTAGGTCCCCACTTCTAGTATTTGTGGAACTATTAGACTTGTGGAGATACAAGAGATCCAGGATAACTGATTCCTTAATGCATGGAAGTCAAGGCCTATATCTCCTTTCAAAAGTCTATGAGATAATGAATAAAGGGGCAATACCTCTACTGCTTCTAGATAGTTCAAGGTCTTTAAGTCCATGATCCTCCTTAGTTAGGAATCTCTGGGGGTCTTACTTGTTGTTTGCTTTGTCTAGAGAGGCACATCCTGAAGGAGGCATTGCTTTCAATTACTGGCCTGATCAGGGCTGAGTATAAGGGAACAATGGTATCCTGAGATGTGAATGATATCCCTTTGGCCATAAACTCACTTCATAGAAGGATTTCCTCACTACTGTTGTTGTTGTATGATGATAGAAGGAGAGGGAATTACCAACCCATGTTCCAAGGTCTTTAATAAAAAGCACTAAATATATCAGGAAGTTATGTACACCCTGGTAATAATATCCCTACCATGGAAGACATACTTTACTGGCTGACCACTCACATCCAACAAGAAGCAATCATATTAAGTGATGTAAATATCAAATGGCTTATCATTAACAGTAATGATTCAATAAGCACTATACATTAACAGGGCCACACCAACATTATCAAATCTTCAACAAGATACAACAAGCAAACAAAAAGACAGTCAACCTTAAACTGGATTATCATATCCCAACCAAAAAATCCTCATCTGCTGACACATTACCTAACTAATTAGTGCTCACCTGCTGACCTACCTAGTTAGACACCAAACAAGTATTAGTCTATTCCACCAAATGAACAAAGAAAAACAATCGATCCACTTTCATTATAAATACTAGTCTATTCCACCAAATGAACAAAGCAAAACGATCTATCCACTTTCATTATAAATTCCTTTACTAGCTACCTACAAAAATATAACTGGGATATACTCAAAACTCTGCCACCATATGAGGCTGTACTTTAATTCAACAACATATTCCTTAATATACTCAATGAACTGGCCCCAAAAAGAATTAAGAGAGTTGAGACAAAGCTAGCTACATGGCTATTGTAGAGTACAAAAATACAGTTGTGTAAGAATTTTGCATAACAGTTAATATCGTACTTTTCACTATTGCAAAATTCTTTGCATCTGGGATATTCTACTGAGGATAGCAAACGTCTGGCCAGTATAACAAAGCCTTTGCACCTTCTAGGCACTTTACATTGACACATCCTATGTAAAAAGCGTAAAGTACATATGTGAAGTATGATCGCCAAATCCTCAGAACTGAATTGCCTCAGAAGAACCAGAGTAACACCAGTGGAAAAGCAAAAGCATGTACAGCCAGGAAAGGAAGGGAAGAAGAAGGAAAACAAAGTAAGAAAGATCACCAGCCAGGAAGGCAGCATGGAACAACAGGGAAAGGAGGGAGGGAGGGACAGAACACTACAAAAGTGAAAAGTGCGACTTTAAGCGTCTTGGTAAATTCTTTAATACCGTACTATAGCCTTTCTTATCACTGTTGAAGTATTTTTTCACATTTGGGAGAGTAAAAAAGTAAGAAAAGATGGGAAATGGAAGCCATAGGTGAGCTTTCCAAGAACCTATGAAGGATGGCCCTGAAAACCCCCCATCCTGGCCTTAGAAATCACATCCAACTTGTAATGTTTAACACAGAAGACAAAGACGTGCTAGCTTCCAAAATGGATCTGCTATCCATACCCTTGAAAAAAGCACCAGAAGAGTCCACCAGCCTGCTAGAATGAGCCCAAAGAGAGGAAGAAAGCTACTTACCATGAAAGGAATAACAAAAAGAAATGGCCATAGATATCCAGGAGGAGGTGGTTTGCTTAATAACAGCCAATCTCAATGCCCTAGAACAACAGATTTCCAGATATCTTTCTTCTTATCTAGGTAATATCAGAGCTGTCTATGTAAATCCAAGGTGTAAAAATTTCTCTGACTAGTATTCTGGGGAGAGTGGAAAAAAGAAGGCCAATGAATTGTTTGATTCAGTGGCAAATCATTATCCACCTTAGGCATAAAAGAAGAATTTGTATGAAGACAGACCCTATCTTTGTGGAAAACTAAAAAAGGTGGAACTGCCATGAATGCCTGAAATTCAGAGGCTCTCCTGACAGAAGTAAGAGCTGCCAACAGCACCATTTCCATGTAGAGTGCAACAAGGAAAATGAAGCTGCAGGCTCAAAAGGAAACAGAGTTCATTTCTTCAGGACAAAATTGAGGTCCAAAGAAGGAGGAGTTGACTTTCATGGGGCCTAATATGAAGGATGCCTTTCAAAAATTGTTTGACTTTAAAACAAAAATCAAGGAGCAGATTCAAAGACTAAAAAAGCAGAAATGGCTGACAGTGTACTTTAATAATTGACTATGTCAGACCAGAATTGAACAATACATACAAATAAGAAAAGACCTTATGAATAACCACAGAAAAGGAGTTCAGGTAATGTTTGAAACACCAAACAGAAAATGAATACCATTTAGCCATACAGGATTTTCTAGTAATTCTTTTGGCCTTCTGCAAAACCCAAAGCACATCCTCAGAAAACTGTGCCTAAAACAAATCAAAACCTTATCAGCCAGAGAGTTAACTTGAAGAGTGGAAAAGTGACTATGAATGAGATATTCCTTTTCCTGTGTGAGAAGATCCGTTCTGTGACATAACCCCTGATGAATGCACCTGGTCAGATGGAACAGAAGGTGGAACCATCACTGTGTGATGAGAGACTTACCAACAAGATTTTCGGCCTGCTGCACATGATGTTTTGCAGGACTTTTAGTATCAGAGAAACAGGGAGACAAGCATACAAAACCATACCCTTCCTGGAAAAAAGCCATGGCATCTACCTTTCTAGCCAAAGGACTTGCCACCCTGGAACAGAACTGAGGAAGTTGTCTGTTCAGAGGGGAGGCAAAAATATCTACTTGAGAAACACCACACCAATGTACTATGTCCAGAAAAACCTCCCTGTGAGGCATTCCTTCATGAGGCTCTGTCTTGGATTTGTTAAAAGTGTCTGCAACAAGACTGTGGTCTGAGTGAATGTAAGCCACCTGAAGAAACAACAAGTGTGAACAGAGCACATGCAAAGAAAGCAAGACGTTTTGCCTCCAATTTGTTTATGCACCACATGACTGTAGTATTGTCAGTGACAATTCTTAGAGGGCCTGGAGCAACTCAAAGATATTGGAAGGCTTGAAAGGCCAGAGGGAGTGGTCTCATCTCCTTGACATTGATATGGTCTGCTTGTTGTTGAGGAGACTAAAGTCACTAGACCTTGAGGTTGTTGGAGGAAATTCCCCAACCTTATCAGATACATCCATGTATGGCTCCAGAGTGGGAAGAGGAACCTGAAAATATAGACCTGAATTTTGGGAAATTTGGTGAACTCACCAGTGGAGCTTGAAACTGAGAGAGTGCAAGAGAGAGACAGGAAAGTCCAGAGGATGGCAGTGGTGAAGCCAAATAATCAGGAGATACCACTGAACGTTTCTCATATGGAGTTTTGCAAAGGGAGCCATACGAGTAGTGGATGCCATGAATCCCAGAGCTCACAGAACTTCCCTTGCAGAAAGGAATAGAAGAGGGAGAAGAGACTGAAATTAAGCAGTTAAAGAAAGGACATGGGGGGAGGGAGGCAAGCCATCATTGGCATTGTCTGAATCCTGCATTCCAAAAAAAACTTGATCTTAAAAGGAGGTCAGCACAGACTTTTTGAGATTTAAGGTGATCCCCACAATGTGAAGAAGAAGCACAGTAAAGTGAAGACCCTGAAGCAGGAGCTGCTGAGAGGGGGCCTGAATCAAAAGGTTATCCAAATAAGGGAATATTACAGTTCCCTGAAGTTGACAGAAAGCTATTACTGGTGGCCAGACATTTGGTAAACACCCTTAAAGCTGTACAAAGACCCACAGGCAAAGTAGAGAACTGATAATGTAAGGAAGAAACAGATAAATGTAAAAACTTCCTGAAGAGAAGGTGAATAGGAGCAATATAGGTAAGTATCCTTCAAATCTAGGGACACCAGAAAAGTTTGGAGAAGCAACAGAGGAAACACTACCTGTGGAGACAACATCCGGAAGGAAAATCCAAATAAACAAACAAATGTCACCTTGCACCAAAGTTCCACTGCCAAAAACAACCAATATGGAAACTTCAAAACTAAGGCAGAAAACACCAAGCTGAGACTTCCCACAATTCTTTTATTAAAATAATAAAAACAATAATAGTGCACAATGAGTACTTTCAGGTAAGAGGAAGAGTATTTTAAATTTACTGCTGTGTTTGTTGAATGCTATCTGAGGAAGAGCATGTTTGCCTGAAAGCGCTTGTGCACTTTTATTGTTTTTATTGTTTTAATAAAATAATTGTCGGAAGTCTTGACTTGGTGTTTCCTGCCTTAGTTTTGAAACATCCTGAAGGAAGGAACTTTTAGAAAGGTTTTGAGAAAGGAGAGATCTAGAAAGGACCTCCAAGATGCCTCTTTCCCAGTTGCCAAAAGCATCCTGGAGTAAAATCCCTTCCCTGTTGGGAGCAGGCTAGATAGTTTGCTGAACCAAAAGATCATGAAGGACCACAGGGAAAAGAGACAGCTGATAAGGAGGAAGGTGAGGAAGACCTGCAAATGGGAGTAGGGAGTTGCAGATCACAAAATAACCCTTCTGGATAATAAGAAGCACCCAAGAGTCTGTGGTGATCAGTTGCCAGACAAGAGAAGAAAGAGTTAACTTGAGTGATAAGGGAATCTGGCATAGGGGTAGAAGAGGATGAATGCCAAACAGAAGTAGGTTTTTCAGGGAAAACTTTTTTTTTTACCTTTAGTACCCCGAGAAGGCTTGTCAGAAAAAAAACTCTCTTGCAAGCTCTTTTACATCTAGAAGGCTGTCTAGGTTGTATAGGTTATCTGCAGATAATGGAAGATTTAGATGGATATTTTTTTGAAATTTACAGAAAGAAATATTTGCTTCAGATAATGCATAACTTTACCGTTATCTTGTAGTTTTTTGTTTTTTTTTAAAGCTCAGCAACTCTAGTGTCAAAGAGATTATTATTGTCCAAAGCAGAATCCAATATTTTAGCCTTGATGATCTCAGTAATCAGTAAGAGCCTGTATGTGTAACCAAGAATATCTCCTTATCACAGAAACACATGCAGCAGACCTAGAGGAGGCATCAGCAGCAGCATCATAGCTGCATTTAATAGCATGGCAATCAACCTGAGAAGCAAAACACAGAAGGAAAAGGGCAGAAGTCTTAGCCTCAGAGTCAAACATATCAGTCAGAAAGACTCCCAGTTTAGAAATAAGTTAAGCCAATGCATATGTAATCATATGGTTCTGGTATTTACTGGCCCTGAAAGCTGCAGTAGCAGAAGTGTGCACCTCCCATACCTCACCAGAGCACTACTGCCTGTATCAGAAGGTAGAAGCTTAGAGGAAGACAGTAACTTATATGACTTATCAATAGCCACAGAAATAACAGCTGCATCAGAGGGAGGATTTTTATGCAAAAACATTTGGACCCCAGGAACTTTATAGAACCTGTCAGACTTCTTAGGGCAGGAGGCTGGGAACCAGGAGCCTGACAAGCTGAAGAGAAAGTGTCCAGAAGGACAGTCAAAACTGGAGGAAAAACAGAAGGTATGGAGAATCTATTTGCAAGAGTTCTTAGTACCACTTTTGAATGTCAGAAACCTGGAAACAATTCTAATTAAAGTGTTCCATCATACAAACTACAGTATATCCAAAGGACAGTTCCTCCATGCAGGAATCAGGAGAAAGAAAATCCTCTTTTTCATATGCTAAGAGAAGCAGACTGTATATTTGAGAAGACTACACTAAGGGCTCCTCAAAAGTATCTAAATCCAACTCTTCTTCAGAGGAATCACATTCACTAGGATGTCTGGAAGGAGCAGAAGACCAAGGAACAGAAGTAAAAGAACCTTGAGGGTTCATTAGGGCCACAAGGACATTGAAAAGCCACTGAGTAAACTCCTGCCATTCCTTGTGTGGATCCTTAGCCACAGGAACACAAGTTTATTCTTTTGCTTCTTTTTTTAAAGGAACATTTGCTTTAACATATCTAGGAGGTTCAGGCCCTGCCTAGATTCATTGAGTGTACTAGGCACCTCTTCCCTAACAAATATTTGGGGAATCCCCCAAGGCCACTCCAAAATAATCAGCCATGGTTCTCCCCTCCATATTTGCAGCAGATGTACATACAGCCTTGGTGGACATGCCCCATGTTAGCATCCAACATAGTTGTGACAGAGGGAAGCTGACATAGGTACTGAAAGTCCAAAGGTTCTTCATCAAACTTGATGTAGATGTCTGAAGGAGGCTGGACAGCCAAATGATCAGTGCATCTTAAGCAAAGGAAGAACACTTGGTCAGGTGGAGCCAAAAGCCATGATACTCTGAGCTAAAAAGTTTAGATGCTGGTTCTCCAGATAAATGGAAAGGGATGATAAATGACTGCAGAGAGTCTTATGGACAGACACCTGGAAGATTTCACACTACCTCCCAACTGTACAGATTTTCGCAGAATGTCCAGATTTTTTACTCAAAATTTTGGTCTGTTCCTCATAAAATGTATGTTTTTCTGGCAAATCACTTGAATGATCTGAGGAATGAAATTACTAAATAATGACATACACGAGTTTCAGACTTCATATCCTTTAGAAAATACATTTTTACACAAACCATGTTATTCTAGCTACTTTCTAAGTTTGTAAGAGCATGGTTTAAAATCTGTCCTTATTTTATGGACTTTTTCCCCCATTTTGTAAGGCTTTGTCCAGATTTGTTGAGCTAAGAGGTTGAGAGGTATGACACTGAGTATAGTCATGCATAGCACCTAAAAAAGGCAGTCCTCATGTATATTGTTTAGGGAACCTGCCTCCTGCACTCACATTTCCTTTTCTGCATGGCATGTAGAAAGATAAAACCCAAGGAATAAAGAGAGGAAGGAACAGACCCTAACAGGACACATCTTTACAAAGCTCAGAAGCTGAAGTAACTCTATGAACATCTTGCAGACTGAATTCTACATAGCTTTTGGAGTGGTTGCAAAGACATTCTGAGAATTTGGTGCTTGTATGTCACATATGTACCTTATGACTTGGACATGGGTCATATGTCTGATGAATGGTACCTGGAAGGTGTGAATGCTATGGTCATTTACCAAACCTCATATCATGCTTTCCGGCCCCAAAACTTGGACAGAACCACAAAAGGAGGGGGAGTATCCATTTTCATCAAAGATACCCACACCTCCAGGTTAGTGGCAACGCACGAAGCATCGGAGACTATCCAGGTGCAACTAACCATAGGCAAAACTGCCTTACAGTTTGTAGCATGCTACAGACCACCCTCTCAAACTCAGGAACCCCACACAGCCTTCCTGAAGACACTGGAGAGTATGAATGTCTCTCCAAATACCATCATTTTGGGAGATTTCAACTACCCAAACATAGACTGGGAACATTACTCAAGCCCCAACACTCTAGCCCAAAGGTTCTTAGAATTCATAAACTCAAATGCAATGGAACAACTAGTCACCATTCCCACAAGAGGAGACAATATACTAAACCTGATCATCACAAACATGGGGACAAAATGCTCCACACCAGAAGTACATCCCTCTTTGGTAAGATCAGACCATAAATTAATCTCACTGGAAATCCACATCCCGCCCCCACCCTCTGCACAAAAGACCACAGTGAAGAACTTCTCAAAAGCAAACTTCACACTTCTTAAGACTGAAGTGGTATCTTTCAAGGCCCCTGGGCCAGTGGAAACCACAACCCACACTGCTGAATCCTTTGCAAATGCCTTCTATGGGCACCTTCAAGAATGCATGGATCATGCAATCCCAAATAAAACCAAGACCCATTCCCCCAAAGGCAGGCGACCGGTCTGGTGGACCCCAGCCATAAACAAACTTTACAACAGAAGGAGGAAGCTACTACACGACAGAGTAAAATCCCTAAAAGGTAAGGCATCTCTGATCAGTACTAGCAAAAAACTACGATCACTCATAAAATCATCCAAGGCCAACTTTGAGAGAAAAATCGCAAATGACACAAAAGACAATCACAAGGCCTTCTTTAGCTATGTTAGAAACCTGGGTGGAAACTCCCAGATATGCTCAGAGTTAGTCCAAAATGACACAAAATACACTGAACCCACTGACATTGCCAACATTCTGGCAGACAGGTTCAGTGCAAATTTCTCCTCCCCCCCCCAAAAGGAGAAATAACTATCCCAGCAGAGTGTAGCCTCCCTAACATCTCAGATGCCCAGGTGAGAGCCGCCCTCTCTAAAGCTAAAAACACAGCATCAATGGGACCAGATGGTGTCCCGGGCTGTGTGCTACATGAACTCCAAGAGGAACTAAACCCACACATAAGGCTGCTGTTTAATCTTAGCCTTACCACAGGATTCGTACCCAAAGAGTGGCGTACGGCAACAGTGGTCCCACTTCACAAAGACAGTGCTTCTACGGACCCTGGAAATTACCGCCCCATAAGCCTGACGAGCCTGGTCTGCAAAGCTATGGAGAGGATCATTATGGAACTCATAAACAAAGACATTGGGGACCTACAGACATTGGATCCTACCCAATTTGGCTTTGTCAAGGGCAGATCCTGCCTTCTGAACTTGGTCGACTTTTTTGAAACAGTCACTAAGGCCATTGATGAGGGTAAGGCAGTTCACACAGCCTACCTTGACCTTGCAAAGCCTTTGACACAATACCCCACTCGGGCATCATAGACAAACTCACCAGCTTAAATGTAAACCCATATGTCACAAGATGGGTTGCAAACTGGCTCAAGGACAGAACCCACAGGGTCAGAGTTGCTGGAGCTATGTCAGACTCTAAGCCAGTCACAAGCGGTGTCCCACAGGGCTCAGTCCTCGGACCCCTCTTGTTCGGCATTTATTTTTCCGAGGTACAGGCAAACATAGGAGGATTGTGGCTGACAAAGTTCGCAGATGACTGCAAACTGGGCCATAATTGATACTCCAGCGGACACAAACATCCTTCAGAGAGGCCTCATAGAAATGGATAATTGGTGCCAGAGCCATGGCCTTAAGCTAAACGCCAAAAATGTATAGTCATACCCTTTGGGAAAAACAAGGTACCGACAAATTACCACATAGGCGGTAATCCATTAAGTACGGAAGAGGTAATCAGGGACCTAGGGACCCAGGTTGACAGTAACCTCTCATTTGACACTCACATAGCCAAAGTGGTTAGGAAGGCCTTCTATATTGCCCACCTTATCATGAAGGGTTTCACATCTAGATCAAGAGAGGTCATTGTGCCCCTGTACTCTTCTCTTATCAGGCCAGTGATTGAGTACAATGCCCCATTTGGGATGTATCTCACCCGACACCTGCAGCAGTTGGAAAGACCCCAAAAGTTCCTCACCAAGAGGATAAAGGGTCTTAAATATATGTCATATGCTGCCCGACTGAAAAAACTCCAGCTCTATTCAGTCGCATACCGCCTACTCAGAGGTGATCTGTGCCTGACGTATAAGGCCATGTCCAATCCTAAATTAATGGACATGCTCCACCTCAGAAAATCCAAATCCATCAGAGCCACGAGAACAAGTGACTTAAACCTCAACACAGAAATAAATAGAACGTGCTGGAGGGACAGATTCATAACCCAGAGGCTCCCTACACTCTGGAACAGAATCCCAGTCCATGTTAGGCAGAGCCCCTCACTGACTCTATTCAAGAGAAATCTCGACGAGTGGATGGGAGATCGTAGGTTTACCCCGGGGGTCATCTCTTTGTCACTACTAGACAGAGGCATAGTAAACTAAACCCTAAAAGGGCGTAGTATTCTCATCCTAAGGGGTGGTGTAGGCCACATACACTCTGGCTAGGCTTATAAATGCCCTAGGGCAGATAGCCTAGTATGAACCTATGAACCTATGAACCTTGGCAGGGTATTCCAGATGTAAAGAATACTGCAACAGCGATAAGGAAAGATATATTATAAAAGAAAGAGGCAAAGTCTGGAAAATATGAATAAAAAACAAAACAGAAACCAACCTACAAAAGCTTATGCAACTAAAAATGCGCATGGTGCAGCAGTAGCATTGTCACGTCACAGCAAGAGGTTCTCCGGTTCGATTCTCAGCTGGAGTGCCTTCTGTGTGGAGTCTGCATGTCCTCCCTTCATTCGTGTGGGTTTCTCCAGGTACTCCAATTTCCTCCCATGTTACAAAGATATGCATCTGGAGCGTTCTTCCCTGGGCCTCCACTGAAAATTGGCTTTGTTCTAAGTCGGACTTTTCCGGTAAACAAATGTTAAATAAATAAATAAAATAAAAATCAAGTAAAATATAAAATCAAGTTAGACAAGCAAACATTTGATACTCAACAGGAAACAAATCACCTAACCAACCTTAAAGAATTCTAAACCTCAATAAACAACCTCCAAAATCTTGGCAAAGTTACTCAGCCAGCACCATTTATCCCCAATCAAAATGATAGTATAGCTTCCTAGTTCAACTCCACTTTATTCAAACAGTTGTCACTTTGCTCAAGAATAAACAAACCACACTCCACAACCCCCTAGTCAGGCATTTTCTGGGTCCAGTATCCTCCTTTATACCAGTCCCTACTACAATTGTCCCAAAATCCCACAGAAAATAAAATATACCCCACTAGCTCCAGATAAACTACTTCCAGAACACATCAAATTAACTGCAAAAGAAATGGCCTATCTAGTCTCAATACTAATAGGTTCATAGGTTCATAGGTGTGTACTAGACTAATGGCCCTGGAGCCTTTACAAGCCTCGCCCATAGAAGTGCCCTGGCATCGTGCCACCCAACGTTAGTTCCCAGTGCTTCTATCAAGCAGAGCCACTGGAGTGCTCTCCGGAGTGAACTTTCTATTACCCAGCCACTCAGCAAGATTTATCTTGAAGAGGGACAGCGAGGTGCTCTGCTTGACATGTATGGGAAGTCTGTTCCAGAACATGGGTAGTCTCTGGGTGAGGAACCTGTCCCTTCAACATGTTCTGTTGATTGTGGTAATGAGTTTGAGGTCTCTGGAGCATGTGGTGTGGTGGGATTAGGATTTCTTTAGTTGTAGCATTTCTAACAGAGCTGGGTCAGACATGGCTTTGTAAGTCAAGCAGAGATTGCCTCTAAGTAGGTGATATGAGACAGAGAATAGCTGGAGTCTTTTGAGTCTGTCTGTGTAAGACATGTGTTTAATGCCTAGGATCCTCTTCATAAGGTACTTCTGTGGCCTCTCCAGCTGTTGCAGGTGTCTAGTGAGGTACATCCAAAATGGGGCATTATACTTGATGATTGGTCTAATGAGGGAAGAGTAGAGAGAGCTGATGATCTCTTTCTTCCTGGATGCAAAATCCTTGGTAATGAGATGTGCCACATAGAATGACTTTCTGACCACAGTGGCAATGTGGTAGTTGCAGGAGAGGTTGCTGTCAATCTGTGTCCCCAGATCTCTTATAATGCCTTCAGTGTTCAGTGGGCTCCCATCAATGTGGTAGTTAGCGGGAACTGAGTTTTTACCAAAGGGGATGCCGATACATTTTTTTAGCATTAAGCTTAAGGCCATAGTTTCGACACCAGTCATTGGTCTTAGTGAGGTCTTTCTGTAGGATGTCTGCATCACTTGGGGAGTTAATAATGGCTCCCAGCTTGCAGTCATCTGTGAACTTGGTCAGCCAGAGTCCCTTTGTGTTGGCCTGGACTTCTGAGAAGTAGATGCAGAACAGGAGAGGACCCAGAACCGATCCCTGTGGGACTCCACTTGTGACTGGTTGGCAGTCTGACTTGGAGTGCGCTACTTTTACACTGTGTGATCTATCTGTGAGCCAGTTTGCAACCCACCTGGTGATATAGGGGTTGATGCCTAGTTTAGTGAGTTTATCAATAATTCCCGAGTGAGGAATGGTATCAGAGGCCTTGCTCAGATAGAGGTAGGCTGTATGCACTGCCTTACCTTCATCCACAGCCCTGGTGACTGACTCAAAGAAGTCAACCAGGTTGAGCAGTCATGATCTCCCTTTCACAAAGTCAAACTGCATGGGGTCCAGTGTTTGGAGATTTCCTATATCTTTGTTAATCAGGTCCATGATAATGTGCTCCATAGCTTTACATATCAGACTCGTCAGGCTAATGGGGCAATATATTCCAGGGTCTGTAGTTGCTCCCCCTTTATGGAGAGGGATGACAGTAGCAGTGCACCATTCAGTAGGGATAAAGCCTGAGATGAGGCTATGACTGAACAGGGCACACAGATGTGGTGCCAGTTCACTTTGTAGTTCATGTAGAACACAGCCAGGGATATTATCGAGTCCCATGGAAGCTGTATTCTTGGGCTTGGACAATGCAGCTTTAACCTGTGCTGCAGTAATGCTGGGTGCCTGGCATTCTTCCGGTATTGTGATTGGTCCTTTAGGGGGAAGAGAAGTGTAAAGTAAGCACTGAATCTGTCAGCCGGTATGTTGGCAATATCTCTTGGATCAATATAGGAGGTACCATTGTGCAGTAACTCAGAACACATATGGGTATTGCCGTGGACGTTCTTGATATAGCTATAAAAGGCTTTGTCCAATCCAACTTATCATAGCCAACCACCCAATTATCTCTGTAATTTACTCCATTACAGTCCACATCACAGACCCTTTTGACACTCCACCCAATCTTCCCCTCTAACTAGTCTACCACTTACCACCTTACTAAAGCCATACTACCCCACCAACTCTACAAACCCTCCAAAAAGAAAAAACATATCATGTCTCCACTATCAAAAATCTCAAATCTACAACTCCTACTATATTCTATATCCATCGCTCCTCTACTACTGCTAACAACCATTACCAGCTATCAAGTCCAACTTCAACATAACCTAATCATTCCAAAGCAATCTACATCCCTTAACTGTACACTCACCTATGCTTACACTCACCTAGCCCCATAACTCTACCGAGCCACCCCTATACACTATCTCTCACACAAATTACTCCCACCATGTAGGCAATCCCACACTACATTAAAACACACAGAATTTATCAGTAAACTTAACAGACTCTAATTATACCTAAAAACAAAACTTATATGTTGTGGTGACATACACCCTAACCCAGGCCCACTCAAACTAGACACCAAAAGCCCCAATCTGAACAATGCCCTGCTCCATAGACAGAAAAACTGACTCCTCATTATTAATCTTAATGTAAGGAGTATCCTGAACAAAGTCCATGAGCTCCATGCTGTACTAACCTTATACAATCCAGAAATTGTCATACTAACTGAGACCTGGCTAAATCCAGAAATCCACAATAATGACGTTACAGCAAAAGGGTACAACATCATGTGTACAGACAGAGTAGGAAAAAGGGGAAGGGGGGTAGCCATACTATATAAAAATCACCTCATCCTTGAACAACTCAACATCCCAACCCCACACCTTAAAAACGTGGAACTCACCCTTGCCAAATTAAAATTGAACCAAAAAAATATATCAACATAATAGGGTGCTATACCCCCCCAGGCAACAATATTACCACCATGGAAAACCTACTAGAATGGATATGTAACTCCCTACCCCAAGAAAATATCCTACTAGGTGACCTCAATATAGATTGGCTCAACTGCTCCAGTTAAAACCCACTCTCCCACATTAACCTACATGGATTAACCCAAGTTATTACATCCCCCACTAGAACTGACAAAAGAACCAAACATCAATCCATACTGGACTGGACACTTGTATCCCATCCTTCCCTCTTATCCCTTGCTGGAGGTCTGCATGACACCCTCAGTGATCACAAACCAACATTTCTACTAAGATGTAAAATGCCCCTAATGGCCCAGGTAACAGTACGAGAAATTAGAAATAAAAAACACTTTAACCTTAATAACTTTAACACGAATCTAAAAAGCTGCAACTGGACCCCCTTGAAAGAGTTAGCACTCGATGAAGCGGTCACATACTTTAATAGAAACTTCATAAATATACTTAACCACAGTGCCTCCACCCCCCACCCAGAACCACCAGAATTAAAACTAAATATGCTGCCTGGCTAACTAAAGATACAAAAGCATTCCTCAAAAATAGGAACAAAGCCTGGACACAATTTCATAAGATTAAAACCCAAATAGACAAACAAAACTACCTAGAACTACGCAACAAGGCCAACAAACTAATTAAAACAGACAAAATATCATACTAGCAAAATATTCAAAACAGACATGCAAATAACCCCCAAAATTTCTCGGCAGCAATCAACGCTGTCTTACAACCAGGGAAAACTTCCATCCCCACACCAAAAACAGGAAATAGCCACCACAATATCCCCACACAATTCAACTTTTTACAGAAACAATCCAAGCCCTTGCAAATAACCAGCTAGCTCTAATAACCCCACTCCAACAAAAATATCTTCTCCTCCTGAAACAAAATACAATAGCACCCACTTTAACTTTCATTAGGTATCAATCAAGACCATTCATAAACTGCTCCATAAACTCAAACAGACCACCCAAGCCACCGATAACCTACCCACTGAATATCTACAACTAGCCGCAGATGCTATAGCTTATCCTGTTACTATCCTTATTAACAGATCCATCTCAGAATGTATGGTATCCCATTTATGGAAAATATCCTTATAATACCACTGCACAAAGGGAGAAACTCTTTTGAGCTCAGTAACTATCGGCCTATAGCTATAATATCCCCTTATCAAAAATCCTTGAGAGGGTAATTCACACACAATTGATGCAATATCTGCTAGAAAGCAAACTACGATCTACACAGCAACATGGCTTTAGACACTTCCATAGTACTACCACTGCCCTTACATCATTCACCAAACACCATAAATAATCACAAAAATAATGGACTACTCGTATCTGCTACATTCTTAGATTTATCCAAAGTTTTTGACATGGTTAACCACCTTAAACTTCTTCACTCACTCTCTGCCCTAAACCTTAGTGCCTCTTCTATTTCTTGGTTTAAGAGCTATCTATCTGGTAGGCAGCCAGCAGTAAAATGGAAAAAACAATTATCCTCCTTGCTGCCTGTTTCCCTAGGGGTCCCCCAAGGATGCATCTTAGGTCCTTTACTCTTCACTCTGTTCACCAATCAACTCCCATCCACCACACCTAAAGTCTCTATAGTGCAATACACAGATGACACCACTATAATATGCACAGCCCCCACTCTAGATCACCTCCTCTCTCAAACACAAGAATGCTTCTCACTAGCCAAAACTTGGTTCTCCAACCAACAGCTCAGTCTTAAGCCATCCAAAACAAAATTACTCCTCTTTAGCTCCCACAGATTCCTTCCTCCCACAGACAACTTTACTATCACCTCCAACAACAATACCACTATTACCCCTACTAATCACACCACACTGCTAGATGTGGAAATAGACAACCTCCTTAGATTTGATCTCCACATTGCCCAAACTATAAAGAAAGTTCACAAAAAACTCAGACTATATCATAACAAACACTATCTCTCAAATCTTTCCAAAATAACAATAGCAAGGACACACCTACTATCTACCTTACTCTATGCTTCCCCTGTGCTCACTAACCTTCGTAAAACTGATCTAAACAAACTCGAATCATGCTACAATAATATAGCAGGATTTGCTACAGGCTCACCCTATAGAACACAGTACTGTGAGTATCTCAACAAGCTTAACTGGTTAGCGCTCCCACTAATTCAATTAACTCTCGCTAGCACACAAAATATTACACCACTCAGACAAAATCCCAGCTCTGCAACATGTAATTCATCCTCACACCACAAGAATCTTAAGATCTAGCACCCAAAATCACCTACAGGTCACCAAATTTAACAATGAGGCAGGAAAATCCATCTACAGCCACTCTATATCTAAACTCTGGAACTCCTTTCTTGCCCACGTAACATCCAACAACTCCATCACTCAATTTAAGAAACTATTTAAAACTCACTTCATGAATAACAGGCTATGCTCCTGTCTCAACCCTGGATAATACTCTAGAATATAGCTAATCTCATAGGCACCACACTTACAAATGCTAGCTTCTCAGCCTAACTACAGTCCTAACATGACAATAGAAAAGGAAATGTCTACCCAATAATTAAGATAGCAGTACTAACTGCTTATGCAACTTGTCAAGTAGCTACTGTTATGAACTCTATGTATTGCTTGTCATATTGAAGAATGTGTTATGTACTGTCTTACCTGTTGCTCTCATAATTACTCAGAGTGTGTACAATATCCTGTCATGTAGTTCACAATGTTAGTCTTCCTCTAATGAATGTCACATCTAATGACTTAAAACATTAAAAAATGCATGTAATTGGAGCTTTTCTCCCCGGGCCTCCACTGAAAATGGATCTGTATCCAGTCGGACTCTCCCAGTTAACAAATGTAAAATAAAATAAATAAATAAATAAATTTTAGTGTCTGCCACAATTTTGCCTTCATAGCTGGCTTTAGAGGATTTCATGAGGGATCTCAATTTTTTGTTGAGGCTAATAAGAGAATTTTTCCAGTCTTGGGACTTCACCTTTTTCTGCAACAGTTTCTTCCTTCTGTTGTAGAGTTTATTAATGGCAGGGGACCACCAGATTGGCTTCCTTTTTTGGAGGAGAGCGTCTTGGTTCTGTTGGGTGTGGCTAGTTCCATGCATTATGTACATGTTTGTACAGTGCATTGATGTATGATTCGGCAATCATGCCACTATTTTCCATTGGTATGGGTGCCGTGAAGTTAGCCACCTCTTTTTAGGAGTTCAAAGTCAGCTTTGGAGAAGTTTTTCAAGATGGTTACCTTTGTGGGGGGGGGGGGGTAAGGGTGAGATGGATTTTCATGGTGATTAGTTTATGGTCAGATCTGACGGGATTGACTATTGGTGTAGAGCAACAGTCACCCATGTTAGTAATAACCAGGTCAGTGATGTTGCTTCCTCTAGTGGGGGTCAAAATGAGCTGGTCCAGGGCACTGGAATTGATGAATTCCAGGAAGCGTTGGGTCAGTGTATTGGTGCTTGAGTAGTTTTCCCAGTTGATGGAGGGTAGTTGAAGTCTCCTAGTATGAGAGTGTTGGGTTGGACCTTGATAGATTCCAGGGTGCTTAGGAACATGGAGTGAGAGTCTAGGGACATGGTTGTGGGCCTAACCTATGACCTGGATCGCAGTCTTACCCACTGTTAGTTGTACCTGAAGTATCTCAGATGCATTATGCTGGGCTACTAGTCTGGAGGTGTGCATTTCCTTTATGAATATGGAGACACCACCTTTGGAGCTTCGGTCCATGTTTCGGAGCTGAAAGGTGTGGAATGAGCTATAGCCTGGTAGTGCAGGGGTGCTTTCTGCCACTTTAAACCAGGTCTCCATTACAGCACAAATGTCAATGTTCTCCAGTTTGAGGAGTGCTTCAAGCGAGCGCATCTTGAGCTTTAGATTTCTAGCAGTGAGCAGCATGACCCTCAGACTGCATTTATTTATAGCTGTCATGGTGGTAATTTGGTCTTTGGAACACCACGTAAAAAAGGCACTATAGGGGTGGCAACAGCCTTAGCCAGTATCCAGAAACCTAGGGGTGACAAATGCAGGCCATCTCTGTCAAAGCAATGAGGTCTGTCAATCATGTCTTCCCAAGCAGACAGATACTGGATCCCCTTAGAATGACATCAGAAACTTAGCCAATTGTTGAAGTCAATAATTTTTTGTTTGTACTGCAATATCATTCTGGGTGATAGTAGGATACTGGTCAGAGCTAGTGTCATACCTACCTGGGCCACATAATCCAAGAGCTCCACCATGTTTCATGTAGTCCAGGGAAGTGTGCCTCAGGTCATTCACACCCACATGGACAATGACAGAGTCATACTTGTACTTGTTGTGGAGTGACTCAAGTGCATGTGTTATGTGTCGGATTCTGGCACCTGATAGACAGCTGACTGTTACATTCTCCTTATTCAACCTACTGAGTGGGACATCTGTGTGCCTCACTATTGAGTCACCTATGATTAGTGTATTGGGCAAGTTGTTTAGCCATAATAAAGTGATCACTAACAGAAAACTATGTACCCAAACTCTGGAAAAAAATCCTTTATCATCCCCGTACACAAAGATGGCACTTTTACAGAAATATTGAACTATTAGCTCATAGCTATTATATCTCCACTTTCAAAAACCTTAAAGAAATGCATACATAACCAACTAATGAAGTTCATACTAGAACACAAACTCACCTCACCTACACAGCATGGCTTCAGTTCCTAACCCCAGCACCACAACGGCACTGATTTGTTTCATAGATCAAATTAACCAATCAAGAACTCCTTTTTTAATGTTTTTCATAGTAACATTTATTAACACTTTATCTTTATTTCAGAGTTTTTGCAACAAAAGCATGTAACACAGTCAAACTGTACGGCATGGTTAACTGTTTTATAGTTCAGCTGACTATTTTTTTTAATTGTTTTTATTGAAAATTTTAACAGCAAAACATTAATTTATGATAATAGAAACATTATAAAACAAATATACATAGCTAAAAGAACAATAATGAACAACTAAAATAACCATTTACAGTGGTGTCTACTATGAAAGAAAGCTTTTTAAACAGAAGAAGAAATGTGATGTGTAGTTGTTAGTTAATTATCAAAGTCTGTTTATCCAGCAGTTCTTTGAATTTCAACCATATTTTATGAAGAGGTGATTCTACATGTTCTTGTCTTGGTCATGATGAGTGTAAGATGATAGACTTCAGTTGCCAAGTGTACAAATTCCTTCATAGTAAAAGTAGTCTAATTCTCCCAGTTCTTGGTGATGACCTTTCTTGCTAATGTTAAGATACTCCATAAAAGAGGGTATTTTATTTTCACGATACAAGTGGGAATAGGTGTATTAAATAAAATAAGAGATTTGGTCAACATAAATTTATCATTAAAAAACGACTGTAAGAGAGAATTCATATTATCACAATATGCTTTAATTTTATACATTCGTAAAACATATGCTGCCAGTCAGCTTTAACATTTAGTTTACATCTCCAGCATCCTATGTCTTCATTATGTAACAATTCAGCTTTATGTGGTGTGATAGAGATTCTATGTAAGAACTTTCAAGAGAATATCCTCCACCTTAGTAATAAAGCAGTTGGTTTTTTGGAGTATTAGTTTATCATTTTCACTTGGGGAGTTATTATTAACAAGTTTAAAATAATCCCAATAGCTTTCTCTGTCATATGCTGTTGATTTCTTTGGTACCTTATATATTTTAGATAGAAGTTCCTTTCCAATTATATTCTAGTACATTAAAATAATGACTAAATCGGTGAATGTGGGGAAAGAATTTCTAACTTTTGGTTGCATTAAATTAATCTTATATCCATCTAATTGTCTACAATTTTGAATTTCTAACCACATATCGTTGCTTAACTCAAACTTATTAATGATATGGTCAACATTTTATAGCTTGCCATTATCTACTAACTGATAGCAGTATAAAAAGTTTTTGTCTTTAAATGCAGTCATTGTTGTTAAATTAAATGAATTAATACTATAATGAGTATAGACAATTGGAGATACAAAGAAAATCCATGCTTTATATTCAGGGTTCCTGAAAATGAAAATTTTAAAGGAGGTTATTATCGTATTAATATAACAAGAGTTAACTGGTTTGTTTTTGTTTTCTATAAAATAGTCATTTACTAACCAATGAAATTTATTAGTAGCTATTTTAGTATGACATGATTTTGTTATTTTTTTGGATTTACAGCAAATTCCTCCCTGAATATCTTTCTAATTGACATTATAAGTGTTATTTAACCAAGAAATTGTTGTCTTAACAATTGAGGATAAGAAATATAATTCTAAATCTGGAAGACCAATACCACCCAATGTCCAGTCTCCAATGTGATGGTTTAAAAGCAATCTAGGCTTGTTAGGAAACCATAAAAATCTCAGAAACAAATAAGTATACTTTTTTATATTTTGGGAGGAGTGGGAGGAATAAAGATTGTATTATATATAGAATTTTAGGATGGATAATCATTTTAGTTAAGGAGAGTCTCTCTCCAATAGTAAAAAATAAGAGTTTGTTTTATGGAATTTAAGTTATTATTATAATTAAGGGCTGTTATTATCTTTAATATTATCATACAATATTGTCACTAAGCAAGTGATTTTACCATCTTACACAATATAGTTATGTAATGTCTTATCTATTTTATTAGTATTATAAGTAACATGTAGCATTTTAGCCTTATTCTCATTAAAACTGAGTCCCAATTTCTTCTGGAATATTTCTATTGCTTGGAATACTGCAATAAGAAAAGAACTGCAATTAGTCAAACTTAATAGGATGTCATCTGCAAATAACTGTGTTTTGGGGATTAAATTATTATTTATTAGTATGCCTTTGATATTTTTGTTTGATCTTGTATAATTTGCAAAAGGTTCTATAACTAGAGAAAAAATCAATGGGGACAAGGGACAACTCTGTTTAGTACCTTTAGTAATCATGATTGATTGGGAAGTATATGAGCCTATCTTAATGTATGCAGAGGAATTTTCATAGAGACGTTTGATTAATTGTAAAAAATTGTTTTAAAAATTAGATTCCTCCAGTACTAATAGTAAGTACTCCCAATTAACTGAATCAAATGCACTATTGATAGCCAGACTAACCAAAGTTAGTTCTTTTTTTTTTTGAATTGGCGATCCCTAACTGGGAAAAGCTGAAAGAAGAAGAGTATAATCAATTATTGATAGTATTCTCTTGATATTGTCATAGGTGTTCCTATTCATTATAAACCCACTCTGATCATTGTTTATCAACATGGGAAGAAACTTTCCTATTCTAGAGGCATAGATTGCCATGAATATTTTATAATCTATGTTTAATAATACAATTTGTCTATATGAAGAACATTGTGTTGAGTCCTTGTAAAGTTTTATAATTAGTGCTATTAGGGTGTATTTCCAAGATGGTGGTGCCTTTGTAAGGCCTTTAATTATTGAAAAAAACTCTAACAAAATACTCAAAGCATCCTTAGTCATCATTTTGTATAGTTCAGGTATTATATGATCATTTCCAGGTGCCTTATTAGGTTTTAATTTATTAATTTGAATTTTGAGTTCAGACATTGATGTAGGCTTGTCAACTATTTTTATTTGATCCTCTGAGAGTCTATTTTCAGTATATAATTTTTTATAAATGTTTTAATTAGATCTTGTGCATCCATTGCTGTTTTGTGTTGAGTAATCTTATTAAAATGAGACCTGAAAACATCTAGAATATCTTCTATTTTTGTAACCGTCTTTTTATTACTAGAGGAATGTAGTTCTTTGATGTGGTTAGATTTAACTCTCATTTTGTTCTAGTAACCGATTTATTGAATAATTAGTTATTTTCATCTTTTCTAAATTTATCAGTTTTTTATTGTAAAATTTCTAAATATTTACTCTTTAAATAAATACTATTTATTTATTCGGTTAAGTTATTATTTCATTTTTGACTATCTAATTTTAACTTATCAGTTTTCTCCTGTAAATCTATCAATTCTTTGTCCCATCGTTTCTTTTTTTGTGCATACCAACTTGTAATTTTGCCAGCAAGGTATACTTTTAAACAGTCCCATACAAAAAGCTTTAAGGTGTTATCTCTATAATTAATTAAAAAAGTTGAATTTCTTTATTAAGAACTCCTTAAAGTCTTTCATATTGGTTATATATGCAGGGTTCTATTTAATTGGAATGTTATTAGTAGAGTTCAGTATAACTTAAGATGTTATTGCGTTATGATCTGACAGTGGGCCAGAGACTACTTTAAAGTTATCTATTCTACTAGTTGTTCTTCTTGCAGCTTTTCCCAGTTAGGGGTCACCACAGCGGAACTCCAGTCCACTAATGATTGGCAGTAGATTTTTATGGTGCCGAGTTGCCAGCCCGATGCCCAGCCTTCAACGGGAGAACCTCTTGCTGTGAGGTGACAACACTACCGCTGCACCACCGCAGCTTCATCTATTCTACTAGTGATCTTATTTGAAACATATGCTCTATCTATTTGTGATTGTGTCACATGTTTGTGTGAGAAATGTGTAAAGAAGAGTGAGTCTGATACTGAAAACTCATTTATATCTCTCATATTATATAGGTCAGTGAACTCCATCAAAGCATTCACTGAGGCAGAATTCTTCCTTTTACAGCTAGTGCTGGCATCCTTGTCAGATAAAATAAAATTAAAATCATCTTCAAAAATAATGTTTCCCTTTGATATTCATATTATTTCCCCAAACTGTTGTTTAACTGTCTGTATTCCCAATCCAGGTATCCAATAGACATTAATAAAAGTGCACAGTTTCCTTTGACTCTCTAAAGTCACTGAACAAAGCATGCCTTTTTCATCACTAAATATATTCATGATTTTAGGTAGAGACAAAGAAGTTCTCCATAAAATAGACATCCCTCTTCTCTTTTGTTTATAATGAGAGCTATTCAATACAGAATCGTATTTAGTGGTAAGTCTGTCCAAAACTTCTTTTATTAAATGTGTTTCCTGTAAAAAAGATAACTTGGGAATGAAATATGTTTTAAAAAATTGTATAATCTACCCCCTTTTAAAACCATTATTTTATCCAGTGATATTAATTAATATGCATTTCACATTGGCCATATTACTGAAACAGGAAAAAAAAAGTACTACATATAATACCCTCATATATTTGTAAATAATATGGAACTGAAAAACTTTTATATCCAGTGAACTGCTTGCTCATAGATATAAGTATAATATAATTGAGGTTGTTAACTGTAATTTTTTCTATCAGGAATAGTAATAGTAGACACCAAAAAAAAAAAAGAATTAATTTGTAAACTATTATATATTTATTTATTGATTTATTTATTTATTTCAGTTTGATTACTGGGGAGGTCCACTGGGCTTGGGGGCCCGTTTTCAGTGGAGGCCCGGGGAGAAAAGCTCCATGTGTTTAGTTACATACAGTTACATAAAATTTATAAAAGAAATTGCATAAAAATTTGAATAAAAGTAACAATAAAAGTTTCATGGACTATTGTATTACAAATAACAAAACACAATTTCAAAGGAAATGAACCAGCGAAAGGTGAACCAGTAATCCAAAAGCGCTCCAATACACAAACCACTTTATTAAATAAAAGTCTTGAAGTGCGAAACGCAAACATACACTTTTCGTTGCAAGCATAAAGTTAACTTCCTCAGAAGACAAATAAGCACAATACATAAGGGTACTTAAATAGTAACCTTACATCCAATTAATCACTCAATCAATCTACAATAATTTTGATCAATTTAAAAATAATTAATTAATTAATTTACAAACACAAGGAGAAATCAAACTCTCTTAAAAAATGGTCGCTATATTAAAAACTTGTTTTAGACGGTATATATAAATAAAACACATCATAAAATTGAAACATGAGTTAGAAACACATAAGCTCAGTCGTAAGTCATTACGGTCATCTATTCATAACCGCAATAGTACAAACAGAGCTAGGATTAAAATGAAAAAGGACACATTCTATCACTAGGCAAAATAGCCTCAAATATAATAAAATATATACTATAAAATGTTAATTTTAAAATACACTAACATCTAAAATATGTATATATATATAAATATATATAAAAAATTATATATTCAAAAATATATATAAAAATATATATATGTACAATAATAGATTTAATGACCATATAAATTAAGTCAACATATACTTGTGACTGTTTGTTTATTTGTTTTATTTTATTTTATTTTAGGAATTATAGAATACTAAAACTGTTTAAAATATTCAACATATTTAAAATATTTAAAATATATTTAAACCAAGTCATAGATTATCTTTCCAAGTTCTTAAGTCTTAATATGCATTTAATAGAAGACATTTCATTAATGCCAGGAAACTGGTTGGCATTTGTTGCCAATTGCCATATGAGTTCTTTCCTTTCCAGTTTTAAAGGCTCATACACGCCCCTGGGGTCTTCAGGAACTTGGTCAATAATTTTAAACTTAAAGGAATGGTTTTCATTCATGTGGCAATGTCTAGCAAGGGCATTTTCTAACTTCTCCCTATTAATGCTATAGGTATGCTCATAAATCCTTTCGTGTAACTTTCTATCAGTTTTACCGATGTAGAAGGCTGCACACTTTGCACATTTAGCCATGTAAACCACCTGACGACTACTACAGTTAAATTTGTTTTTTTATTTTGTAGGTAAGGTTCCTTATTGTAAAGGTGCAGCCTTCCTCAATAAACTTACAATAGTTACACATATTACATTTGAACATTCCTGCATTTATTGTGGTGTTAGTATCTTTAAATTGTAAAATTTCTTTGAAATTCAATCCTCTTTTGTAAACTATTCTAGGTTTTTCCGGTAGTAAGCCTCTCCAATTACTATCCGACGTTAATAAATGCCAATTTTTACTCAAAATATTCTTAATATCAAACGCATCCAAATTAAAACAAGTAATAAAACTACAAAAGAATGGTACCTTTACTTCATTAAATATTGTTTGTATTAAATTGTCATTTTCTAGTGGGAATGCCCCCAGTATAGGGATACACATCCCTTCCCATCTCTTATTTTTAACTTCAGTAGCTATTTTACAAATAAATTCACTGGGATAACCCCTCTGAAGAAAAAACTTTTCAAGTAACTTACATTCTTCAATAAAGTCGATGTCTCTTGTTATCATCCTTGCCGCCCTAACTAATTGGCCTTTAACGACCACTTTTTTCTGGTAAGTTGGGTGGCTACTTGAAAAATGGAGAAATGTATTTGAATATGTCTCCTTTCTGTAAATAGTAGAAGCAAATCTTTCATTGACATAATCCTTTTTCAAGTCAATATCTAAGTAATTGATGGAATCTTTACTGCATTTAAATGTAAACTCTAAGAAGTCAGTACTGTTATTAAAGAATCTCATAAGTTTGTCTATACCATCTGGTGGGCCTTCATAAAACATAAAAATATCGTCTAAAAATCGGGTGTAGAAGACTAAGTTATCTTTAATACTCTCATTCTCCAATACAATGTTCCTCTCCCAATGTGCCATTACTAAGTTTGCAATACTGGCACCACACGAGGACCCCATAGCGACGCCGATCTTCTGATGGAAAATTTCTTTATTAAACAATATAAAATTATAAGAGAGGACTGTATCTATTAGCTCACCAACAAGTTGGATTTCACCAATGGATGCCCCTAATAACCTCAACATGTCACTGACCCATTCTATTGCCTTACTATGTGGTATACATGAGTAAAGGTCTTTTACATCCGTAACAAAAAATCCCGCACTTGAAAACTGTAGGTCATTGATAGATTTAAGAAAGGACCATGAATCTTTGGAAATCTGCTTTTCTAACTTAACGTATTTTTGAAGGATTTTATCTATCACTTTTGAACAGCTATAGGTCATACTATTCCTACCATCGACCAATGGCCTCATAGGCGGGTTGTCCAGATTTTTATGGACCTTGGGAATCCCGAATAGTACCGGTGTTTTTACACGTGGTTGCTGTAAAAAATTATACATCTCATTGTCAATCCTTCTTTCAATATACAGTTCCTCATATAAGGATCTGATTCTGCTAAATGCTAAATTCATTTCATTCAAAGATGATTTAGAATAAGTGGTACTCTCCAAAATAATTGTCATTCTGTTTACATAGTCACTGTTAAACATTATAGCCAACCCTCCACCTTTATCAGGCTTCATTACGCGAATGGGTGCTTGCTTTAATAGGTTAAGTAATTCTCTTTCTTCTCTTGTCATATTATAATTATACCTATTTTTAACTTCCTTCAAATTCCACAAGTCTATTTCCATAATTCTTTCAAATAATACTAATGAAGGGTGAAGAGGGGGGTTATAGACACTGGACACAAAAAAATCAGATCTTTCACTAAAGTCTCCCCCCATCAAAAATAATAAATTCAACTTCCTAGTGAATAATTTCAGGTCTATTAGAGTGTGAGCTATATTAAAAGTAGTAGTTGGCACAAAAGTATAACCCCTACTCAAGAAGTCCACCATTTCATTACATATGGAAAGACTAGTATAGTTGAAAATCTTAAAGTCGGCTTTAGAATTTGTAACAACAGTACATTTTGGGTAGTCAGATAAGGATGCCGTAGGAGTCACGACAGCTACTACCACTTCTTCCTCCTGTTCCTCATATTCCTCTTGTTCTGAAAAGTCGAACTCGAAGCTGGGCCACGAAAATTTTGGTTGCCCATTCTTTTCGAATTGAGTCCATTACTTCTATCCGGGTTATCAGAGTCTCTCAAATTAGGCCCATCTTTATAGTTACCTTGCTGAGCTAATCTCTTGCTTCTCCTAACACTATTATCGGTGTTAGGTGTTGACTCATGCTGGGGTGCTATACCAGTATGAGGTTGCTGTATATTAGAGCTTTCTTCTGGGCCGAAGTGGGTCCCAGTGTTCTGCAAAATATCATGTTGGTTAGAGGCTGTATTTGAAGTTTGAGGAGGGTGGGGGTAAGCATTACCCTCACCATAGTCTTTCAAATCTCTATTGATTTTCTTAGTCTTGGTACCATTCATTTTCGACAGATGATCATCTATGCTTAAAAAGCATCTGTCGTATTTGAATTGGTACCTTCCAAAAATAATGTCAGCTTTAATTAATTTGTCCGGTGTTTCTAACTCACCAAGCAAAATGTCAACCATTTCTTGATAGTACACACAAAAAACGTCAAGTAGTTCCAAACCATGCTTGTCGAATAACGCTATGAGTGCACTGTGAAATGGAGAACCTTCAATCAAACCTACAGGAAATTGCCAATGCCTCAAACCCTTTGGAACTATCTTTAGTTTTATGCATTCACGAAAGTAGGCAATTTCCAGCTGTAATTTCCGTGTTTTAAAAAGTTTTTCGTCAAATAAATTAAGTTTTAAGTTAATGTCATTGCTTACCTCAGGTGCTGTGGGTGGGGTATTATTTGGTTGTAATCCAGTAAACGTAAAAGCCCTATGTACCCAAATGGAAAGTGATTCACGCTCTACAGTCTGTGGGTTTTCTAACCCTACCCCAGCGTAAGCACTCCCTGAATCTCCTTGTGTTCCAACCCTGTTAATGCACTGAAAAGTGCCCAAGTTGTTTGTTGGACCTGTCGACGCCAAAGCCCCATCGGGTACCCGGCCAGTAGAGTTGATGTTACAGGTTGTGAAAGCCAGTTAACTTCGTCCATACGTTGTGAAAGTCGGTCGACTTTCTGCGTAAGCAGTTCAATCAGGGCAGTAAGATTCCCATCGCCCTCGTTTTGATCCAAAGTGGATGTAGAAGCGCTCGCAGGAACTGATTCCATAGTAAAAACTAACAAAACACAATTTCAAAGGAAACGAACCAGCGAAAGGTGAACCGGTAATCCAAAAGCGCTCCAATACACAAACCACTTTATTAAATAAAAGTCTTGAAGTGCGAAACGTAAACATACACTTTTCGTTGCAAGCATAAAGCTAACTTCCTCAGAAGACAAATAAGCACAATACATAAGGGTACTTAAATAGTAACCTTACATCCAATTAATCACTCAATCAATCTACAATAATTTTGATCAATTTAAAAATAATTAATTAATTAATTTACAAACACAAGGAGAAATCAAACTCTCTTAAAAAATGGTCGCTATATTAAAAACTTGTTTTAGACGGTATATATAAATAAAACACATCATAAAATTGAAACATGAGTTAGAAACACATAAGCTCAGTCGTAAGTCATTACGGTCATCTATTCATAACCACAATAGTACAAACAGAGCTAGGATTAAAATGAAAAAGGACACATTCTATCACTAGGCAAAATAGCCTCAAATATAATAAAATATATACTATAAAATGTTAATTTTAAAATACACTAACATCTAAAATATGTAAATATATATAAATATAGATAAAAAATTATATATTCAAAAATATATATAAAAATATATATATGTACAATAATAGATTTAATGACCATATAAATTAAGTCAACATATACTTGTGACTGTTTGTTTATTTGTTTTATTTTATTTTATTTTAGGAATTAAAGAATACTAAAACTGTTTAAAATATTCAACATATTTAAAATATTTAAAATATATTTAAACCAAGTCATAGATTATCTTTCCAAGTTCTTAAGTCTTAATATGCATTTAATAGAAGACATTTCATTAATGCCAGGAAACTGGTTGGCATTTGTTGCCAATTGCCATATGAGTTCTTTCCTTTCCAGTTTTAAAGGCTCATACGCGCCCCTAGGGTCTTCAGGAACTTGGTCAATAATTTTAAACTTAAAGGAATGGTTTTCATTCATGTGGCAATGTCTAGCAAGGGCATTTTCTAACTTCTCCCTATTAATGCTATAGGTATGCTCATAAATCCTTTTGTGTAACTTTCTATCAGTTTTACCGATGTAGAAGGCTGCGCACTTTACACATTTAGCCATGTAAACCACCTGACGACTACAACAGTTAAATTTGTTTTTTATTTTGTAAGTAAGGTTCCTTATTGTAAAGGTGCAGCCTTCCTCAATAAACTTACAATAGTTACACATATTACATTTGAACATTCCTGCGTTTATTGTGGTGTTAGTATCTTTAAATTGTAAAATTTCTTTGAAATTCAATCCTCTTTTGTAAACTATTCTAGGTTTTTCCGGTAGTAAGCCTCTCCAATTACTATCCGACGTTAATAAATGCCAATTTTTACTCAAAATATTCTTAATATCAAACGCATCCAAATTAAAACAAGTAATAAAACTACAAAAGAATGGTACCTTTACTTCATTAAATATTGTTTGTACTAAATTGTCATTTTCTAGTGGGAATGCCCCCAGTATAGGGATATACATCCCTTCCCATCTCTTATTTTTAACTTCAGTAGCTATTTTACAAATAAATTCACTGGGATAACCCCTCTGAGTATTACAAATAACAGTAATCAGAGACTGAGAAGTAAAAGAAAAACTCCCAAATATTCAATGGGAAAAATCCAGTTGTAGGCAAGAAATCTGGATGTATTAATTAGGAATATAAGCTGAGTATATTAAAGAGGTTAGGTAGGTAAGTAAGGTTAGCCAGGAGAGAAGTGGGAGGATAGCTTCAGAGGTAAAGGCTGAGGAGTGCAATTGCATTTCCTGTTTTGGTAGAGGTAGGAATGAAGCTGTTTTTTGAAGATGTTTGGGTTGGTATAGGTCCTAAGTAAGGAGGGCAGAGCATTCCATTTTTTGGCTAGGGTAAAGGATAAGAGCAGTTGACCTGCGGGGCATTTAGGTTTTTGTACTGTGATTAGGTTTTGGTGAGAGGATCTAAGTGATCTAAGGGGGTATAAGGCTGTAGAATATTAGAAAGAGCAGGGCAGTTTGAGGGGTGGAAGAATAATTTGTGGACAGTTGAAATTTGGAGAAAGTCAAGGTGATTGGGAAGTTCCAGCCAGTTTAAGGAGTGGAGGGAGGTGCAATGATGAGAGGAGGATTTGGCATTTGTGGCAAATCTAGAGATTTTGTTGTAGCATTGTTCCAATTTGGAGGTAAGTGTAGACGATAAATTAGTGAGGAGGGGAGCGCCGTACAGGAGAGAGGGAAGAAGGAAAGTAGAGGCAAGCATAAGTCTGTTGTGAGGAGAGAGGAAGTGGTTGTTTCTATACAGTAGTTCAAGTTTTATGTGAGGTTTTTTCTATGTTTAGTTGGATATGGTCATTAAATTTTAGTTGGTCATCAATTATAACGCTGAGAAGCTTGGTGGAGGAGACAATCTCAATGCTGGCGGTGTTGTGACTGGTAATTAAAAATGAGTTCTTATCTAGAGAGGATGATTTAGATGGGGTAAAAAGGAGGATTTTAGTTTGTTTGCATTTAGGGCAAGATGATTTTGGAGCATCCAGTTTTCTGTGGTAGAAAAGGCAATCTGTGTTTGGGTCTTTAGTTCTGCTAGATTTGGGGCACAACAGATTAAAGTGGAATCATCGGCATATTGCACAACTTTGGTGTTGGGAATAGCTTTATGGAAGTCATTAATAAAGATGTTAAATAGTAATGGGCCTAGAATGAAACCTTGTGGTACACCAGTAGGGGTAGGAAGGAAAGAATAGGTAGCTTGGCCCCATTTCACAGCTTGGGACCTGTTTGAAAGGTAGCTGGAGAACCAAGAGAGGGTTTTTTGGCAGATGTTGAGATTAGATAGGTGGTTTAGAAGGAGTGAATGAGAGATGGTATCAAAGGCTTTGGATAAATCTAGAAGAACAGAGGAGACTAAGTTACCGGAGTCATGTGCTGAGTTGACAGAGTGTAAGAAGGAGAGAAGGGCAGTGGTAGTACTATGTCCAGGGTGGAAGCCATGTTGGGTAGGGAAGAGAAGTTGGTGTTTGGTAAGGAATGGCAAGAGTTGCAGGTGGATACATTTTTCAAGAATTTTGGATATAGGGGAGAGGATGGCTATGGGATGGAAGTTGGAGACAGAGCATGTTTTGCCACCCTTGTGGAGAGGCAGAATGAAGGCAGAGTGCCATAGTTTGGGTACATAGCATTCAAGTAAAGACCTATTTATTAGGATGCTGACGGGTATGGCAATAGAGTCAGAAGAAATTTTTAGGAAGGAAGATGGAATGTTATCAGGGGCATTTGAACAAGGCTTTAGTTTTGGAGAAGTTTCTTTATAAGGTTGGTGGATACAGGTTTTAGTTCAAAGGAGGGGGCAAGGGATGCAGGGACTGAAGATTGAGCAGGGAGGGTGGGAGGGTTATTGTTGGAGAAAGTTTTGGTTAGATCAGCGATAGAAGAGGTAAAGAATGAATTGAAAAGGGAGGCTACTTCGAGGTCTGATTTGCTGGTATCAGGGGAGGGGTTGCTTTTTGTACCTGGTCTAAGGAGGGAATTGATAGAATTCCAGAACTGTTTAGAATTTCTTGCATTGTTTTCTTGTAGTTGGATATAGTAGGACTTTTTATCCCTAATGACTTGCTTTTTGGCTAAGTTTCTCAACTGCTTATATTTGAGGAAGGTTTGTGGATCCTTATGTTTAAGGTGGACTTTCCAGGTTTTATCTCTTTGAAGCATTATCTTTTTAGTGTCTTTAGAGAGCCAGGGGGAGTTAATAGTTTTGATTCTTTTTGTTCTAATAGGGGCTTGGGAGTTAAGGACAGTTAAAAATGTAGAATTGAAGTAGTCAATGGCTTCATCTAGTGGTAGTGTTTTTAGGAGGTTCCAGTTGGATAGTTTAAGAAAGTTCGAGAAGGAAGTAGGGTTAAAGTTAGATAGGTTACGAGTATGAATGTAGTGGTGAGAGTGTGGGGAGGAGGGAGTAGCACAAATGGCGAAGGCAGAGAAATGGTCTCCTAGTGGGTCAGGGGTGACGCCTGATTTTGTAATTTTATTTGGGTGAGATTCTAGGATCCAGTCAAGTATTGTGCCAGGGGGGATTAGATTTGTTGGGTCGAGTGAAGGAATTAGTAGTTGAGTGAACTTGAATAGGTTGATGGCTATAGTGGGATTGGTGCTATTGATTTTTCCCCAGTCAATATTTACATCACCCATAATGAAGGTTTCTAGGTTAATATTGGAAGAGGTCCAGGAGAGGATGTCTTCAAGAGTACTGGTATTGTTACCAGGGGGAATATAGAGGCAAATGATGCAGATGCTTTTATGGTTGTTTATTTTTAGTAAACCAATCACAATTTCAGAGTTGTTAAAAGAGGGGATGGGGTTAGGGTAGGGAGTAATGGACAAGAGGTTGGAGTAAAGTAGAGCAACTCCACCACCTCTTTTGTTTGGCCGGTCTGACCGGAGACAATGAAATCCTGGAGGAAAGAACTCTGAGTCAGAAATATCAGGTTTTAACCATGTTTCAGAGATAGCAGCAATGTCAGGAGAGTTATGACTGAGCCAGGCATGGAAGAGAGTTAATTTATTTTTTAGGCTTTGGGCGTTAATAGTAATGCATTTGAGGTTTTTGTTAGGGTGTTTGTTGTTAGAGTGTGGGAGAATAGAGGGAGAGAAATTAGGGCCTGGGTGGGGGTGAATGTCACCAGCTAGATAAAGGTAGGGGAGGTGGGGGGGTGTTGTTTTCTGATTTGTAATTAGTTGGAGGAGGGCGGAAAGGCTTTGGTTTAGGTTTGGAGTTATTATTTATGGTAGGGAAATGTTTTACTTTTGATAGAAGGGAGGGGTGGGAGGGAAATAAAGAAGCAGAGATATTATGGTAGTGGGATGATAGGAGGTTTTGGGGAGAAGAAGGAGGAGAGGGTATGTGGAAATTGGTATAGTTGGTTATTTGGTAAAGGTATAATAGAAGTATGGTAGAGGATGAGAGCAGGAGGAGTTTGGTAGGAAGGGTGGGCATGATAATTAGATTTGGTAGGAGGTGATAGAAAGAGAAAGTTGAAGAGATGAAAGGAGTGGGTGGGGAGTGGTTTAGAGAGGAAGGTCTATGGCAGGAGGGAGGGGAGGGGCAGGTGTATCAGGATTGGTTGGTGAAGAGGGAGGGGTAATTTAACAGGATAGGCTGGAATAGTGGGAGTGGCTGGAAGGTGAAGAATAAGTGTAGGAGTAATGGGGGCGGGTGAGAATTGGGGGCAGGGTAGGGGAGGGGAGTGAGCCCACAGGGCGGACGGAGCGGGAAGAGCCAAGGAGACAGGAAGGCCTGAGTAAACAATCAGTAACCCCAAGGCTGAAAGTAGAGAGTTGTAGCAGGGGCGCAGGTAACTGGTTGTAAACTTGTTTTTTAGAGGAGTGTATTAGAGTATGACTAGGGGCTTTGTGTGGTTCAAGGGGAGCACGCTAGTAGTAAGTATATGAGAGAGTGCAGGATCCTTAAAGGAGGGCAGAGACACTGTTAGGCAGGGAAAAGTTGTGAAGCAGGGAGAAGGAGTATTACTATTCTGTATGTATGGAGTATGCTGCCATCTAGTGGAAAAAGGAGGGAGGTGCACTTCGAGGAAAGATGTTCCCTGGAGAAGATTATGTTTGGAGAGATTAGAAAGAGGCAATAAAATGTATTATATGACTTAAAGAGAGAAATCCAGGTTTTATAAGTGTTAAAACAGTAATGTTGAGGTAAATGTAACAGAAAGTGCCAGTCAATTAAAACCTTTTATCCAGTATTTCTTACATGCGCATGCACACACACACACACACACACACACACACACACACACACACACACACACGCATGCACATGCATGTACACACGCGCACACACACACACACACACACACACACACACACACACACACACACACACACACACACACACACACACACATGCACACACACAGAAAAAGAACTCTGTATAAATTGTCTCCTGAGAAAAGGGTGGGAAAGAAACATTCTATTAGAACCCGCTCTGTAAGAAGGAAATACCACTGCCAGTAAACAACTTTCATTCATGTTACACTGAGAAAGAAGACTGGTATTAAGACCCTATGCTGTAACATTTCTTGTTATCATTTTATTTTTTGTTATAGCAATTTGATACACACGCTCTCTATCTTTTTTTTGTATATCTATCTTAGCAGGAGAGGGGAGAACAAAAGAATAACTGACAGATTTCAAAGTGAAGCCTTAGCATCCTAATGACGCCTCCAGGTGCATCTGCAGTTAACTCCTACTGATGCCTTTAGGCGTCAAATATTGCTTGTTCATATTTGCATCAGTAATTCCAAAACCATGCTGCGTACAAGGTTTTAAAAGCTTTCATCTTAAAGCTTACACAATGGCAAACTTAATTGCATTAATATTTGACATCTGTCTAGTGCAGGTAAATATATATTAACTGTTGTTTTTATGATATTAATTTATATAGATATAATTTTCACATTTTTCTAAATATCTCAAAAACCAAGTAACACAGAAAGAACTCCTTAGCCTCATATGAAAGCTCTCAACCAGATGAATAAAATTCTTCTGATACTATGTGTGTAACTTGAATGTTTGCTAAGCTACTATAAGTTGTTTACAAAATATTACAAATGTAATAATTACTGTGCTTACTGTGACTTACAAAAATTTGGTTTAAGTCCTAGAACCTAAATAATACTGCCGCTATAAAATAGTTTGTGTTGAAGAGTTTACCATCTATATTTCTTTCATAATCCCTGTGGTTCCAGAGATATGAACATTTGTTTGAAATGTGAGGACATAATTTAATTCTGTCAAAAGGCTTAGGCTCCACTCATTGGAAGTTACAGTGCGAACTTCCTGAGCTCCATTGGAGTGAATGAGTTAAAGCACAGAAATTGTCTTCACTACTGTATTTCTCCTCTCCTAACCCCCCCCCCCCCAACAAATAAACTGACACCAAACAGCACAGATAAGACTACACAAGAAAAAAATGTGAAAGAAAAAATAGGAAAAAAAGAAAACAGCTTCATGCACACTCACCCACCATTTTATCACTATATTAGTAAAGAAGCACTCATAAACAGCATACGTCTGATATATCTTAGACAAAGTACATCCAAGTCATATACATACAATACCTTACATATTCCAATCAACCATGACATTTGAATTAAGAGTTAAAAGTTAAAAACACCATAAACATTTAGTCCATTCACAACACACGTATTTAATGTACTGTGAGCAACTTGCTATTATGTTATCATGAACTATCACTTTAGGATTTATGTGGCACATATATGAAGAAAGGAAGCCAGGATACATATGTAAAGAAAGCTTATTATTAAAGAGTTAATTTCTTAATACTTATTAAGCTAAGGCATGCATTTAATATGGAAAATAAAGAATATTAGCTTACCAGTATATATAGGAAAAGAAAGAGTAATATTTATTTACCGTATAGAGAAGTGAAGCCTTGTTACCTTCCTTTCATTAATATCTCCAGTAACTGAACTGGTAAACTTTAATCTAGTACCCACTCTCTTTCAGGACCTACCCAAGGCCATTGATACAGTTTGCCACCAAAAACTCTTAAATACACTATCAGCTATAAGATTAAACAATTCTTCTCTCCACTGATTCCATAGCTATTTAACAGGGAGAGAACAGGCTGCAAAAGAGCAGAATGAGTACTCCACCTTCATACCCGTATCAGCCGGAGTTCCCAAAGGCTCCATTATAGGAACCCTATTATTTAACCTATTAAATCAACTACCTCAACTTAGCAACCCTGTGTGCAAATGTAGTGCAATAGTCTAATGATTACACATTAGTATCCTTAGCAAAAACCCTGGAAACTCTATAAAGTGTAACTTGGGCATCCTTCTCATCAATTGAAAACTGTCTTGAAAATTCTCTTCTCCTCAACCTCCAGTAAACAAAATTATTGTTATTTATTCCCAAAACAGTACAATAACCAAAAACAATTGTCCACCATAACCTCTAAAAGCAACACTGATAGAACCAATGGACCCCACAAAACTAGTAGATGTTATCATTGATAAACTAAAACATAAACATATCATACAAGTCATAAATAAAATAAAAATTAAAAAATAAACTCATCAAAAACTGTGCAATCTCTATAGAGCAAAACCATTCCTTACTGACACAGCAAGAGAAAGTATTGCTTCAGCCTACTTCTTATGCAACTGTATGTAGTATCTGTTTTTGCCAATCTAACTGCCACACTAACCTGCAAACAATGCTACAATAAATTAGCTAAGTTTGCCATCATCATACCAAACAGAATGGCACGTAAACAACTAAACTGACAAGCTTTCACATCTTCTCAATTCTTCTCAATTGGCAGTAATCCATACTCAAACATATGAACCAGAACTATGCCCAAGCCTACCTAATACCATCCGCTATTCCCCAGGTAGAACCTTACACTCCTCAGACAAATCCCTGCTTGCTATCGCAAAAGTCAAAAACAAAACAGGTGACTCACTCTACTCAAACTGCATCTAAAACTCTGGAACTCTGTCCCAGCATACTTAAAACAGATAGAGAACCTAGGTCCTTCAAATCAGAACTCAAACAGTACCTCACACAGGCCTGGCTATGCCGCAGTGGCACTCCAGGATAAATAAATTCCGTCTCTCCTTTCACTTCTCTCCTCTCTTCAATAACATACACAATTACTTAAACATCTGAGTTTCTCACCTTTCTCAATTCACCACATACATTTTCTTTCGTTCCCTCAGATCAAATAGCTTAACAACACCTCACTGTATCGATGTACATAAACATATAGGTCCAAAATATTACTACAGAATATCTCAATTACTAAAATCTGATTAAAACTGTTTTCTACAAGGAGTCTGTTTATCTTAAATTATATAATGTTGTTTTACTCCTTTGAAATGATGTATGTTTGTATCATAAGTTTAATGCTCTCATGTGCTGTATGACCATGCATTGTAACGATATTATGTCTCCCTTTGCACTACTGAATAAATTATGTACATATCAATGTATTTCGAAGATTAATGTACTTCCCAGACCCAGTTGGACCTACCCAGTAATTGCAAGCAATAAAGAAATAAAAAATTCTCATTTTGAGTGAGGAATTTACTATTCTGTATGCTGAAGGGAGGAGCTGTCTTCCAAGTGCCACAATATTGTACTTTTTTGCATTTAATCTGAGCCCATATTTCAGAATACCAAGTATTTACAGTGTAAGTTCCTGCTGAAGGGGACTTGACAATAACTCTCTGCTTGCAATCATATGCAGACTTGGTTAGCTGAATGTCTTGGTTTCCAGTCTGCAGAAAGCACCTTAGCTGGCTCCTCTGTAGCCAAGGCCCACCCATCCTTTTGGTCACTATGAACATAGCTGAGAAGACAGATATATCTTAATGGATAAACTGAGCTTCATCCTAGAACTTGTATCCTGTTTCACCACCACAGTCCAGTGCAATGACCATAATACTGCTGCCACTACATACATTCACCGGTCCATCTCCCAGTTCCCTCTAACCTTGTACATGAACGCTTCTCTAATGTACTTAAGTATCTCCACTTAAGCCAGATGTTCTCAACATATTTATATACAACAATCCACTCTCTTTGAAAAATAACTATTCCCTCAGATTTGGAGGTACTGATTCTCAACCCATCAGCTTTCCACTGAGCAATGAACCACTGCAGTACATGTGAGAGATGATAATCACTGGAGGCCAAGAGAACAACATTATCTGCAAACAAAAGGGATGCAACACTCTGTCCTTAAACTGTATACCTTCCAAACTGTGTCCATGGCATAATATCCTTGCATAAAGCTCAGAAACAGGAGAGACAAAATATGACAGAGTTCCATACAGTAGATGTATTCAGCTTAAAATGTAGACATAACTCTCAGTCATCAAATGGAGGACCTGAATGCACAAAGTAGTAATCCCCCAGACTCCCAAACTCTTGCGACACCTCCAGCAAGATATTCTGAGGTACACAGTCTATATGTGTTTTCCAGGTCCACAAAACATGTGTAGATAGGACTGGCAAATTCCTACAGCTCCTTTTAGTATCAATGGGAAGACAAAGCATTGGTGCATTGTTCCACAGCCAGGATAGAATCTGCATTATTTCTCTTGAATCAGAGGTTTTCCCCTTTCCATCAAACTGTCTTAGGTTTTCCCAGGAAGGCTATAATGTGAGATCCTTCAGTCCACCCTTTCCAAAAAATGGAAATGACTATCTCAGTCTGCCACTCCGGAGGTACTGTCCCTGCTTTCCAGTCAGCATTGAAAAGGTGTGTTATCCATGTCACCCCCACCAATATTCACACCTTCAGCTTTTCCGGCCATCTCACATCCTTTCTTACAGCCTTGCCACTACAAAGGTGTTTAATCCCTGCAGTGACCTTATTAACACAAATGCACCTAATCTTACCAGCTAATTTCAGTACTGTCTCTCCTGAGAAAGGATTGGCTCTTTGTTCAGGATTTCCTCTTCTACCTCTTAAAATCATTCCAAGCCAAAGACAGCATTTGTTTACCTTTGCTGTGAAAATTCTGAGTAATGTTCTCTCCATCTCTCTTGAGTAACTGGGAAGGATCCAGAAAGTATAAGGGGGACTGAAACTCTACATATAGTGACAGTTTTTATTACTTCTACACAAGGTTCTATAATCAAACAACTTACCCAAGGGTGGTTCCCTATCTTAGTTTGGAGGTGGCCTTCAGGAGAGACCCAGGGCAGGTGTGAAGATTTGTACAAGCCTCCTTAGCTAATTGCCACAGAGATGGAGTTTGTACCAATAGATGAGAGTGTCACTTCACTAAGACTAAGACTGCACATTAATGAAAGAAAACCCCTGACTGTTGTTTGTGGATGTACTTTTAACAGCTAGTCAGAGTATTCTGCCATCTTGGAGACTTTGGGTACAGTGCACAACCAGGTACCATCCTCTGAATTAGTCCTAAACGGAGATTTTAATGCTCATGTGGGGGATAACAGTGATACTTAGAAGAACATGATTATAAATAACAGTATAAACTAAGCCTGAGTGATGAATTATTATTGGCAGTATATGATAACTATAGATTATACATAACTAGCATCATGTTCGAACACAAGGCTGCTCATTTGTGTTCCTAGCATCTCAGCAAGTCATCAGACCAGAGGCCATATATTCTGGACGGTCTGGTGAAGACAGTTGATGAGCTGTCAACTGATTATCACTTGGTGTGGAATTTGGTCAGATGGACAGGCAATGGCTAATCAAGACCCTAGAATCACAAATATGTACTGCAGGTGTTTTGCGAATGCCTAGTAGATGCTTCTGGGTAGGAAGAGTTAATTCCCACCACCATAATACCTTCGCCATTATCCCAAGGAAGGTCAGGAGTACAGTCTGAATGGATCTCATTTGAGACTCCAGTAGCTGAGATTGGGGCCAAAATGTGATCAGTGCTTATCATACCAGTAACCAAAAGACCTGTTGATGAACACTGATGGGAAGGGAGAGTAATAGTCAAGTTAAAGTAAGAAACCTTATTTATAGTGCTGGCTGTGGGTGGGGTGGGGTTTAGTATTCAGATTTTGCTTTTAGATACTAACAGACCAGGAAGGCAGCTGCTAAGTCAGCCACTAAAGCAAAGGCCCCTATATGGCAGGAGTCCAGAGAAGCCATAGAAAATGTCTTTCAGATGGTTTTAAGGAAGTACATTGAATTATATTGCTCTGCAGTTCTTCACTGTATGGCTATTATTATCTGGGGTAATCCTTTTTGATATATACATGTGTAATATACATATGTATATGTTTATGTATATATATATATATATATATATATATATATATATATATAAATGTATGTATGTATATATATATATATATATATATATATATATATATATATATATATATATATATATATATATAGTTTACCATCTAAATGTTGAAACACATCCGTGCAAGTGTTTGGAATGCCGAACCTAAATGTCGAATTTTTAAATAATTTTCTCCTCTAATGTAGAACATGGTAAAATTGGAGTTCAACAATCGCTGTTTCCAGGAGTTTTTGCAAAACACATTTGCTGTCCAGGAAATAGAACAGAAATAGATCTCTGGCATTGTAGATTTGGTAAAACAATTTCCGACATTACGTAACCTTGAAATCGGCTTTTAGCACAAGTGTCGGTCATAGAGATGCGCTTTAACATTTTGATGGTAAACCTATATGGCACAGTGGTACAACGGTAGCATTATCATCTCACAGCAAGAAGTTCTCCAGTTCGATTCTCGGCTGAGGTGCCTTCTGTGCAGAGTCTGCATGTCCTCCCTGCATTCATGTGGGTTTCCTCTGGGTACTCCGGTTTCCTTCCATGTTACAAAGACATGCGTCTGGAGCATTTCTCCCCAGGCCTCCGCTGAAAAATGGCTTTGTTCCAAGTCAGATTTTCCCAGTAAACAAATGTTTAAATAAAAATAAATGTGTGTGTGTGTGTGCGTGTGTGTATATATATATATATATATATATATATATATATATATATATATATATATATACACACACATATGAACACACACATGCACACATATGACTTTAATTTCTGTGGTTCTTCACTTGCTTTAGCTTTTCTTTTAATCTTTATGAATTCCTTATGAGAAATGACAGTATCACCTGTTGTAAGGCACAGACTAATTCCATTCTGGATCAGGATTCATCATGATGTACTAATAATATAAAACTCAGTTCTGTGCATATGCCCTCTTTTCCTGAACTTCTTGACTCTACTGTAAAACAATTTCACACCATACTGTACCCCATTGTGGTAAGTTCAGTATTAAGTATATTTATGATGGACATGTTTGCTACAAATATAACCTGAACAGTAATGCAAAAAAGTAGTTGTTCTGGATCTCAGTTTCACTATCTGTTAATCTCTATTGTATTAAAGTCTACAATCTAAACTATAATAAAGACAAGCTGGGCTGCATTCTCGGAGCACTTTGTAATTAGATAGGTCTTAACCTTGGCAACAAATATTCCAAGATCTGTGCTGGTGACTGGTGTGACAGCACAGGGTCTGGGACAGAGAATGGTTTGCTTCCAGAAGATAGTTTGGAATGAGTAACAAAAAGGAAATTATGGAAGAATGAATCCCATCAAAGGATTCTAGGTGGCATTCAGCAGAAAAAAGTGAAAAAAAAATAATAATAAAAAAGCATCATGTGTAAGCAAATGTAGAAGGAAGGCATTTCAAATGCAAACCAGTTGTATTAAATTGTAGACAAAGTAATGTTCACAGAGTGGATAAAGAACCAATATATCTTACTAAGTTAAAATTTTAGTTAGGAAAAGACTGATGATGGCTCAGAAGATACAAGAGTTTGGATATATTCAGCTGGGGAAACGAATATCCCAAATGACCAGTGCTGTTGTGGCAGAAACATTTTTGTTTTTTAGTTTGGAGCAGTCTTAATGCTGTGGTTCTCAAGCTAATAGGAGAAAGACAGTGTAAAACATAGGAGACTTAAGATATGGCTGCCCAGACTAATGTTACCTTTTTCTTTCACATTTGTGAATGTATTAATGACACAGGCCTTTCTACAGCTGATAGAGTGCAACTTCAAATGTCAAGACATGTTACTGTTACAATTTCCTGAATATGAGGGATTGCACACCTTTATATGTGTCTTAGATAGTCGGCATTTCATTAGGTCAAATGTTCTGTTGCTTACTTCTTTTTTTATTTTTAATTTTTATTTTAAGATGGAAGAAGCGAAGCAGTTGGTGAGAGGTGCCATCTTAGCTGGTATACTTGGTGACCTCGGCTCTGGCAGTAATGTGGACCTCTGCATCATCACCAAGGACAATGTGGAATTTATCCGGCCATTTGATGTTCCCACAAAACGTGGAGTCAGGTGAGAAAGAATACAGAAATTGCACAGCAGTTTAAGTACAAATATGAGTGAGGAAAAAATTATCAATTTGGAACAGGGAAAGATTCATTTGTTTGGATAGATGGGTGAAATGCACCAAATGTACCAGTTTTAGTTACATTTGACCATTTGATGTTCCTGCAAAACGTGGAGTCAGGTGAGAAAGAATACAGAAATTGCACAGTAGTTTAAGTACAAATATGAGTGAGGAAAAAATTATCAATTTGGAAGAGGGCTTTTGGAGATTCATTTGTTTGGATAGATGGGTGAAATGCACCAAATGTACCATTTTCAGTTACAACCTACTCACTTTTAAAAGTAAAATACTGTAGTTCAAATACAGCAAAGCCAATATTAGGAAATGTCTGAAGAAAATACTCATTTCTTTTCTAACTAAATGACAACTGAAGATGCCACTATGATTTCCATTGAGTATGGCCCTGCAGAAGTATAAACGTAGTACTCTGATGGCTGACGTATGTAAGAGTATCTATGCAGCTACATTTACCTCTCTGAATGAGTAATGAAAGCTGGGTAGTAAAGGCAGATAGAGTGGGTAGCTGAATAATAGATTGGCAGGAGTTTAATACTGAAGGAACCATGATGGGAAAGATGATGACCAATAACAGGAAAGAATGAGGACTGAGAAAATCTAAATGATTTTGCAGGTTGCCTATCACTGATCAGATAATACAGAGACTTCTAAAGGCTAAGATTGAACAATCTGTAGATCAAAATACTACTGAGATGGTGACTCAAAGTTCTTTTTTGTTTTATTTTTGCTCCCACGGCTAACTACCAGCTTGCTCCCTATGTCCTCTCCTCATTCACTGGGTCTACTGGACCTTCCTTAGCCTTCTTTAACCTTACACCAAACAAAGTCTGGGGCTAATAAGGAGATTGAGGAACTTACTGCAATATCATGTTGCTGTAGGGAGTGTTTTTTCAGCTATGCCTATCTATCTATTCTCTTTCCCCTCATACACATGCCCCTGATGTCCCTTGGCGTATGATGTAATGGGTTGGTGTATCATCCTGTTTATGAGACAACTCAGCCATTACTCCCACCTTCCTTAGACTTCACTCCCAGAAAGTCTCTGTAGCCTGAGTTGGCGATGATTAATATATTCCTTATATGTTTTTTATATTGTGTTTTTGCTTATCTACACACAGCTAAGCCACAACAAGAAACTAGTCTACTGCACTAGTATTACATGTACTACTTCTGAATGTGAAGTTCTGATCATTTATAAAATCAATTTCATTTATACATATAAAGAAAGTTCCCTGACTAGCAGTAGACAGCCCATGTGGTCAAAACTTGAGGAATACACTATTGCTGAGAGTTCTCTAAATCAACAGATTGACACACATTGTCTTTAACGACAAATAGTGCTCTGTAGGATGCTATGATCCTTTCTAAAGCCATGCTGATGACTAGTAGAGAGCATACCAGAAGCTTCTATGTGAGAATAAATGTGTGTGGCTGCAGTCTCTTCACTCTTAGGAGTCATAAGATCAGTCTAAAACAGTCTGTTGATGACTATGCTGCTGTTTTGGGATGGTTATAATGCTTGCAATTTTCTAGAAGTTGGGAAAATGCATCCATGAGGTAGAAATGCTAATGATACGTCTTAAGAGAGTGACAATGAATGTGCAGCATGCCAGAAGAAACTTGGAGCAAAGTCATATGACATCTGAATACACAACCATCTTATGTATAAATTAGGTAAAACACATTGATCCACCTTCATGCAGAGAAACCTTACCATCAAGCTAATCCTCTGCTGACCTTTCAATCTACCGTCCCTTAAGTGATCACCACCTGCTCTCAAGCACCATTATTTTAATTTCTGTCCATTTGTATATTTCATAACCCTCCACCTGTTGTCACCCTCACTGTATTTGTCCAACTAGTTCCGATATTACCATTATACCCTGCATGCCCATGTTCATAATGTATACTCCCTTATCATCATCATCATCATAAACCCCCTTTTACCCCATTTTCTACATGGTGTTGGGATGTTATGTTAACTGTCACTATCTCAATCGATTCAATGCCACTTTCCTACCTTCTTCAACAGGAATGCCTGACTGTCACAGGTCTTCCCTCACACAATCCATCCTTCTGCTTGCTGGATCCCCTCATTTCCTCTTACCTTCTTCTGGCTGGCTGGCTGTCTGTCCCAAATCTTCTTCACCAGATTGCCTTCTGCTTTCCTGCATGTTGCCCAAACCACCACAATCTATTCTCTTTGACATTCTCTGTAATTGAGGTTACTTGGACTTCTGCTCTGATGTCCTGATTTCTTCATCTGTTCCACAGTGTGTATACCACTACCCACCTCAGGCATTCCATCGCCATCACTTCTAGGTTTCTCAGCTGCTTTACTGCCCAGGTTTCTGTACCATATAGTGGTACTGGTCACAACTCTGTTTTCTACACCTTACTCTTCAGGTTTTTAGCATTTTTCTGTCACACATTACCCCCTGGTACTCTGTTTCAGTTAACTGCAGTCCATCTGATTCTAGCTTTTCTTTCTTCATTCAGACTTCCCCTTCATACTTGAAGAAGTTAACTTATTCCACTAAGTTTCCTTCTGCCTCAGTTTGTATTTCTTTTGATTTCTTATCTGTAGTCAGTTTCATCCTTTGTGCCTTCCATTTTACATTCCAGTCCCCTATTATTTGCTGACGTTCTTGTATAGCCCCTGCTTTATTTCTTTCTCTGCACTCAGGGTGGCCACGGTGGTGCAGCGGTTAGCGTTGCTGCTTCAAAGCAAGAGGTTCTCCGGTTCGATCCTCAGCTGGGGTGCCTTCTGTGTGGAGTCTGCATGTCATCCCTGTAGTCATGTGTGTTTCCTCCAGGTTGTCTGGTTTCCTCCCACATCCCAAAGACATGCTGTAGGTGGATTGGATACTCTAAATTGACCCTAGGCATGTGTGTGTGTGTGTGTGTGTGTGTGTGTGTGTGTGTGTGTGTGTGTGTGTGTGTGTGTGTGTGTGTGTATGTGTGTCTGTGTATGCCTTCTGTGGAACTCGACACCGTAAAAACTTCACTGACAATCATGAGCGGACAGGTGATCCACTGTGGTGACCCCTAATCGGGAAAGCTGAAAGAAGAAGATTTCTTTCTCTGCACTCACTGTAATATTCTTAGCCTGTCCTTTCATTATCTGAATCTCCACTCTTTCTTACCAACACTTGCAGTGATGGTGTTTGGAATACTTTTTTCAAATACTTCTCCCCATATTACACTATACTGGTGCTACACCAGTCTGACTTCTAGACACTCCCACTACATATGAGTTTTGTCTGTATTAACCTCCACATTTCTCCAACAGTTAGCTGTGGCTCTCCAATGCCATTTAGCTTTCCTAGCTGGGAATTCTGTATCATTTATGCAAAAGTCTCTAGTATCTATTCCCTACCAGTCTAATATAACTTAATACCTTTGCCATCTTAAATATAGCCTCCCAAAAAAAAAAACAATCCTCCCCTGAAATCCCTGTTCTTTTGACCAATATATTCCTTACTTATCTATAAACCGTGAGCATCACATTTCTTTAACCATCTAAACAGAAAACCTCTCTTGCCCTTCTTTAGCTTCTCACTTCCAGCCATCTCTCGGCATATCTGCTTTCATCCCTTCATCCCCTCTCTTTGTCCATCATGGCCCTACTTATTTTTTCTACCTTAGCACTCAGTCACCCATAGAACAGCTAGTCCTCTCCTGCAGTCCCATATAACTCACTCAGTTTCCACACTCATCTCTTATTTGCCTTCCTTACCTACCTCATATAACTGATCCTCCTATTTTCCCAAGTGTGAACTATCAGACCTAACTCTTCCACCCCCTGTCCATACACCTCTTATCTCAGATCAGACATGCTCCTCAGTTTCATTTTATACTCCCCATATTTTCTTTTTGATCCTTCTTCCCCTGACATCCAGTCTATGTCTCTATTTTATGTCCTGTCACTATGTTAATATCCATAATGCATCCTCTAATGTCAGATGTCTCCATCATTTTCCTTCCTCCATGCTCACATTCTTTCTGTGCTAAGCTCTCCCAGTCCTCCTTTCCAGATAAATCAATCAAACACACATACATTCATTTTTCTCTAGCAGCTTCTGCTGTGGCCTAATGTGTGTATGTTTACCAAGTACATCACGCATGGAAAAATGAATGTATGAGGCAAAGTCCATTCTTCCTCTTACTTTATACACATATCATACTTTATACACATATCAAACTCCCTCTGAACCCTCTCAATCTGAGCATATAAGTCCAGATAATATGCACAAAACTCCATCGGTTTCTCAGTTAGAGTCCTTGGAACTCCTGTTGTGATGTCTTAAAATAACTATTTCAAACCACTTCCTATACTCCTTAATTTTCCATGCTAACATCTTAATATCTATTTCTGCATTCACCTACCATCTTTCACCCCATCTAACCAACTTAATTTTGAATTTAGATTCCTGTCTAGGTTTTAATCTTGACACACCACTCTAGCCTCCTCCACCATCTCATACTGTTCTACCCAGGACCCTAGCCACTCCTGTATCATTTTTTATTTGCCCTCAAGTCTCCATTTCCTTATTTCCTTTTCCTTCTCCATTCTAGCACTCTGAGTCATGAACCTACCTCTCCATGAAGCTTTTTTTTCCATCCCACTATGTCAGGCCTATTATTTCCTTGTTTATGTCATTCATTTTCACTACCTCCATCACCATACCCTTCATCCAATGTATATGTTCACTATTCTTCCAGTGTCCCGGGTTCCATCTTCAAAATCTATACTTGTATCATGCCAATTTCTATGGCATCCTCTCCATAGCATCATCAGAAATAATCCTTTCCAAAAACTGTATCTTCAATATTTCCCTGAAACTATCCCTGCCCACCAACTGCCTATTCAGTCTACTTGACAGATAGCATTTTGTCTGATAAAAGTGAAAACCTCCACTCCTTGCTTCAACTCCACCTATCCATTCTCCAGGCCCAAACATTTCATTATCTTGACACTTCTTATGAATTTCTACTCCCTCCCAGTATCTAACACTACATTAAAATCATCTCTGATCATAATTCTATCATCCTCCTCTCTGAGACATTCAACGTATTTGATCCATTCTTTGAACACTACAGAGTCTTCTGTTTTTTGCCCATAAAAGTGACTAAGAATAATCCCCTACCTTCCCACTGAAATGGCCTACTACCCACCTTCCGTTACCATCAACTACCAAGTATTGTGCTTGCCAGTTTTCTTTCCCTTGAACCAATACTGCCATGCTTCTCCTCCTTTTGTTTCACACAACTCACTTTTAACCAAGTATCGTCCTTTAACTCTTTCTTCAGTTACTCTAAACTCTTGAATGAAGGCAATGAAGACCATATCAATGTCCTCTCTCTACAGTTTAGCTAATGCCCTTCTTTTTGTTTTTGATAAGACTATTTACCCTCCCTAAAGTTCTGTATCACAGTCCAACCCTCCCCTTCCATCTTGCATCCTTCTATGTCTCATGTGAAGTTAGGATTCAACAGCTCCTGGGTTGGTATAGAATCCCAGCCAATACTGCCTATCCCCATGCATCAAGAGATGCTAGTTAGAGCTGATTACCATTTCCATAATAAAGTTGATTATTTCCATAACAGAGTTGATTACCATTTCTGTAATAGAGTTGATTACCATTTCTGTAATAACCACATATTGTTCCTTCCCAAGCCACACTGGTCATCTGTATCCCTCTTTCGTCCTTCTACACTATGCTGCCCATGATTTTGCTACTTCAAATCCTTCCATAATCAAGAGTATATCATCCTCATAGAGTTACAAATTAAAATGAATGTAACATACACCAAATTTACAACTAGCCTACAATCCTATCATCTACATGAATCACAGCTCCAGTTAGTATATTAATACATGTGTATCAAATTGCCTGGTTTTCCAGAAAGACCCCCCAACAGTGAAGCATAATTCAACAACTTAACAGACATCACTGCACATGCCCATAAAAACTGTAAAATATAACTACCATTAAAAAAACATATTAGTGCCGATCTGTTATATGCACAACTCCTGGTTTGCATATCATATCTTAATATATAAAGCCTTAACATGTCTGCATTAACAACAACACATAAAAAAACAGTTACGAAGCCTAAGCTTATCTGTTGATGCATTAACAGAAAAGAATGAAACTGTCAGCAATGCAGTATAAACAAAACATAACACAACATTATATTGTAGATAATACCATAATCTTAATGCTTTATTTAGGTTGTAATGGCTCACTAAATTAATACATGCACAATGGTAACATGCACTGATGTGGAAGAATATCACAAAAGAAAGACTGCATACCTTGCTCTATTTAACTACAGCCAAGCATCCAAGTCCAGAAAGAAAAAAAAAATAGATAATCCCACACTCAGTGGAAAGAACATGCAATGAAAATCATAGCATTCTTCCTTATCAGATTAATGTCGCAAAATCAGTTAATCAGATCTGCAAAGGAATGTCTTACTATCTTCTTGGTTCACTTGATCAACCTGACATCTCCTACTTTAATGATATTTCACACTGAACTGCCCTCCTATAAAGCTCCACAGACTTGATTTGACAATGGCCCAAGCTGCAGTGCGAAACAAACATAGAAAGAGAAAACAAGTGCAGAGTTGCTTTGGGAATAACTACTGTTGTGTAATGAGATTTTGTCACAGTAGTGAGATGTTTCTTTATTCTTATTATGGCAAATCTGTGTGTAATCAGATATACATCTGGCTGAGGAAAGCTTAGGAATTTTCTAGCAAGCTTTCTTTTGGAAAAGGGAACAAATAACTGTCTTTGTGGTCAACATTTGTCCTCTCAACTTAAAGCCTTAACTGGTTGTGCATATTCATACAATGGAGGAAATACTCTCCCTGGTTAGAATATTATGAGAGAAAAATCAGGTAGATGAATAGACTAGTTAAGGCTAGTCTCTGTAGTGACTTTAGGCATTTAAGAGGGACTGGTTCAGAGTGCAACCCTGTTTTTATGTAAAATGCGTGTAGTTGGTGTTTCGGCTGTGAGCGCTGCCTGAGTGACATTTGGGGAGTGCAACCCTGTTTTTATGTAAAATGCGTGTAGTTGGTGTTTTGGCTGTGAGCGCTGCCTGAGTGACATTTGGGGCTGATTCCTTTGCTGCCTGGAAAAGGTTATTTAAGGTGGCTGAAATTAACAACCACAACCATGAGGGTCTTGGCCTTCCCCATGACTTTAAAGAGCTTCTTAACTTGTGGACCTCAGATACACAGGCCTAGCACATGTAAGCCCATAAAGACCAATGTAGTGCACTATAAGGTACAGGAAATCTGTTTGTCAGGCTGGAAAATTTTTACTTGCTAAACATTCCTCTAATACCGTGTAGCATTACTCCTGCTGTGAAAGAGGATAGGTCTCCTCTTTATTAGATGTTTATTTGTTTAAGTTAAGCAAAACTGCTAATTTTCCACTTACAGTAATACATTTTCTTGAAACAGCAAGAAGAGTCCATAACACGAGATTTGAGATCAACAAGCAAAATCCAGTGTTGGTACATTGAAAAATATTTCAAAACCATGCTACATACAAGGTGTCAGAATATTTTATCTTGAAGCATACATGATGGGAAACATAATTGTATTGATATTTGACCTCTGTCAATAAGTATTTGTTAGACCTATAAGGTGATAACTTCATTGTTTAAAGGCTCAAGCCACACCCTCTGGGAGTTAAAGGTATACACTCAAAAGAGCTGTACTGGAGGGAAATATCTTTAAATGCTTTATCTTTTCATTTAATTAGGCTAAATATTATAGCAATAACAAAATAGAATATATACCGCCATGTCTACTTTCCTGAGTAACCCATGATAAATATTTTATAGTTTTCAAATGACTGGAACTATCTAAAATATATCTTATGCCAAACATATATTTAAACTGCAATTTCTTATTTCCAAACATTAGAAATTACCACTTCTTTAATAACATTTCCTTATTTGCACAATGATTTTTCTTTGAACCTTCAGCTCAGAACTGTAACAATATCATCATTGTTTACAGAAACATATATTTCTGTTAGTGAAACTATATTTAGTAAATAGGACACTTGAGTCTGTTTATTCTGGTGGTATGCTTGGCATTGCCGATACCAGTTACCAATACATCTAGAAAAAAAAAACCTTGCACTGTCAGTGTTCATAAGCTCTAATTTCAACCTTTACTTATGGCATATATCACATTGGCTTCCCCTATGGACACACAGGAGAACTATTTCACTTACTTGCAATAAGCCTAAGATCCAGTTATTAAAATGTTACTTTACCATTTATTCCAAAACTGTCTTTACTGAGAAAATAAGAACCACCCAAGCATAACCAAAATAGCCACAGCCTGCAGTAAATAGTAATATGCATTGCACTGCCATGGTCACTGCTGGAGCCATACCATTTGAAGTATAGGAAGCATGTAGTCAACAAATATCACTTTGTGATGCTAACATATAATATTCACATTATTTATGATAAATTCCTTTCAGCATGAAACCAGATATTACAGTAGCTTTTTGTCAACTCAATGACTTAGAGGGATGAAGCATTGACTGTAGTCTAAGGGACACAAGTTCAATTAGTGACTTGGGCACATGAACACATGACAGGCTGACAGTTAGTTTGCCCATCCTTTGGATGATTACATCCTGGCTAAAGTCCCTAAGCCCAAATGAAGGCCAGATCTTCAGAAGATCACTAGGCTGGGACATATGGGTAGACTGAGGAGGCATGGCAGCCCCAGGGCCCTGGATAGCCATGTCCTCATAGGAATGGCCTTATGATTTGCTGAGGCTACAGTTATAAGCTTATAAGTGAAAGAGATATGATTTAGAAAAGCTCTGCCACCAGCATATATGAAACTGCTCACAACTAGCTCCCTCTCTGCTCTTCTTTCGACCACCAATGATCACCTCAGCTGGGTATGATATTAGTGTGACCTGGACTTCCCCATCCTCTTCTCTTCTACCAGAGAGCATCAGAAGAAATCAATGAAGCCATGGGAGAACAGCGAAGTAACTGATAATCACCTGATGTAAGCAATCCAACATAATTCAAAATATTATAATGTCTTGATCCTAATTAGTATACATCACCTAATTATATTTATTTCACACTGTTCCCCCTTGCTACATCTTTTTGCAGTTATTTTGCAGTGGGTTGTTGTGTTTGAGAATTACAGTAAACTCACCCACATATCGATATTTTGGAAAGTAAAATTATTTTATTATACATTACACATACTTCTTTATTTATTATACCACAAAAAATAGCGACAGCAGGATGCACGGCACTCATAAAAACATCCAGCAAAGCGAATATTTCAGCCTTTTTAATATAATATAAAACCTATAAATCGGTAAGCGCTTTCACCAAACAAACATTGGCTTCATCAGACCCTAATACCAACAAAATACAAGGACGAACATCACTAAATAATAAAAAAATCAATTAAAACCAGTTTAGACTCACGAATAGTATTCCCCCGTCCCATAGCAATCCACATTTAGAAAATAAATACGTCTTAATGAAGTCATCATATCTTAAAATAGACAAATCTAAATACATACAATAATATATGATGTACATTAAAAAAGGAGAAAATATATATCTAAAAACCTGTGCAATCAAAATCCATAAACCAACCGGCAAAAAGGCCTTACTCTGGTAGACCCCTCTTATCGAGTATTGGCCTAATGGACACCACACTATTCAAAACGGATCCTTTATCTGCTCTCAGTTTAAGGATCCATCTGTAAGGATCCTTGCTTTTCTTTATTTATTAATTAAATTGTTTATGGAAGATATTTGATTATAATTAATATTTGTTCAAATGTCATGCTATTACTCATTTTTTCAGAATAGTCTAACTGAGAATTATAATAAATATTATAATATAATAATTAACTGTTTCATTACTTATTAACCCTTGGTCGTGGAGTCATTAACTTTTAGATTTGAGATTTATTTAATAGCTATAATAAAAATCATTATCTGAGATGTCTTAATATTTGAAATAATTAATAATAAGTCATCTTCAAGTAATGAACTCTTCAATTCCAAATCATTAATCAAGTAATCATTTATATTATCTTCAGTTTTAATCTCATTAGATAATGCCTTAATGCAAGGAGAAATATTACTGGAATAAAAAACACACTTATTTAACATCTTTATTAATTATTATCTACAGCAGATAAAAAATAAATTATTTTGAAACACATTTATAAACATAAAATGATAAAACACACAAACAAACTATAAAACTAGAAAAACAAGAACCAAATGCAGTCTGGATGAATGAAGAGGCGGACACAATTCCTTAGTGCTTTCGTCCAAATTTAATCTCTTGAACTTCTTCAGAAAATGTTAACCTCCCAAAAGCACACCCCTTAAATACAATTAAATCAAATCACATGACAGATGATATCTTTCATCCTCGAATCATTTTAAAGGCATAAAAACATACCATAAAAAGTGTATGTGTATGAATGAATATAAATATAAAACAGTGAAGAAAAATGATGTACAGACGTATGACTACAAGTGTCATAATAAATACATTTCAACAAAATTTGTCATAAAATATTTTTCAAAAAAATGAACGATCTAAGTGCTAAAAAACACTTGATGTTAATACTCTCATTCAGACCTGGAGCTCTATCCACTACTAGGCTAATTTGCCACAAAGACTCTTTACATTCTAATGTCAGCTTATAGTTCTCTGTAAACTCCTTCTGGGGAACAAAGTCTATCATTGAAAAAGTACATTTTTTGAAACTCATACACTGACTAGCATGTTTGGCTAAAACATTAGTGAAGTCTTTCTTCCTTAATGCTAATATTAATAGTGTTCATAGATCCCATGTTTTAAACTCCTGATGGTTTTTCTGATATAAAAACAAAAAGGAGTTGCATGTGGTCACATACACAATGTTAGAACTCTCACAGTTGAAATGATTTTTTCCCAAATAGTTTTGTTCATGTGTCTAAAATGTATGAATGAGGTATTACTAATGTACCTACACTGTTTACAATTCATACAAGAAAATGTCCCTTTGACACTATTATCATTAACTAATGAAGTGTTGTTATCTAATGGATATTCTAGAATAGTCCTAACATTCCTAATTTTCTTGTAGGTGAATCTAGGCTATACACCAATGATTTGTATTAGTTCTCTGCTGCCCATCAAAACTTTCTCGTTGTCCTCAATAATATGTTTAATGGCACCCATCTCATTCACAATAGGTATAGGAAATGAAATTGTGAAAGAAATATCATCTTTACCTCTACTTTTACAATTCAGTTCCACAGTCACCTTAACTACTGGTTTTGCAACCGACCTTCTTAGAGCAGTGGCCTCATTTTGTATACCCATAAGCCAAGCTTGACTATACCCCCTTAATTCAAAAAAATGTTTCAGGGTCACCATCTCCTGAAAGAAATCTTGGCCATCTGATGTTAATCTACTAAGTCGAATAAATTGACCTTTGCTTACCCCTTTCTTCATATGTCTAGGGTGCAAGCTGTCCCTATGTAGATATTGATTGACAAATACATCTTTCCTATAGATGTTACTAATAAAAGTGTTAGTGGATACATCAAAGGCCAAATGTATGTCTAAAAAGTTAATGTTTTTTCCATAGCTTCCCAAACTAAATTTTAAAAAATCAGTAGTCTTATTTAAATCATTAACAAAGGACTCAAAAACATTTATAAACATATTTATATATATATATTAACCAGAAAACGTAAGCACTAAAAACAAGCTAAATATGTTTTTCTAATTAACAGATTTCAAGCTGAGAATATTTAAAGAGATGTTATTTTTTATGGAATGATCTGTAATAGTCACAATTGTCTAAATATTATTTTGAGTTTGTCTCCTCTGGATAATTACATTTTATTAAAATGAAATCATTTCTTAAGAAGGGATTTGATATATTTGATAATAAAATCACATTAATTTTACCCCGATGAAATAGATAAAAATTATATATAATCTAGGAAATCATTATTTGGTTAAAGCAGCCTTGTTAATCTGTACTTCCATGAATTATTAGCATTGTATGTTAATAAAACTCATGTATTTTAACCATATACTAAAATAAATCTACTGTAAGAGATTTATGCATCTCAAGAAGCAATCCATTAAGATTAACAGCTTTGTTCTTTTTTATAATTTTAATGATTTTATTAGGAAAAATTATTTAACATTGAATTATTCCTTTATTAGCCAACTGTAGAGAATATTTTAAAATTTTTCTTCCTTTAAAACGTCTTTTATATCATTTTCTATGAAATAAGCTAAATTATTTTGTTTGAATCAACACAAATTTGCTCAAATTATATTTAAATTATTTTACAATTTCTATAACGCATGCTTTTTATCCATCTGTTTATTATACTTTCATTTTGGTTGTGCACAAATGTATTTTTGCATCTTCTTGTACATATAAAGAATTATATTTTTAGAACTTGATTTTTTCCAAATCAATATTTTACTTATTTTATTTCTTTAATGATAAATAATACACTCAGCGGAGTAAATGCCTCACACCAATAAAAAGATAAAAGTAATACACAGATAAACAGCTTTTGGTGTGTGCGACCATGCATCAAACTGGAAAATAAGAATAAACAATGCTTGTTCTTCTTCTGTAAAAAACAATTTAATAGGGTGCACAGGTAAGCGCTTTCACAATAGCTTCATCAGACCAAACGGCACACATTTACAAAAACGCCTATATATACTTAAGGTAATCATGATGTAATTGAATTGTTAACACTATGTTAACCTTGAACATTATACAATTCATCGGAAAGCACTTATATTCTTAATACTTAAATATAAATAAAATATAAATAAAATGCTGTTTTTACGGAAGAAGAACAAGCATTGTTTATTCTTATTTTCCAATTTGATGCATGGTCGCACACACCAAAAGCTGTTTATCTGTGTATTATTTTATTTCTTTGTTTGTTTTTATAACTGGAGTACAGCACTGATTCTCATGGACCTTTTTAAGATTCAGACAGGGTTTCTCTCTGGTTAAGTGAGTTCCAGGCAGTCACATAGAAAAATGAAAGCTGGGGGAATCAAATCCTGGACAGCTGGAAGCAGCTCATTAATGGCTCATACTGTCATTCCTCTGATCCAACTGCCAGACAGATATGACTTAATGATTCAGCAATTCTTCACATTTATTTTGCAAAGGCTTAATATAAGCTGCATACATATTCGTATCCATTTAAATTTAAAAAGATAAAATATTCGATAAGCTTTCTTGCAAAGTATTGTTTCCTTATCCCAATGTTGTATTTAAATGTTTTATTAGCAAATTCAAAACCGTGACAATAAAACATGAACTATTTACTATATAAATGCAGCATGTCATTGATAATATCTTAACATTATTATCAATATCTAATGATACAGAAATGAAGAATCACAAGTAATCATTTTAGTTCCATTATCCCAATAGATTTGAGACTACAGTTCAGGAATTAACAAATGAAGACTATGAAGATAATTTCATTTTCATAATGGCAATTTCCTTGTGGATAACTTCTTTGAGAAGTGAAAACATTTTTTGAAGTGTAGAGCTCTATTATTCAGTTTGTGGCAACAATTTTTTTGCAAATTCGACTCAGTTTTGAAACACTCTCAAATGTATCATTAAATAACCGTTAATCAACATTTCTTCTATTGAGCAAATATTCTTATGTGTCTGTTTTAATCCATATTAATTTTGCCTTGGAATCAGAAGAATTTTTATATGTGGTTATCTATGTTAAGATGAGATAAAATTAAAATGCAAATTATGATAGAAATATAGATTCTACCTCTAATTAATTGATTCTCAGAATAAACATTTTCTTTCATTTGAAGAAAGACTTTAGATAATAAAAATGGTCATCCTGCCTAAAGTTTTATACTTTTTACAAACTTCTTTATATCAAGATAGGCATTATGATAGTTAATAAAATGATACTAAAATGTTTGTGGTTTCCAAAAAAGCCACATGCTGCTTATCTTTATCACAATGGACACTGGAAAGGGGTTATAAAACTACAAGATCTTGAAATATATGCCAAAACATCCTTAATCAAACTAATCATTAACTAGCTTGATATTGATTATTCAGCTAATTGAAAAATATTACACACCAAACTATTTAATGATAAAAAGCTGAACTTCTCAAATTCATAACATTATCTAACAAACAATAGTTTGTGGTTAATTTTCTGCAACTATTTTCAGTATAGTATAGTATATCCTCTTCTTCTCAATCCAAATATGCTATCTATAGTCAAAATGAAATAAAATTCTGGATTAATTTATTAACCCTATTCTTCTCTACTAAAGGCTTATTAGAAAGAATGTATCCTCAAAAAAATTCTCCAGGGAAAAGATATAAATTTCTGTGGACAGTTTAATTGCTTTAATAACTGTTCTTATATGGTATTAGAAACTACACCCAAAGACACTTTAGTAATAATATATCAGAATAATAAAGTACCTAATTACCTTTTTGTTATATACAGGCATTATAGTCTTACCTCAAACATTTCTGACTTATATAAGATATTTATACATTTTAACATCTCCCTTAAAGATAAGTTTTGGAATTTTGTTGTTAAGAAAGATAGCTCTGCCATTACAAAAACAAATAAATCACTTATTCCTCAATCAACTAATGGTACTTTTGTTGTCTATTTTGATAGCTTTTTTTCATGGAGGTATTTGCATAGATCTCTTTGTATTCCTATCAAATTGGATACATTTTCAAAACATTCAAGCAAAAGTGTTAGAGAAGCAATCAAACTAGTATAGCTAATTGGCCATATATTATATTTGATGCACACTCTTAAAAGATTATTGAGATAAAATGAATTATTCTCTAAAATATTTATGGTCTGATAAATTCATTGTGAATAAATATATGGTTTTGTATAACTTTCTGACAGGTCTTGCTCTAAAGAAAGAAGATTATTATCTAATTTGAATCATATCATAAATATTTAATCTTAAAATTATCATTCAACATTAAATCTCTTCCAGTTATTATTAGAATTCCATCTTATATAATTAATTTAGAAGATTTCATGAAATGGTTTAACAGTGAAGTAGAGTTTTACATGAAAGCACATTATAGTGACAATATCAGTAAAATAATGTCAGATGCTTTTAATGCCTATATATTTGGAAAATCAATAGTGTGGAATGAAAAAAGAAGATAGAAGAATGAGATATGGAATTCCTAAATGCAAATCTTAAATTTTAAAAAGGTTGATAAATTCAAATTAGACTTGATTACAGCAAAATATGAAGAGATCCATCAAAAAGCTTTGCTTTCACCTGAGAAACTCAAAATAGCATTTGATTTAATGTCATCCAAAGGCATGCACAATTTAATTAAAAGATCTAAAATATTAGTTAATTCTAACCTTAGCAGGGCAATTAGATCACTTAAAATGGCAAAACAATGACTGGTATTCAGGGTATACAAAGCCAGTTTAAATAACATTAATACAAATCTGTTTCAGTAGATTATGTTAAGAACCTAATAAATAAATTACATATTCCTTCATCTTCAGAAAATGCCAATAATATTCTTATCCTAATTTTATTAGTCTATGCAATGTAGATACCTTATCAAAATAATAGCATTTTAATGATTCCTAACAGTTAATTATACTACAGTCCTTAAAAGTATGAAACACCTCATTAACAAGGACATTGGCAACCTCCAAATAGTCATAGGTTCATAGGTGTGTGAATAATTAATTTTCAAGGTGCTGCTTACTGTGATGGGTCCAAAGTATTCTTAAGACACTAAGGTCTTGCTGGCTGGATTCTGCTGAAATCAAAGTCTAACTATCACAGTCTGTTGCCCACAGAAACTTGCAGAATATACACTGATGCTGCACCTAACTGTCACTTATATACTGATGCAGTAATTAATAAACAAACCACATGTACTACTGTTGCAGCTTTAGTACACTGTACCACTTTTTACTTCTTGTTCAGTACAAATGATAATTTTTCTGTACAAAATACTTCTAACAATTTAATTTGCTATAGTCTCTTTATAGTGGTTTTACATCCTTTTTTTCTCTGTAGTATTCTATTTTGGTCTTTGTATGAAAACATCTGTTTGCTGGTGTTTGCAGAAAAATATGTTTTCATCCTGTAGAGAAACAATGCTGGTATTGTCTTTATCCATTCAAACTTCCTTGATTAACAGTGCCATATGATAGAAACATGTACAGATAGTTTTCTGTTGTCCATTCTTTACAGAAGCTGCATACATCCTGTTTTTTTACATTTTTGCTAAGTCTGTAAGAGGCCAGCTTTCTTCCTGACAGTGTGAAATGCATACTGATTATGTAGGAAAAAATATCCATTAAGCAAATTCCTTATTTATTTATTTATTTATTTATTTATTTTACATTTGTTGACCGGGCTAGTCTATGTGGATATATGTCCATTTTCAGTAGAATCCCAGGGAGACAAGCTCTGCATAAGCAAATATTAGCAACTTCAGGTACAGATAAGTAAAATTGTCACAAATTTAGGTACATTACTATTTTAAGTTGAAGAATACAAACGTTATATAGACAAATATTACTATTAAAGTAGCAGATAATAAGAAAGAAATTAAACAACAAACAATTTTAAAGTGGCACACAAGAAGAAAGAGAAATGAAAAGCACACTAAGAAATATAGCAGCTCCAGGTACATTGTTTAGCAGTGAATCATTCCATTTATCCTATAGTAGCATAGCAACGTTAAGGTAGCATGTAATAAGAAATATAAAGGATGTCTATATAGATATTTATATGTGATAACAAGTTAATGTTGCAAGCTGCAAACTATGCAAGTACATAATTAGAAGAGGATCAGATGTAAGAGAAAGTTGTAAAGACTAAGTTAGTATAGGTGGGTCTACTCTCTGAGGCATAGAGAGAGTTGGAATAAAATTGCAAATGGTTATGTAGGTAGGGTTCAGAGAAAGTGGTGATAAGATTAGTCTGGGTTACTACATGGGCATAACCAGTGGTTACTAAGGTATTCTCTGAGTTGTTTTTTGAACAGTTTCACTGAGGAGAGAGATGAGAGTTCCTTGGGAAGCAGGTTCCAGGATTTGCCAACAATGTTGGCGAACAGAGAATCACCGGCCTTATTATTGGATTTGACTGTAGATACTAGTACTTTATTGGCTGAGTGAAGGGTTATCAAATTACTGTAGGGGGTTAGAAGACTAGTAAGTATAGGAGTATTTTTAGGAAGCTAGAGGATCTTATGGGCAATAATAAGTTGTTGAATCTGAAGTTGATTATGAAGTTCTAACCATCCTAGTTGCTTTAGGTTTTGACAGTGGTGAGTTCTAAATGAGGAACCAGTAGCAAATCTGGCAATATTGTTGAAGGAGGTAGCTAGTTTGTTAAGGTTGTTTTTTGATAGGTTGGTATAGATGAGAGAGGCATAGAGGAGGGTGGAAATTAGATGGGTGTGGGCAATAGTTGTTCTAGCTGCTGTAGTAAGGAAGGGTTAATCCTATAGAGGGAGCCTAATTTTCTGTTTACTGTTTTTATTGTTGTGTTAATATGTGTGTCAAAGCTAAGATTATGGTCTATTGTTACCCCTAAGAGCTTGGTAGTTGGGTCAGGAGATATAACAATGCCATCATTGGATATAACTGTGAAGTCAATTGGGGGGGACCTTTGTGTGGGAGTGAAGAGTAGTAGTTTTGTCTTTTTAGGATTCAGGAGGAGGCTATGCTGTAAGAACCAGCTTTCTACTGTGTTAAGCACTGTTTGGGTAATGGCATGGAGTTGAGGTGTAGAGGTAGCCAAGCATATTAGTGTGGAGTCATCAGCATATTGGATACATGTAGCTTGAGGAATGATTAGATTAAGATCATTGATGAAAATTGAGAAAAGGAGAGGGCCCATGATTGAACCTTGAGGGACTCCTAGGGTAATAGGAAGGTGAGAGGATAGATTATTTTCCCAAAGCACAGCCTGTTGCCTATTTTCAAGGTAGGATTTAAACCATTGTAAAGCCTATGTATCTAGTGAGAGAGACTTAAGTATATTCAAAAGAAGTTGATGGTTGACCATATCAAAGGCTTTTGATAGGTCAATAAGAGGTGCTGAGGATAGAATATTGTTGTTTCAGTTACTGTTAATACAGTCAGGAAAGGATAAGAGGGCTGTGGTGGTACTATGGTGAGGCCTAAAATCGTGCTGACAGTTAGCTAGTAAGTTATTTGCAGTAGGTCGTCTAGTAGTTGACAGTGGATACATTTTTCCATAATTTTAGCTAAAGGAGAGAGTAGAGCTATTGGGCGGTAGTTTGAGAGTTCAGTTGAGTTGCCCCCTTTGTGCAGTGGGATAATTTGGGAGACTTTCCAGATAAATGGGATCATTCCTTCAGTAATGGTTCTATTTATAAGGATGGAAATAGGAAAGGCTACTACTGCTGCAGCTATCTGTAGATATTCTGCTGGTAGAAGGTCAGCTGAGGAGGTGCAATGTTTTAGTTTATGAAGAAGAGTGCAGACGAGGGATGTTGGGACTGGTTGTAAATTAAATGAAGTGGTTAAAGTAGTCAAGTAGGATGACAAACTTGTACTAACAGGAGGTAGTGAATTGGCAAGAGTTTAGACTGCATCAGTAAAGAAGGTATTAAAGGCATTAGCAAAATGCTTAGGAGTTTCATAGGTGGATGCTGTTGGGGTGGGAGGTTTTGATTGACCTGGGTGGAGGAGTCTGTTTATGCCTGCCCAGAACTTTTCCAAGTTCTTATTTTCCAAGCCACAGTCATTTAGTATGGATGCTAATCACATATTGCTAAACTCTATTTCTACATTTAAGCAGGCTTTATTTTATACCTTATTTATTTTGCATATTTGTAACAGAATTACTTTCAACCTTAATACCTTGTTGAGCATACTCTTACAGTGTGTACTAGGCTAATAGCCCTGGGGTCTGTACAAGCCTAGCCACAGGATTACCCTGGCATTGTGCCACCCGACCTTAGTTCCCAGTGCCTCTGTTGAGAAGAGCCACTGGTGTTATCCCTGGGGTGAATTTTCTGTTTCCCATCCACTCATCAAGATTTCTCTTGAAGAGGATCAGTGAGGCGCTCTGCTTGACATGTATGGGAAGTCTGTTCCATAGCATGGGCAGTCTCTGCGTTATGAATCTGTCCCTCCAGCATATTCTGTTAATTGTGTTAATGAGGTTGAGGTCTCTAGAGTGTGTGGTGTGGAGGGATTGGAATTTCTTTAGATGTAACATTTCTTTAAAGAGCTGGGTCAGACATGGCTTTGTAAGTCAAGCAGAGATCGCCTCTAAGTAGGCGATATGAGACTGAGAATAGTTGGAGTTTTTTTAGTCTGTCCATATAGGACAAGTGTTTAAGGCCTAGGATCCTCTTTATGAGGTACTTATGCAGTCTCTCCAGTTGTTGCAGGTGTCTAGTGAGGTACATGCCAGATGGGGCATTGTACTCAATGATTGCTCTAATGAGGAAAGAGTAGTGGGAGACAATGACCTCTTTCTTCCTGGATGCAAAACCCTTACTAATGAGATGTGCCACATAGGACTTTCTGACCACAGTAGCAATGTGGTGATCAAAAGAGAGGTTCCTGTCAACCTGTGTTCCCAGATCTCTTATAACATCTTCGGTGTTCAGTGGACTACCATTAATGTGGTAATTCATGGGAACCGGGTGTTTCCCAAAGGGGATGATGACATATTTTTGGCATTCAGCTTAAGGCCATGGTTCTGACACCAGTCATTGGTCACAGTGAGGCCATTCTGTTGGATGTCAACATCAGTTGGGGAGTTAATAATAGCTCCCAACTTGCAATCGTCTGTGAACTTTGTCAGCCAGAGTCACTTCGTGTTTGCTTGGACTTCAGAGAAGTAGATACCAACAGAAGAGGACCCAGGACTGAACCCTGTGGGACTCCACTTGAGACTAATCAGCAGTCTGACTTGGAGTCAGCTACTTTCACACTGTGGGTTCTATCTGTGAGCCAGTTTGCAACTCATCTAGTGATATAGGGGTTGATGCTAAGCTTAGTGAGTTTTTCTATGATTCCTGAGTGGGGAATGGTATCGAAAGCCTTGGCCAGATCAAGGTAGGCTGTATGAACCACCTTGCCTTCATCCACAGCTCTGGTGACTGACTCAAAGAAGTCAACCAAGTTGAGCAGGCAATATCTACCTTTCACAAAACCAAACCTTGTGGGATCCAGAGTTTGGAGATTCCCTATAGCCTTGTTTATTAGGTCCATGATGATACGTTCCATAGCTTTGCATATCAGACTCGTCAAGCTAATGGGCCAATAGTTCCCAGGATCAGTAGTCACTCCTCCTTTGTGGAAAGGGATAACTGTAGCAGTGCGCCATTCAGCAGGGACAAAGCCAGATGTGAGGCTGTGATTGAACAGAGCATACAGGTGAGGTGCCAGTTCACTCTGTAGTTCATGTAGAACACAACCAGGGATATTGCCAGATCCCATAGAAGCTGTATTCTTGGCCTTTGACAGTGTTGTTTTAACCTGTGCAGCAATAATACTGTGTGCCTGGCAATCTACTGGTATTGTGATTGGTCCTTTCAGGGGGAGAGGGGGTAAAGTTGGCACTGAATCTGTCGGCCAATATACTGGCAATATCTGTTGGCTCGGTATAGAAGGTACCATTGTGAAGTAGCTCAGAGCAAATTTGGGTAGTGCCATGGAGATTCTTTACATAACTATAGAAGGCCTTGTGGTTGTCTTTACTATCTGCTGCAATTCTGTTTTCATACCTAGCTTTAGAGGATTTGATAAGAAATCTCACCTTTTTGTTGAGGCAGATAAGGGAGTTTTTCCAGTCTTGGGACTTCACCTTATTCCACATCAGTTTCCTCCTTCTGTTGTAGAATTTGTTTATGGCAGGGGACCACCAGATTGGCTTCTGTTTTTTGGGGGAGAGTGTCTTGGTTCTATTGGGTATGGTGAGATCCATGCATTTGTGTACGTGTTCATACAGTGCATTGGTGTATGAATCTGCAGTCCTGCAACTATTCTCCATTTGCATGGGTGCCGTGAAGTTAGCCACCTCTGTTTTTAGGATCCCAAAGTTAGCTTTGGAGAAGTTTTTCATGGTGATTACCTTTGCTGGGGGGGTGGGAAGTATGTGGACTTCCAAGGTGATTAGTTTGTGGTAGGATCTAACCAGGGAGGAGGTGACTATTGGTGTAGAGCAACGGTCGCCCATGTTAGTAATGATCAGGTCAAGGAAGTGTCAGGTTGGACCCTAATATTCTGCAGGGTGATTAGGAACATGGAGTGCAAGTCTTGGGACATGGTTGGGGACCTATAGCAGGCTGTGACCTGAATCGCTGTCTTGCCCAATGTCAGCTGCACCTGAAGTATCTCTGATGTTGGGCTACCAGTCTGGAGGAGTGCACATCCTTTATGAATATGGAGACACCACCACCTTTGGAGCTTCGGTCTAAGTTCTGAGGCCGGAAGGTGTGGAATGAGTTATAGCCCAGTAGTGCATGGGTGGTTTCTGCTGCCTTGACCTGGTCTCTGTTACAGCACAAATGCCGATGTTCTCCATTTTAAGGATTGCCTCAAGTGAGTGCATTTTGAGATTTAGACTTCTAGTGTTGAGCAACATGATCCTCAGGTTGCATTTTTTTGTAGCTGTTATGGTGGTAATTTGGTCTTTGGAACATCACCTAAAAAAGGCACTATAGAGGTGGCAAGAGCCTTGGCCAGTATCCGGAAGCCCTGGGGTGACAGATGCAGGCCATCCCTGGCAAAGCATCGAGGTCTGTCAATCATGTCATCCCAGGCAGACAGATACTGGATCCCCCTAGAATGACACCAGAAACTTAGGCAATTATTGAAATCAGTCATTTTCTGCTTGTACTGTGGTATCATTCTGGGTGATGGTAGGATGCTGCTCAGGGATAGGGTCATACCCACCTGGGCTACATAATCCAAGACCTCCTCCATGTCTCTTTTCATGTAGTCCAGGGAGGTACATCTCAGGTCATTCACACCCACATGTATAATGACAGTCATATTTGTACCTGTTGTTGAGTGACCTGAGTGCATGCATTGTGTCAGATCCTGGCATCTGACAGGCAGCTGACTGTTACTTTCTCCTTATTCAATCTAGTGAGTGGGACATCCGTGTGCCTCACTATCGAGTCACTTATGACTAGTGTGTTGGGCATGCTGTTTTGCCTTAGGGGCTTTGGTTGAGTGGCACACTGTTTAGGAGAGTTATGTGTCTCATGATTAGTGTTGTGTTGTGGTGGTCGAGTGCGTTTCTGCCTTGGATGCTCTGCTGCTTGGGTAGATTTTTATTGAAAGCCTCCACGAAGGTGGGTGTGTGGTTTGTGTTTTTATGTGAAGGCAGTGCTGGTGTGTGTTCCAGAGGGCTATGTGTTCCATGTGGCATGGTGCAAGTGTTGACCTTCTCCTCTTGACCAGCTATTCTGATCTTGACTGGAGAATGCGTGGCTTCCAATTTGGATATATAAGTGCATCTGTCGCAAGTCTGAGTGTTGGAAGGTAAGAGGAGAGGGTTGTCAGTGTACATGAGGCAGTTGCTACATTGCCTCAGGATGCCCAAGTTCACCAGGTTAATAGGAGAAAGCACAGGTAACTGACCTTTAGACATGCCTGGTGGGGAGGGCATTGATAATAAGTACTAGATCTTTTTCCTTGTAGAATGTTTAGTGCTGGTAGCACTTGTGTGCTACAATAATTGCTACAAGATGTCCAGTAAAGTGCTAAACTAATAAGCTAGTATAAGTGTAGGAGAGGAGAGAACTAGTAGAGTTAAGGGAAAAATTGAAGAACAGGCTCTGGCACCACTCAGAAGCTTTCAAACAGTCCTGAATACAGCAAGTCTGTATCTGGACTAGACTAGTTACAGGAAAGGCAGGAAACAACAGCAAACATTTGGCTTTTAAACCGGAAAGTTGAGATGGAAAAACTGCCCAAGCGGCCAATAAACTACACTTTCTGGGCCAGGAACCACTCCTCTTGTGGTAAATAGGCTACCTAGTGCTTTCCACTCCCACTGATAAGCTAGAAGGCTTCCCTCCAACACAGAAAGGCTTAGGGGGGCTCAGGAGCTTACAAACAGCCCTGCATACAGCAAATCTGTATCTGGACTAGACTAATTACAGGAAAGAGAGGATACAAGTGCAAATGCAGGCTTTTAAATCAGAATGCAGGCTTTTAAATCGATCCCACACAGTTTGGCTTCAGCAAGGGGAGGTCATATCTATTAAATTGAGACAATCACCAAAGCCATGGATGAGGGGAAGACAGTGCACACCATCCACCTTGACTTGGCCAAAGCCTTCAACACTATTCCCCACTTGGGCATAATAGATAAATTCTTTCAACTAGGCATCAATCTGTATGTTACCAGATGGGTAGCCAACTGGCTCACTGATAGAATCCACCTAGTCAAAATAGGGGAAACCACCTCAAACAGTAGACCTGTATCGAGTAGCATACCCCATGGTTTGGTCTTGGAGTCTCTGTTATTTGGGATATACTTTTCTAAGGTACAGGCTAAAACAAGTGGGCTACAGCTGACCAAGTTTGCAGATGACTGCAAGTTGGGAGCTGCCATCAATTCCCCTAGTGATGTGGACATCCCTCCAAGAGGCTTTCACCCAAACAAATGACTGGTGCCAGAAACATGGCCTCAAGATGAATACAAAAAAATGCATTATCACCCCCTTTGGGGAGAGAGATGTCCCCACAAATGATCACATTAATAACACTGTTCTAATCATGCAGTCAGTCATCATGGATTTTGGCAACCAGATTGATGGGCACCCAGATTGATAGCAGCCTGACTTTTGACTACCGTGTTGCTTCCATTGTATGGAAACCTTTCTACATGGCCCACCTCATAACATCCCTGTATTCTTCCCTTATAAGGCCCATTATTGAGTAAAACACCCCATTTGGCAAGTACCTTACAAAGCATATGCAGCAGCTGGAGAGACCACAGTGGTTCCTCACCAGGAGAATCCAGGGCCTCAATACACAGATAGGATAAAAGCCCTATCCCTCTACTCTGTTTCATACAGACTCATCAGAGGTAACCTCTGTCTGGCATACAAGGTGATCTTGGACCCCACCTTGATGGGAGTTCTGCATATGTGCAAGTCAACTCCACTCGAGTAACCTGCACACATGGCCTCAACCTGGTCTGTGACATCAATAGGTCTTGCTGGTGGGACAGATTTGTGTCCCAGAGACTCCCTCATCTATTGAATAGACTCCCTCTCCACGTCAAGCAGAGTACCTCTTTACTCCTTTTTAAGTACAATCTGGATAACTGGATGGGAAATAGAAAATACATCCCTGGGATTCCCCCCATCTCCCTGCTGGACATGGTCATCAGGTGCTGATTTACCTATGCATGGGCTAAACTCTTGGCAAGGCTTATAAGGGCCTCAGGCCTTAGAGATCTACTACCTGACTTACATTCATTTCATCCTGTAGCTGTTGTACCTTCCCTACCCTTCTGTTTGTTGTGCCTGCACAGCAAATGCGCACAATGTTGCTGAGTGATTTTCCTTGAAAAAGCCTGATAATATACAGGTGAAAGTGCTTGGAGTAATTTTGTTTCAATAAAGACTGTTTGTTTCAAAGACCTTTCGGCCGTTGCCAGTAATTTCACCTTGGTTGGAACAAGTTGGATTAAGTAGCTGCTAATTACGGGACCTGAACTGCTGGGCTGTGTTTTTTTCACCCTTTAAAGAAAACTAAGATGAGATTCTCTGAGTCAGTACTAATTTCTTATTTACAAGTTTACTTTTAGAAGTACTGCATTATAATAGGAAACAGCACAGACCAAAGTTCTTACATATTCTAACTGAGAACTTGTTAGAAACATGCATATTGCCAGTTCTGCTTTGTACAGCAGAAACAAAAGAATAATGTGTGAAATGCAAATGCATATATCCCTCTACCCCCAAACATACACTACCTGCCATGCACCTTAGAGATAATGCCTGGTTATACCACCAGAAAAATAAGACTCCCTCCACTCTCTATGAGTACAACTCACTTTGCAATAAAGTCAAAAAGCTTGTTACAACAGACCAAAAAACTTTTTTCGTCTCACTACAAAATATCCATCAAACAAATCCACACAAATTCTGGAACAGTATCTCCACTCTCCTTAACACTAGCAAAAAAGAAAACCCTTGTCCAGATTCTGATGCTCTAGACATAGATCTGGCCACCCAACTTAACTCTTTTTTCATCCACTCAATTTCCAAACTAACCTCCTCCTTCTCTACCAACACTACACCCCCTACCTCCACATCCCCTCTCCTGGCCTCACTTACACCATTACTCTCTAATACCTTCACCTCCCATCCCCCTCCTTTCTTCATAAAATCCATACCCATATCTTCCATAAAAAAAACTTCTCCAAAAACTAAAACCATGCTCCAATACCTGCGATAACATACCCTCACACTTTCTAACTATAGCTGCTGAAGCCATTGCCATACCCATCAGTATACTAATCAACCGTTCTATCCAAGAAGGTCATGTACCCCAACTATGGAAAAAGGCCTTCATCATACCCCTGCATAAAGGGGCTAACAATAATAATATTACAAACTTCTGCCCTATCGCCATCCTATCACCCATCTCTAAACTCCTTGAAAAATGTATTAGTCTACAACTTCTTCCCTACCTTACCGACAATCACTTACTTACTCTGACGCAGCATGGATTTAGACCCGGCCACAGTACTACCACTGCCCTTCTTTCCTTCTTAAAAATTGTTAACAAAGCCCGTGACTCTGACTGCACAATATCCACCCTCCTACTTGACCTCTCTAAGGCCTTTGATACAATATCTCACAACCTTTTCCTAGCTAAACTCTCTAATCTAAACCTATCCCTTTCCCACCCTCAATTGGTTTGATAGTTATCTCTCAAATAGACAGCAAGCAGTCAAATGGAAAAAAGCCATCTACTCCTTCCTTGATGCCTCCACTGGTGGCCCCCAGGGTTCCTTACTGGGTCCCCTCCTCTTCAATATATTCATAAATGATTTCCATTGCTCAATCCCTAATGCAAAACTTATCCAATACGCCAATGATTCAACTATAATCTGTTCTGCCACCTCCATCACCACACTCATAAAGCTTACATAAGAAGCTTTCTCTACCACTGAACAATGGCAGTAATGGCTGGTGACTTGAAACCAAAGGGGGGCTGCAGGATACAGCTGAATGTGTGGGGCCAATGAGAAGGGGTGTGACCAACTAGAAAGGGGTGGAGCTATGCTAAAAACCGCAAAAACTGTGGCTTCAATTAAATATGTTGCTCTGGGTGCCAAACCATCATTACGATAGTCCAATCAAGACAAAATAAAGTGTAGAAATAAAAAATATTTCAATGCATTGGCTACATGACAGCTTACTTAATATCTAGATGGAAACAAAAAGGTTGTGAGGCATGAAAAAATAAATTACATTTTAAATACATTACTGGAATGCCAGTCAAAACCAAGTATAAAAAAACAAGCAGCACTCAACTCCTTACACTGCAGTTCTAATTATAATTTATATTCAGCTTTATAAAAGTACCAAGTAAGATGCTGAAAGTAGCAATCTCTGTGATACCCCCACTTGTGAAAATGTTTCTTTTCCAAAAAAGACCTGCTGCCTAACAACAACTATCTACTTGTTTCATGGGGAAAGCATGATCAAAGTAAAAAATGAACAGCAAACAAGAAAGCTCAAGATAAATTGCTTAAAGGATTACTGCACAGGTTATGGACCACACATGATAGACTGTCATTCTGTTTAGTTTATGTATAAAGCCTGCAAAGATGACTGCAAGTCTCCAACAAATATAATGTGGTTCTGAAAATACTGTAATGCTGTCCTTTATTACAAATACTGTCATATGCATTTCAACACCCAAGGCTTACACGTTATCTAGTTATGTAAGTAGTCTCTGCATGGCAACAACAAAAAGGCTTTCAATGTTGGTAATTCTTTTAACAGTATGCTTATTAAAGCTTACTTGCATCTTAGAATCTCAGACAAGCTTACCTGATGGTCATGAAAGCATTGCTGCTTAAACACAGAGCAATGGGCACTTTCTGAATAATAAGAAGCATAAATCAACAGTATAAAAATATGACAGAAAACCGGAACATTCTGCAAAATCAAGCAAGGACAGATGAAAAGCCACTACAGTACTTGTCTACGTTAGATGGTGGGATACTCTGCACACTTACACTGCATAACTGCTCCTTGCCTTGCTTGGACACATCCAGAGACACTACATGGGGGGAGTGGGGTGCAACAAGTATGTTGCAATATGAAATGTCCCTGGCTGACTGTGATGGCCCTGACACTTTTGTCATACCTCTCAACCTCAGAGCAAGAAATCTGGACAAAGCCATACATAGAAGTGGGACAAAGGCCCAAAAATAAGGACAATATTTAAATATTGCTCTTATAAACTTTCTAATAGAATAGTAGGTCTTCCATTAGTATGAATTTTCTGAAGGGTATGAAATATGAAAGTCAAATGTCTGTCATTATTTTCTAACTTCAATCTTTAATGATTTGCCTCTGATTTGCCAGAAAATCACAATTTTATGAAAAATGGACCAACAATGTGATGCAAAAATATAAAGTAGCCACACAATACAGCTGGGAACCTGTCAAAGAAAGGACTCTGTTTTTAATATTAGTACTGTTAACTTGAACAGCTGACAAAATAAACAAATCTACATGCATTTCTGAAATAAAAGTAATCTATAATTCTGATTATTACAGTTATTTATTAATTGTAAACCCTCCACGTTTTCTTCCAAAATTGCCATTTTTGTGGAGGGATTATTAGAGGGAGAGCAACATTTTGAGCCAAAATCAGGGAAGGTTGAGAGGTTTGGATATGCCTAATTTTATAAAGCAATTTATTTGCATGTACCTCTCAACCTGTTAACTCAGGAAATCTGGACAAGGCCAAATATATTGGGGGAACATACAAACAGTACTAAATATTGCTCTTGTATAAACTTAGTTGATAGAATAACAGGTCTTGCTTTAGCATGCATTTTATTGAAGGTTATGAAGTCTGAAACTCAATGTCTGTCATCATTTAGTGACTTAATTCCTAAATGATTTGCCAGGAAACCACACATTTTATGAGGAACAAACCAAAAATAAGAAGCACAAATCTATTCATTCTGTGAAAATCTGGACAGTTGAGAGGTATAGTTCAGCTTGGGGCTGTCTTTGAGTTTTCCACCCTTACCCCTCACAAAATCATGGTCAAATGGAGCCTCCCCCCTGCAGCCATTCCAATGTCCCATTACTTGGCATTTTCACCCCATTTACCATAAACACTGTAATGTGCATACTGCTTTACTTCTACGATGACTTGGATTTCATTTGAAAGTTTTATTTTGCATTTTACAACACAAACACAAAGACATCTGCTAAATAATTCAATGCAGTCTCACAATGAAAATAGACTTAGCATTAAAACGTCTCTGACCTTGAAACTCACATTCATTGAAACAGCACTGAAATCCATATTCAAAGAGAATACATTTGGCTAGTATAAAGATTAACTTTGGGCTGTTTTCAAATGATAGGCCCCTTGCACACAAGACATACATGTGTTGTGTGATACACCTTCCTGATTGTATTAAATTAAATTCCTTGTATAATACAGTGCAGTTGTTAGAGGGTGTTTTAAATGTATTGTTTTGAACATTTTTCCAGTAAACAATGAAACAAAATGCATGCACTAATAATGATAGAACTGCCCAACTGAGAACATTTCCATCATAAAAGTCTACTCAAACTTCTACAATCCACCACTATCAGTAAATATGCACAATCTCTGCAGAAGTAAAAGTCATCTATAAAATTCCACATTAAAGAGATCTTTAACTAATGAAGATGTTGCTGCTAGCAAACAACTTTATATTTCATTGTTTCATCTACAAATAAAGTGCCTGTATCTTTGCCAAAGTGGACATTCTCAGTACGGCAGCATCCACCCACTGTGGGAGTAGAACCGACAGCCTTCTGCATCAAAAGCAAGCGCACTACTTGTTGTGCTATTAACAAAGCAAGCAGATGTAGTATAAGCAGCACTAAACTTCTCTTCTGTTGCAGCTATCAGCTCCTTGTAAAAGCTACTCGACACACAACTGTATCTCTCAACTTCGCAGCACAAGAAATTTTAAAAAAGCCAACATTTATTGGGGGGGGGCAAAAGCCCAAAAACCAGGCACACATTTTAAACATTGCTTGTATAATCTTGGAAAGTTAGTAATATAAACTGCTGTGTTACCACCATACATTTCACTGCCAAGTCTTGAACCCAGAACCCTGCACAAAACAGTCAGAGCAACATACCACTATGCCAAATCAGCTGTTTTATGAAAGAGAGGAAGACTGAAACTTAAATGGCTACCATTTAGTGAATTCAGTTCTCACCATAGCTGTCAACCTCTTAACACAAAACACCTGGACAAAGCCAGTAATGGGAGATTGCAGCCCTCAAACATATTCAGTGAATTCAGTTCTCACCATAGCTCTCAACCTTAGCACAAAAAAACTGGACAAAGCCAATAATGGGGGAATACAGTCCCACAAATAGGGACACTTTTCAAATATTAATCTTATAAACTTAGAAAATTGCTAGAATAAAAGGTTTTGTGTTACTATGTACTTTCTGAAGAATATAGTCTGAAATGCAAATGCCTGTCAATTTTATTTAACATTTGTTAACCACAAAAGTCTGACTTGGAACAAAAGCCAGTTTTCAGCAGAGGCCCAGGGAGAAATACTACAGATACATGTCTTTGTAACATGGGAGGAGATCACAGCAAGCCCACATACAAACACAAGGAAGACATGCAGACTCCACACAGAAGGCATCCCAACCAAGAATCAAACCAGAGAACCTTTAGCTGTGAGGCAACAATGCTACCACTGCACTATCAACTATCTAAGGAATTGCAAATTCAGAAACCACAGATTTTATGATGAACAGAACAGAACAAAATATTAGGCAAAAATCTGCAAAAGTTTCACAGATGGTGGTGGGTAGAGAATTCAGGCTCTTGTTACCTGAACCCAGGGTACAGGGTTCAAGCCTGAGGTATTCTCTAACCACCAGGAGGTATCCTGAGTTCTCTCTATAGCCACCAGAATAAATCAACTGGGGCATTACACACACACACACACACACACACACACACACACACACACACACACGCACGCACACACACACACACACACCACACACACGTGCTTCATCTGCAAAATAAATTTCAAACGGCTTTGTCTGCAAAATAAAATCCAAAGCTGCTGTAAGTACCAAAGGTGACTCTGCAAAATCCAAACAGCTTCATCGTTCATGTGCACCAGAATGCACACTTCTGGTTTCCTGTTTACGAATGTTCCATTCCAAGACTGCTGACCTTGCAGTCCAATCTCCTTCCAGTCTATGCGGTTAGCACTGCATAGACTTCTGGTGCATCAGCAGTCTGCTGTCTTCTTCCTGAATCCAGACTGGTAAGGCATCAGTCAGGATTTACTTTCTATGTGAAGTTATTGGATTGTACCATTGTGGTACACAGCTGGGGGGGGGGGGCTGCAGTCCAATATCACGAGCCGTCACTGAACAATGGATGTTAGACAATCACCTAGCACTCAATGCCTCTAAAACCAAACTAATGTTATTTACCCCTACAAAAACAACCATTATTGACAAAAATGCATTCTCCAGCAAAAGCCATAACAATACATCTCTCGAATTAGTATCTGAGGCTAAATTACTAGGTGCCCATATTGATGACCAGCTCCAATTCAACTCTCACCTACAACTAAATATATAAAAAAAAATCACCAGAAACTTGGCATGCTCTGCCACCACAATCGCTACCTTACTCCTTCTAAGTTAATTCTCTTTACCACATATCTCACCCATTCTCTTCTTTATGGATCTGCACTTCTAAGAAACCTGCAATCCTCTCTTAAGACAAAACTCTCCTCTTGCTATTACAAAATTGTGAAGTTTGCCACAAGCCATAAATCTTCTATCCATCACTGTATAGCCCTTCATAAATTAAATTGGTTAGAGCTGCCCAATTATCTCCCCTATATTCAACTCATTCATGCTTACAAACTCATTTTCACCCCCTCCCTCTGTCCCTCCTTATCCTCAACCTTCAAAATGTACCTCCCTGAAAGACTCTTAAGATCCAGCAATCAAAACCTAATAGAACTGTATAAACTTACCCATCCCTCAGGCAAAAATCTCCTAACCTTCGCCCTCGCATGTTAATGGAATTCCCTACCTCTATCCATCCGTACCACCGCAAACCTCCCTTCCTTTAAAAACTCACTCCACTCACACCTTATATCTCAGTGGGAATGCTCCTGCTCCCACCCTTCTTATTCTCTTCTCCTGTCTTCATCTCGGTCTTCTCCAATTCCATATATGCTTTTAGCAGGAACCAATCCATGTGTAAACAACTACTCTAGATTTACAATGCTGACACTTTTTATCTCAGAAATTGTCTCTGTTAAATTAAATATTTTATCTGTAATTAATATAACCAAAACTTTAACTGTCATTTTTTAGAAATTGTACTAGTACTTTTGTACTTACTATATATAACAAAAGCTTTGATTGTAATTTTTGTTTGTAATTATTGTTTTGTTTTTAGAGCTTTTCTCCCCAGGACTCCATTGAAAACGTGTTCATCTCAGCCCAATGGACTATCCTGGTAAACCAAATAATAAATAAATAAATTATATATATATATATATATATATATATATATATATATATATATATATATATATGGTTGTGTGTGTAAAAATAATTTTAAACTTTTGCAGAGGCAAAAATGATTGCAAAATTGATACCACTTCCATCTTCTTTCTTAGAAGGAATAAAAATCCACTTCTAAAAGTAATTATCTCTGTTTTATTTTCCAGAGGTGGGTTTAAAATATTTCTTGCTTGTTTGCACCAGTTGTTGGAATTTAATATGCATTGGAAAAAGACCAGATTCTCTTTTGATACTCTACTCATATTCCTTCATCAACTGACAATACTCTACCCAATTATACCAGTTACTTCTATAAAAGAGAAATCGTTTTTTTTTGAATGAGAATTAAATGTTTCCTGCTCATATACCTGTAAATTATAAAACATGTTTCTTAATGTCTACCTTTCACCTCACAGGGAATGGAATGGGTTGATAGAGTTTCCCCAAAAGGAAAAATGGTCTTAGGGCTTCTTCCTAATTTGGGAATGCTTGATGAGCTGAACAATTTGCTTGTTATTTTATTATACTCAATAGGATCCTACCAAATGAAAGTCTGGAAGAGTAGGGATGTTTCTAACTGCTCTCTGTCTTCTTTATTTTCTGTCACACAGCTGCTATCATGAAAAAATACAGTGATATTCCCATAGTCTATGAAAAAAAAACACACCTGTCTATTATATAATTATTTTCAAACAAGGAAAACACCCCTAACCTAACATCTTTCATATTCTAACTTAATTCAGACAGTGTAGCCTATATAACTATACTATTTATATAAATACATTTTTCTCAATGTCACTTCAAATAAATGAAAATATGCAAGAAACAGATGGTGTGCTCTGTCAGTAAACAAGTTAACAAGTGACAAATAAAAGCTATTTAAATATGCACATGAACACAATCTCAGAAACATTTAATATGCAATCTGCAACTAATCAGATATAACAATGAGAAGCAGTATTAAAACTGTCAACTTTTAATTTATAAATGTGCTTATTCTTCACCTTCATCAACACCTGTAACTACCTCTTCAAACCACCAGTTAATAATAATTTATTTCTTTAATAAGACAAGTTCATGCTCTTCCATTAATTTGAAATAATGTATGTATTTGTTTATTTATTTGTTAAAATAGGTGGACTGGGGCATAATACCCTAGCTTTAGCCTGTTGCTGTAAATTAAACAATGTTATAACAAATACAATAAAGATGGCTAGAAAATTATAACAGCTGTATGAATACATGAACATAACTGGATTTATACAATACAAGAGATTAAACTTGTGTAAGACAGTTATTTTATCGGATGATGCTATGGTTTACCTGCACTGATATCCTCAGGAGAGAGATGTGTGTGTTTAAGGCTAGTGAATTTTAATGAACATTTCTATTTATACTTTAGAAATATATAGGGAAACTTGAAGACTGAGGTGTTTTGTAAGTGCATTATTCTTATACTTATAACAGATTCTGTCAGTTAAGATGGATGAGAAGGAGAGTTAAAACAGGTACAAGTATTTAGTCAAAATAAGGAAGTTTTTTTTTTACTTTATTTTATTTTACTTTATTTATTTTATCTGTTTGTTAACTGGATATTCCCAGTGGATAAGTCCCTTTTCAGGGTCAACTTGGAAGCACTGTCCAGTTAAGTAACTTGCTTAGAATCACACAGTAGACAAATGGAGCTAGAAGGACTCAAGCTCTGTATCCTTGACTGCAGGAAAATGCTTATTAATGGCTACATTCATAGGTTCATAGGTTCATACTAGGCTATCTGCCCTAGGGCATTTATAAGCCTAGCCAGAATGTGTTTGGCTTTTGCCATCCATTTTAAATTTATTTTGCTATGCCCTTTTTCGAGGTTAGTATACTGTGCCTCTGTCTAACAGTGACACAGAAGTGATACCCGGGGTAAACCTATGATCTCCCATCCACTCATCAAGATTCCTCTTGAAGAGAGTCAATGAGGGACTCTGCCTAACCTGGACTGGGATTTTATTCCAGAGTGAAGGGAGCCACTGGGTTATGAATCTGTCCCTCCAGCATGTCCTATTTATTTCAGTGCTGAGGTTCAAGTCTCTCGAGCGCATAGCTCGATGGGATTTGGATTTTCTGAGGTGCAGCATGTCCATTAATTCCGGGTTGGACATGGCTTTATCGTCAGGCACAGATCGCCTCTGAACAGGTGGTATGCCACTGAGTAGAGCTGGAGTTTCTTTAACAGGGCAGCATATGGCATCTGTTTGAGCCCTTTGATCCTCTTGGTGAGGTACTTTTGGGGTCTTTCCAGTTGCTGCAGGTGTCTGGTAAGGTACATCCCAAAAGGGGCATTGTACTCAATTATGAGCCTGATGAGGGATGAGTAAAGAGGCACGATGACCTCCCCTGATCTAGATGTGAATCCCTTCATGATTAGGTGGGCTATATAAAATGTTTTTCTAACCACTTTGGCCACGTGGTTGTCAAATGAGAGATTGCTATCAACTTGGGTCCCCAGGTCCCTAATTACTTTTTCTGTACTTAATGGATTACCACCTATGTGGTAATTTGTGGGCACTTTGTTTTTGCCAAAGGGGATGACTATACACTTTTTGGCATTTAGCTTGAGGCCATGGCTCTGGCACCAGTTGTCTGTTTCTATGAGGCCCTTTTGGAGGATGCTTGTGTTGGCTGGAGAGTCGATTATGGTGCCCAGCTTGCAGTCATCTGCGAACTTGGTCAGCCACAGTCCTTCCGTGTTGGCCTGTACCTCCGAGAAATATATACCGAACAAGGAGGTCCCAGGACTGAGCCTTGTGAGACACCACTTGTAACTGGTTTGGAGTCTGACATGGCTCCAGCAATTCTAACCATGTGGGTTCTGTCCTTGAGCCAGTTTGCAATCCATCTAGTGACGTAGGGGTTTATATTTAAGCTGGTGAGCTTATCTATAATGCCCGAGTGGGGTATTGTATCGAAGACTTTTGCAAGGTCCAGGTAGATTGTGTGGACCACCTTCCCCTCGTCAATAGCCTTGGTGACTGTTTCAAAGAAATCAACCAGGTTTAAGAGGCAGGATCTGCCCTTAACAAAGCCGAACTGGGTAGGATCCAGTGTCTGTAGGTCCCCAATATCTTTATTTATGAGGTCCATGATGATCCTTTCCATAGCTTTGCAGACCAAGCTAGTCAGGCTTATGGGGTGATAGTTTCCAGGATCCGTTGAGGCACCACGTTTATGGAGAGGGACCACTGTTGCTGTACGCCACTGTTTGGGCAAATATCCTGTAGTAAGGCTGAGATTGAACAGTAGTTTTATGTTTGGGTTTAGCTCTTCTTGGAGTTCATGTAGGATGCAGCCCGGGACACCGTCTGGTCCCATTGATGCTGTGTTTTTTGCTTTGGAGAGGGCGGCTCTTACCTGAGCATCTGAGATGTCAGGGGGGCAGCACTCTGCTGGGATAGATATTTGCCCTTTTCGTGAGGAGGGGGGGAGAAATTTGCGCTGAACCTGTCAGCTAGGATGTTGGCAACGTCTGTGGGTTCAGTGTATTTTTTGTCATTTAGGACTAATTCTGAGCATATCTGGGAATTACCACCCAGGTACCTAACATAACTAAAGAAAGCCTTGTGATTATCCTTAGTGTCCTGTGCAATTTTTCTCTCAAAGCTGGCCTTAGACAATTTTATGAGCGCCCGTAGTTTTTTGCTAATACTGATCAGTGATGCCTTCCCTTTTTGGAATTTTGCTCTATCATTTAGTAGCTTCCTCCTTCTATTGTATAGTTTGTTTATGGCTGGGGTCCACCAGACAGGACGTCTGCCTTTGGAGGATTGGGTCTTGGTTTTATTTGGGATCGCATGATCCATGCATTCCTGAAGGTGTTCATAGAATGCATTTATAAAGGATTCTACGGTCTGGGCCGTATTTTCCACAGGCCCGGGGGCTTTGAAGGATTCCACCTCGGTTTTGAGGAGTGTGAAATTTGCTTTAGAGAAGTTTTTCACTGTGGTTTTCTGGGCAGGGGGTGGGGTCGGGATGTGAATATCCAGTGAGATTAGTTTATGGTCTGATCTTACCAGTGAGGGATACACTTCTGGTCTTGAGCATAGAGTCCCCATGTTGGTGATGATCAGGTCCAGTATGTTTTCCCCTCTTGTGGGAGTGGTAACAAGTTGTTCCATAGCATTTGAATTTATAAATTCTAGGAACCTTTGGGCTAGGGTGTTGGAGCTAGAGTAATGCTCCCAGTCTATGTTTGGGTAGTTGAAGTTGCCCAATATAATGGTGTTTGGAGCGACCTTCATATTTTCCATTGTTCTCAGGAAGGCCGAGTGGGGTTCCTGGGTTTGGGAGGGTGGTCTGTAGCAGGCTATAAACTGGAAGGCAGTTTTACCCACTGTTAGTTGCACATGGATAGTCTCTGATGCTTCGTGCTTTGCCACCAACCTGGAGGTGTGGGTATCTTTGATGAATATCGATACTCCCTCTCCTTTTGTGGTTCGGTCCAAGTTTTGGGGCCGAAAAGCATGGTATGAGGTATAACCTGGTAGTGCTGGGGTGCTCTTGGGAGTCCTGAACCAGGTTTCTGTTACTGCACAGATATCGATGTTCTCCATGCTAAGGAGAGTTTCGAGTGCGTGCATCTTGAGGTTTAGACTTCTGGCGTTGAGTAGCATTACTCTTAGTTTCTTATCCCTTGTGATACCTATGGAGGTGGGTTTGTCTTTTGAGCCTTGCCTAAAAAAGGCACTATGGGGGTAGCAAGAGCCTTTGCCAATATCTGAAAGCCCAGGGGTGACAGGTGCAAGCCGTCCCTAGCAAAGCATCGTGGTTTGTCGAGCATATCATCCCAAGCTGACAGGCATTGGATCCCCTTTGAATGACACCAGTACTTAAGCCAATTGTTGAAATTGATCATCTTGTCTTCATATTGTGGCATCATTCTTGGTGAGGGTAAGATGCTACTCAAGGTTAGGGTCATACCGGCCTGGGCTACATACTCAGAGAGCTCCTCTATGTCTCTTTTCATGTAGTCCAGGGAGGTACGTCTCAGGTCATTCACACCAGCATGGACAATGACTGAGTCATATTTGTACTTGCCTTGGAGTGACCTGAGTGCTTGTGTTATGTGGCGGATCCTAGCGCCTGACAGGCTGCTCACCGTAACCCTCTCCTTGTTCAGCCTGGTGAGCGGGATGTCAGTGTGCCTGACAATAGAGTCACCTATTACAAGTGTATCAGGGGTGTGTTGTTTAGTTTTAAGGACTGTGACTGTTTGGCACACTGGCTTTGTGAGATTTGTGTTGCACGTGTTTTGTTTTGGGTTAGCGGTTGCTTGGGTGTCTGCTTTGGAGGTCTCTGCTGCTTAGGCAGATCTTTATTTAGAGCCTCTGAGTATGTTTTTGTGTGATTATGTGTTTGGTTTGCTGTCGTGGTAGGTCTATGTGAGACTGGAATTGTAGTGAGTGTGATTTCCTTCTCCTCCTGACTGGTTATGCCAGTACTGAGTTGAGAGAGCTTAGCCTCCAGTTTGGCTATATGGTTGCATCTCTCACATGTGTTGGAATTTGTTGGGAGGAGGAGAGGGTTGTCTGTGTACATGAGGTAGTTGTAACATTGCCTCAAGATTCCCAGATTTGCCAGCTGGACCGGAGAGGAGATTGACAACTGACCTTTGGACATGCTAGAATAATATTGGGAATTCCTTTATAATTGAAAACAAGGGCCAGTGGGGAGTGAGGGTGTAGTGCTTTTAATTTTTAGTGCTGACTTATATAATTGCTTTAGTGAGCAAGTGCCAGGTAACTTAAGTGCAATGTGTTACAGGTAACTTAAATGCAAAAATAACAAACAGTAACTTTCTTTCAAGTGAAACAAGGAAATAAGTACAGTAAGCAATGCAGATGTCACTAGTGATCCACAGAAGCGCTGAGAAGCCGCGTATTAGGTGGAATTAGCGTTCCAGGGAAATAAGCAAACAAACAACAAGCATATAAACAAAGCTAGATTCAGCAGGCCTGGATCTAGTCTATGCTACAGCAAACAAGGTGTACCAATTTCAGTAAGATACAGTTCAAATATTCAGGCACTATAAATCTTTAACCAGAAATTCCCAGCTCAGAAGGGCAGAGTCCAGCCTCTTCTCCCACAAGAGTGCAGACCACGAACCTTCTTAATGTAAAATAACTGGCCTGAAGCCCAAGTGCTTAAACCAGAACTAATACACTTTAAGAATAACAGACACTGGGCTCTCAATCAGCAGTTCCCAACTTAGAAGGATGAAAGCTACCTGTCCTGCCACCACAGTGCATGCCACAAACCTTCCTAATGTAAAACAACTGGTCTGAAGCCCAAGTGCTTAATCCAAAAGACTTAGAATGCTAGCTACACTTTAATCAAGTTGCTACCAAGCAGTAATAAATATAATTGAATACTTTAGAGAATGCCTGGATTAGTGATCAAGTTACACAAACAAAGCTAGATCCAGCAGGCCCGAATCCAGTCTATGCCACAGCAAACAAGGCGCACCAACTTCAGTAAGAAGCAGTTCAGATATGCATGCACTATAAGCCTTTAACCAGAAATTCTCAGCTCGGAAGGGCAGAGTCCAGCCTCTCCTCCCACAAGAGTGCAGACCACGAACCCTCTTAATATAAAATAACTGGCCTGAAAGCCCAAGTGCTTAAACCAGAATTAATACACTTTTAGAATCACAGACACTGAGCCCTCAATCAGCAGTTCCCAACCTAGAAGGATGTAAGCTACCTGTTCTGCCACTACAGTACAGACCACAAACCCTCTCAGTGCAAAACAACTGGTCCGAAGCCCAAGTGTTTAAACCAAAAGGCTTAGAATGAGTTACCCCAAGCAGTAATAAATACAATTGAGTACTTTTAAGATGATGCAAAAGTAAAATAAAGTAGGTAGAAACACAAGTACAGTAAAAGCAGATGAATTTTTTTTCTGAACAAGTGTTGAGATCAAAGAAACAGATTTGAGTGCTGAAACTAGAAAACTGGCTAATTATAAGAAAAAAAAACTAAGCTAGAAGGCTTTCCTCTAACACAGAAGGGCTTGGGGGCTCAGAAGCCTACAAATAGTCTATACCACTTAACAGGAAAGGCAGGAAACAAGTTTAATTTTTTTTTCTGTTTCCCAGATGCTCTCTTTGTACACAGTAGGAGTGCCTGAAATCAGAATATGATCTCACTGCACTCAGTTGAGTGAGCAAATGAGATGGGCCCAGAAGGAGTATCCAAACACAAATTTACAAGAGGGGTGGGCAGTTTCAAGGCCACTAAGATTAACACCAAAACAAAAACAGGGAGGGTGGGTGGAACTAACTGAAGAGCAGAGTCAACACTTCCAGTTCAGTTAATATTCCTGCAACACAGTTAAAAATCAATTTAAATACTGTATTTTTTGAAAAAAAAAGTGCAGATAAAGGTACTTAAATTCTCTTATACGTCCAGTTGAATACAGCTAGTTCTTAGCCGGCCAAAGCTGAGGTTTTTAAGCAGAAAATATTTCACACTGTACCACTTAAATAGGCAAGGACAGGAAATCAAAGAATGTGGCTACCCCCACACTTGTAATTACTAGCAAATAACAAAATTCAGCAAACACTGGCTAACTTCCAGTTCAGTTAATATTCCTGCAACACAGTTAAAATCAATTTAAATACTGTATGTTTTGAAAAAAAAGTGCAGATAAAGGTACTTAAATTATTTTATACGTCCAGTTGAATACAGCTAGTTCTTAGCCGGCCAAAGCTGTGGTTTTTAAGCAGAAAATATTTCACACCGTACCACTTAAATAGGCAAGGACAGGAAATCAAATAATGTGGCTACCCCCACACCTGTAATTACTAGCAAATAACAAAATTCAGCAAACACTGACTAACTTCCAGTTCAGCTAATATTCCTTCCACACAGTTAAAATCAATTTAAATACTGTATTTTTGGGGGAAAAAAAGTTCGGATAAAGTAATTAAATTCTCTTATACATCCAGTTGAATGCAGCTAGTTCTTAGCCGGCCAAAGCTGAGGTTTTTAAGCAGAAAATATTTCACACTGTACCACTTAAATAGGCAAGGACAGGAAATCAAAGAATGTGGCTACCCCCACACCTGTAATTACTAGCAAATAACAAAATTCAGAAAAACTGACTAACTTCCAGTTCAGTTAATATTCCTGCAACACAGTTAAAATCAATTTAAATATTGTATTTTTGGGAAAAAAAAGTGCAGATAAAGGTACTTAAATTCTCTTATACGTCCAGTTTAAACAATAATGGCTTAATGAATTTAATGACATGAAGGATGTCATGTTGTGGTTGATATGTGAAGGTACTGTGTTCCATAGTTAAGGGCCTGTTATAGAAAAGGCATGAGAAGTGGTAATTAGATAATTTAAAGTGGATTTAGATACATTATATTGATCTTACATTAATGTTTGGCTCTGTTGTGCTCAAAAGATTGACACAGAAGATGGCAGATAACTTTAAATAAAACAGAGGTGAAACTGAAGAAGTAAAATTTCAGCCTTGGATAAAGTAATGCTCTTATGACTTTTTTCTTTCTTTTTTATTTTGATACAAGAAGATATAATGAACTGCCTTGTTTAAATATATCTGAAGCACAATTGTATGTTTTAACAAATGTATGGTTAATGGAAAGACATAGTTAAAACTGAGTTACTGTAGATTTAAAAAAAAGATGGTTAATTTCTAGGGAGCAGGTACATAAGATAATATATTTCATTCAATTTAGCTTGAAAATGCAAGGCATATCATGTTATTGATACTGTATTTGACTGATAAAGGGTAATCAAACTCTAGTCCAATGTATATGAAGTATGAGGCTCATTTATGGGATGTACATGATGGTGAAAGGCTTGGGGAAATGAATGAAAGTAGGGATAGTCACTTATGAGTGACTAACATAATTATTTTCTAATGCACATTTGTTAGGGTTAAGAAATTAGTCTAAGACAGTAGGATAGAAAAGAGTAGATTTCTTGTAAAAATATAAAATCACTGTAAATACAGTGTTGACACAGACTCAGTTTTTTAATGTATTTCATTCATTTGCTAACCAGGTAAACCTACTGTGCACACATTTCTTTTCAGGAATGACCAAAAGACATTTTCTGGTTAAGTGATTTGCAATAAACTTTAATTTTATTTTTAAAAATCCAAGGTGTCTTAGCTTATAAATGTCAAGCAGAAAACAGAACTAGTAAAAACTTCTCATATAGTACTTTTATAGCACAACTGATCAGTTTTCCTCTTTCAAGTATTTTAATTTGTAATTATTTACATACTTCATACTAGATTTCTAATACATCTTCTGTATTTTAGACACACTATTATTGTCTAAAATAAGAAATAATCTCACCTAAGTTATTAAAGAAAGGTTTATTTTCTCTGATGAGAATAGGTTTGTATATCTATCTGTAAAGAAAAGCCAGGATTTAATTCTTCAGTTTTGTACAGTTTTATCGAAGGATACCAAGCTTCTCTTTTACTCTCATTTTGACTAGCAAAGTCGGTATCCCATCTTATCAAAAGTGATCCTTGTTTTATCGTTGAATAAGTCCATGCAGATTTTAACATGAGCGCCTTGCCTAGAAATGAAAATCTTACAATAATGTACTTTGTATATGAATTAAACCTTGTTGGCTTATAAGATGTAGTTGTATAAGGTGTCTCGATGGCATAAGATACAGCATTCTGGTAACCCAAATAAAGAAAGTAAAGAAAGGCACCATCTTATCTCTCCCTGTTCCTTAAAATGATCCATAGATGATTATTACATTTGTCCCTATTTTTTTAATTTAGTGTTATTTTTTTCCAATGACTGAGTATTCTGTTTAATCAGGAAAGACGTTTGTATCTCCTGTTTTTAAGTCAGTTGTCAATATCATTTTTCCTTTTGAAAAACAAGGATTTGAAACAAACCATACAGAGATGAAGCCTAGAATTTACCATTTTACTGTTCGTTCTGTAAAATAGGCATAACTGGCTGAATCCTTTTTGGATTGTTCTGTCCAGTCAGTATTCTTCCAGGTATGCTAGTTGTACTCTTACCAGAACATTAGCAGGGCAACTGCTACTTCTCATTTATTGCATTTCTTACAAGAAATAAAATAAAAAAAACATAAAAAATAAAACGTCTGCAAATAAACTTCCTTGCCTTTTAGTCATCTGGGTTCTAATAATAAAAACTTTCTTCTATGCTTATTTTTGAGTATCTGTCTATGCTGCTTTGTGTCGCTATGGCATAATTCTAATTATTTTTGAATGCTTTATTCTTGCTCAGCCTATGTGAACTAAATATAAAAGTGTGTTTCCCCTTTATCTAAATTTGTGTACACAGAGGAAGAACCCCCATGAAAAAAAATACATATATATATATATATATATATATATATATATATATATATATATGTGAACTAAATATAAAAGTGTGTTTCCCCTTTATCTAAATTTGTGTACACAGAGGAAGAACCCCCATGAAAAAAAATACACATATATATATATATATATATATATATATATATATATATATATATGTGTGAACTAAATATAAAAGTGTGTTTCCCCTTTATCTAAATTTGTGTACACAGAGGAAGAACCCCCATGAAAAAAAAATATATATATATATATATATATATATATATATATATATATATATATATATGAACTAAATATAAAAGTGTGTTTCCCCTTTATCTAAATTTGTGTACACAGAGGAAGAACCCCCATGAAAAAAATACGTATATATATATATATATATATATATATATATATATATATATATGTGTGAACTAAACATAAAAGTGTGTTTCCCCTTTATCTAAATTTGTGTACACAGAGGAAGAACCCCCATGAAAAAAATGCATATATATATATATATATATATATATATATATATATATATATATATATATATGTGTGTGTGTGTGTGTGTGTGTGAACTAAATATAAAAGTATGTTTCCCTTTTATCTAAATTTGTGTAACTTCTAAAGTATAATATTTAGATACTGGAACAAGGGTACACAGAGGAAGAACCCCCATGAAAAAAATATATATATATATATATATATATATATATATATATATATATATATATGTGTGTGTGTGTGTGTGTGTGTGTGTGTGAACTAAATATAAAAGTATGTTTCCCCTTTATCTAAATTTGTGTAACTTCTAAAGTATAATATTTAGATATTGGAACAAGGGTACACAGAGGAAGAACCCCCATGAAAAAAAAAAATATATATATATATATATATATATATATATATATATATATATATGTGTGTGTGTGTGTGTGTGTGTGTGTGAACTAAATATAAAAGTGTGTTTCCCTTTTATCTAAATGTGTGTAACTTCTAAAGTATAATATTTAGATATTGGAACAAGGATACACAGAGGAAGGGCCCCATGCGGAAAAAAAAAAAAATATATATATATATATATATATATATATATATATATATATATATATATATATATATGTGTGTGTGTGTGTGAACTAAATATAAAAGTATGTTTGCCTTTTATCTAAATTTGTGTAACTTCTAAAGTATAATATTTAGATATTGGAACAAGGGTACACAGAGAAAGGACCCTATTGGGAAAAAAAAAAAAAATATATATATATATATATATATATATATATATATGTGTGTGTGTGTGTGTGTGTGTGTGTGTGTGTGTGTGAACTAAATATAAAAGTATGTTTCCCTTTTATCTAAATTTGTGTATCTTCTAAAATATAATATTTAGATATTGGAACAAGGGTACACAGAGGAAGGACCCCATGGGGAAAAAAAAAAAATATATATATATATATATATGGATATATATATATATATATATATATATATATATATACATATATATATATATATATATATATATATATATATATATATATATATATATATACATATATATATATATATATATATATATATATATATATATATATATGTATAAAGTATTTTGTTGCTCACATTTGGGTTTGTGACATTATGCATATCAGACATGTTATTTATGATGTTATGAGTTTCAATACACCAGGGATTGCTCTTCTATTATGAGTCCATGAAATCATCACCTTCTATTTTTTTTCTAGAAAATGACCTGCCAATCTATAAACCACTCAGTCTCTAAACAATTCTTTCTGTGTGGTCTAATTTTTGCTTCCTAGTACAATTCCATACTATTCATATATGCAAATTATGTTTATAACAATAGGATAAATGTTATTTCTAACATTTTTCATAGTTCTGTCTCTTACATACATTCTTTCAAACATCCTTTTACTCACTAATTATTCTCCTTCTTCCAGATTCATCGAAGATCATTTCTTTCTTGGTTTTCACTAGGATGTCAAGTTTGCCAAAGTAAATATATTCCATCTTTCCTCACTGAATCATCTGCTATCAACTATCACTTTTATAACAAATGCATTGATATAACATGGAGAGAAGGTATCCAATGATACCCTTACCTAGCTGCATTCTTATTTTCAAAACTGTCTTCTACAAAACTGCTAACTTCCTTCCTCTTGAGCCCATGCATACATTTTAACCATACAATTAATTTGGTATTCCCTTACAAATTATTTTAGATTGAATTATAAAATATTATTGTCTGCATTGCTGAGTGTTTGTTTTGTGGCAAATGACAGATAACCTTCATGTATGTTCCCATCCTTAGACATGTTACTCCCACATGATCCCAAATTTATTCTAGAAATTGTTTAGATGCCCAACAAAAACAAGATGGAGAGCAGAAGAATGGATCTAGGAGGCCAAAGAGCTGTTGAAAGGCTTTACATCCAGAAACATATGAACACCAGTCTTTATTGTGGAGGATAGCTACATATATTACCCTCAGCTCAGCTACTTTTTAATGTAACTTTGAACTGGCAAACTTTGGAAAATGGAAAAATTAAAACAGATTTTTCTTTTTCTTTTTTAACTGTTGTGTTTACTATACAACTTTTTACTGACTATTTTTATCTGTGATCATGAATGTAACATGATGGGATATAAGAGATATTATGAGTTACTTGGTAGAAGATATTGATATTCTACCAAGATGTTAATATTAAACAAGGTGTGTTCCAATTTGTTGTGGGTTCTTGCATTCAGTGGGCAGTGTTGTTTATGATAAAGTACTACTTCACATACTAGGTTTCTTGCTTGTTGCCTCTACTACCATTGATTTTGTAAAATTCTCAGCAGCACATTTTAGTTAGTTAGTTCTCAATTAATGCTTAACACCTCCTAAGCGGTAATAAGTCAACATCATCCTGCTGAGTAGATATGACCATAAGATGCTCTCAGTAGCTATGGGCCTATCAACCCCATGCCAGTAATACAACAAGATTACAAATGTCCCACTTCATGGATGTGGCCATAAAATAAAGCCAGCACCATCAGGTCGATTAGCCTTGTAGCAGTAGTAGAGAAAAAGTCTAAAATTCAAAAGAAAGACTAACTACTTCCTGTGCTTAGATTTCTCATTTTCCATCAAGATGATCATGTAATCTTGTAAGGAGAGGTCATAACAGTTTATAGATCTGTAGGATTTCTCAAATAGTTTAAACAACAAAAGCTGCTATTCTGTCTTTTTGTAGAGCCCGAAATATGTTTCTTTTCTTTTTTTTTTTTGTCTCTGTTCAGGCCTTGGAGCTACCACCCACTAGTGTGGGCCATATGCAAGTGGAGAGTAGTAGCAGTTAAAATGCCATTACTGTTAAATAGTATTTAATCTTTCTTCTAATATCTTGATGGATTTCTTCCAAGACATCTTGGGAAAGTGTCAAAAAGACATAGCTGGTCTGCACACAATGCCATTGAAATGAATGTATATACACATATTCAAAATTGTATATATGCATGCTTGTATGAATGTACATCCATCCATCCACCCTCAAACCCTTTTCCCATTTTGCACATGGGGACATGGTGTCACTTCCACAGTGACAATCATCATGAGCCAAGGTTTACACCACCAGGTGGCTAGCCCTGCTATGGCAGTTCCCATGCACCACTCACTCATGCATAGACTCTCACCTACGGCCAATTTGGAGTGTCCAATCCACCTACTGCATGTCTTTGGAATGTGGAAGGAAACCAGAACACCAGGAGGAAACCCACTTGACCTCAAGGAGGGAATGTAGACTCCACATAGAAGGCAGCCCAGCTGAGAATTGAACCAGAGAACCTCTTGCTGTGAGGCGACAATGCTAACCACTGCACCACCGTGGCCACCCCGCATGAATGTACGTATGAATGTATGTATGTACTCAATAAATAACCTTTGGGATATTGTTATTGCTTTACTGCTTTTGTCTGAACTAACCTAACTCTGGTACTCACTCTTTGCAGGCAAGGAAAATATCAATACAAGAGGGGCACTACAGCCATCACATCTGAGAGCGTCACACCACTGGAACTGGAGCTTGTCGAGGAAGTTGTGCACAGCATCGATATGGAGTAATTTGGGATGACACAAAACACTAGTGTGCTAACGTTTGTTGATTTGCAAAGGGTTATAAGTATTTTTAAAGCAGTGGGGAAGGAAAGCTTACTTTTATCTCTGTTACTCTCTTTTTTCATTAACATTTTTTATTTTGCAACACCCTGTCCTAACTTATGTGGCTTATATTTAATAAACATGAATTTTGACTACTTCACAAGAGATATAACAATGTTTACATGTTCTGTGCAATATCAAGCTCCTCTTCAAACCTCCCTCTAGAATTCACTTGAAAGTCATATGAAAACCACAAAGGTAAATAAAATGTTGTTTTTCCCCATAAACTGCATAAACCCACCAGCTTCACTGTCACAGAGGGACAGATTCCTGACTGTAACTCAGATTATGTGAGTTCGATTAGTGGTTTGGCATCCTACTGGAGGTGCCATAGGGAGAGAGTAGAATGAAGAGGCTTTATCTGCTAGCACCCCCCCCCAGAGAGAGGGTGGAGACATGTGGTGGCACATAGCGGGCATGACTGCCACCAAAAGCAATCTAAGAAGTATGGTCTGTATGTGCCTATAGCAGCTCTCTGACCTGCTCATCATTTGTGTACCTATTTTTGCCAGGCTGGCAACCTTGTTGAGCAGGGTTAAAATGTTGATATCCCACTCCCAAACAATGTGGGTAAAGATAAATAAGATTCATGGGGCATGTCATGCTGCCATGGATGTTCAGCACACAACTCACACATACCAACTTGTCCAAAATGTTTTTGTTTTTCAAAAATAGAATTTCTAATTAATTTTGAACAGAAAAAATATATTTTTTTCTTTTATATTTGCACTATTTTATTTTGAGCCTAGTCTTATTGTAGTGTGGCTTCTTCAATAAAATAAAATATGTTATTTTAAATCTGTTGATAACATTGTTTGCATGTCATGTTCATTATTATTGTTATGTCTGTGCAAATTTTCAGTGGCCAGCCTTGTCAGTGATCTGCAGTTGATTAATACTTTTGTATACCATGCATGAAAAACATCAAATGTGAGGTTAGAAAGGAGGAATAATGTTACATCATAATGGGGGGTGGAAGCAGGCAGGTTAAGACCCTAGAGCAAACTTTCTTATGGTTAACATAGAGGAGGGGGGAGCAGTAATAAATCAGTGTATTCTCCCTAGACTCAAACCAAGAGTGGGAGATGAAATAAAACAGTGGGGTAGTAGAAATGAGAATTATACTTATAGGAGATATGAATATGTCAAGAGCAGATAGTGAAATTCCAGGATCCACAGAAAAGACAGTTATAGTTGATTGAGGTCTTGTACACAAGGGGTTCATGCAGCTGGTATGGACTGTGCCAGTAGGAATAGAATTCCAAATAAAGTACTAACCATTTGACATATTGGTGATGAAAGTCTGAGAGCACACAGACAGACTGCTGTTCCTCATGGGAGCAGACTAAGTCACGACATAGGAGCGGCATGCATGTACCAGTGTGTTTCATAAGTTCATAGAAGGTTACTAGACCAATGACCTTAGAGTCCTTACAAGCCTAGCCATATTTATCCCAAGATGACCTAATTGGTGGTGGTAAGCTGAGTGATGTTCACAGAGGTAAAGGTCTATGGTAGTTAATACTGATTTCCTCTGTCCAGAAGGTACGTGTGCGACCCCAGGAGTGAATTTACTGTCATCCATCCATTGATCTAGGATACATTTGAAGAGGATCAGGTAGGGGGGCTCTGTTTCATGTGAATTGGAAGCTTGTTCCAGAGAAGTAGCAGTCTCTGGGAGATGTATCTATCTTTACAGCATGAAACCAATAATTTTACCTTGATCTAACAGATTACCGATGTATACCATGACATAAAGAAGTGCTGTTGCTGTATGATTTAGCATAAACCCATGTTCAGCATAGAGGATGATCCTGTAACTGATTAGCTTCTACACTGAGACTAAACATATTTTCAAGAATGTTTGATGAGAGAGATTGTAGGGTAAATGGCTACAGTCATTTAGTATATCCAAAGAACTAAAAGAGGGATCAGTTTTATGGTATGGGGCAGTGAGTTCTTTTTCTGTCAGATTTCAGAGACAAAAGTTTCCTTAACAAAGTGATACTGGATATGCATAGGTCTGAATATAAAATAAATATACAATTCAGTATAGAAAAGGACTAAAGATTCCTCAAAAAAAAAAACATCTTTGTGTTAGAAAGCATGACTTATTCAGAAAAACTGCAGGATCTGTTACTACTCTTAGTGGCATGTAGACTCATGAGGGGTGGTCTCTGTTCCGTTTTCAAAGTAAAGCATAAATCAGTTTTATTTGAAAGTTTGTAATTGAAGCACATAACACGGGGAACTAAGACTAGGTGAAATCATCACTTGCTAAAAATTAATATTAGTATTTTTTTAAAAGACGTTTACGTTACAAAACTCATATTTTGTTTTCAAATAAAGTATGAATCAGTTTTATACTTTGCCCATGTATTTCTGCCCATATTTTGGAACTGACTTCGTAAAAAGTTTAAGAAATACTCCTCATTGATTAATGTTAAAAACTAATTTGATATATGTTTATTGTTGCTAAGAAATTCTGATATAAGTTATGGCAACCGGCCTTCCTTAAGGATTGTAGCTCATCAAATGGTTATATAACATATGGAACAAATAATTGTATATAAATATAATAACATATATTTTGGGGATATTCCATTTTCAAATAATTTAGCCCAGAGTGGCAAAGTTAAGAAGTTTAAAAGACTCTTGCAGGTGAGTTTGTTACCTCCCATTCTAGTATAATGGGAGTTTATAGAATACTGTGAGATGAATGGCCAACTATATAAAATGAAGCAATAGGAAACTTTTTTTAAGGTAATCAACAAGCTTTCTAACAAATTGTAGAATGCACATACCAAAAGCCCCTTAGACAGGTCATACATAACATATTTGTCTCAGCCACTTGACTGCTGAAAATTTCTGGTCCAGACACAGTATACAAATATTGAATTTCCAAAAGCTTTGAGGTCAGACATTGAGAGACCACACAGGCATGAATCTTGTATAGTCAAAATGACAGAAAATAAGCTAAGGGAAGATATAATTGCAGTACATTGCATTAGCTTGATGGCAGAAGGAAACCTGTTCGTTCAAACACAAAGTAGTATGGGCTGTGTTTAAGTGAGTGTGGCATTTTATTATTTCCATTCTCCCCCTTCCCCCTTCTCCATCTGTCTCATACCATCTTGAATGGCTCTGTAGATTCCCTGTCTAACTCCATCTTGAATGGCTCTGTGGATTCCCTGTCTAACTCCATCTTGAATAGCTCTGTGGATTCCCTGTCTACCCATTCTTGTATTTATTTTATTTAGTTCAAATTTGTTTATCGGGAAAGTCCAACTGGACACATGTCCTTTTTCAGTGGAGGCCAAGGGAGAAAAGCTCCAGTTAGTACATAGACATATAAACCAAACCAGTGGTCTGAGTGCCCAAGATAAAAACTAGTAAACCTAAAATAAGGCACACAGGAGCTCAGCAAAACGGGCAACTGCTTTAATGAACAAGCACAAAAACAATCCACAGCAAGCTAAAACAGCAGCACAGCAAATTAAATTTCAAAGCACAAGCAACAGCACAATAAATCTGTAAAGTTAATCCACATACGTTTTCATCACAATAACTTCATCAGATACCTAACCTACATAGACATACCAAATATAAATAACAATATGGGACCAATACAAGACATAAAAGGCCAATTGGCAGTAGTTGCATGTAATAACCTGAATGTGACTAATACAAATCAATAAAAGGGCAAGTAACAGTCGTATATACAATACAATGGTATACAGTGTGCTACGCCAACATGTGCTATACATTCCAATAGGAAATCACAGGAATGTTATACAGGCATGAGGAATTTAGGCAGTCAGAGAATAAGATTGTAGTATATGCAAAATCCCATAGTGTATTTCAGATGAATTTAGGTATCAATGAAGAAATTGTTGTTTAGAAGGTAGGTTACATTATGATGTTATAAAATAATCATAGTTTTTGTGTATTTAATTAGCCAGGAAGAGTTGTAGAGGAGACAGTAGAGAGTGAGTTGCTATCTGTCAGCCAGGGGCAGAGTGACTTATTTTTAGGCTTATGCTGAATAGTGGTATGGATGTTATGGAGATCATGCTTATAAGCAGTTCATTCCAGATTTTACCTATGTAGTTTGCAAATAGGGAATCCCCTGCTTGGCTTTTGGATAAATGGGTTTTTATTTGTTGTTTATTGGTGGATTGTAGTGGTCTGTTGGTAACATAGGGTTCAAGAAGAGTTTGCAAGGCAGGTATTTTTTCTGGATCTGAACAGATTTTGTGGGTCATTGTTAGCTGTGTATGGTATAGGAGTTGGGGAAGCTCTAATCAGCTGAGTTGCTTGAGTGTGAGGCAGTGATGTGATCTAGCTGGCAAATTTGTAGCATATCTTACAATTTTATTATAGCAGGATTCAAGTTTTTGTAATTCAGATTTGTTGAGATTAGTGAGAATGGGGGCAGCATACAATAAGGTGGAGATTAAGTGTGTTTGGGCAATAGCTATTTTGGTATTTTTGGTAAAGTAGTCTTTATTCCTGTATAGAGTACCAAGTTTTTTATGTACCTTTTTAACTGTCTCGGAAATGTGAATATCAAATTTAAGTTTGCAGTTGATTTCTACTCCTAAACGTTTCATGTGTGGTGATGAGGTGATGATGGTTTTGCTAGTTGAGGCAATGAAGAATGCGTTAGAAGGGGGAACAGCTTTATGAGGGAGGAAGACCAATAGTTAGTTTTTTTTTTTTTTTTTTAGGGTTTAAGATTAGATTAGCATTTGTAAGCCATGCCTGTACTTCATGAAAGCCTTTTTGCATTAGAGTCTGAAGATCAAACAGAGAGGGTGGAGAACAAATCACTGTGGAGTCGTCTGCATATTGGATAAGTGATGCATGCGTGGTTGCTAGATGGAGGTTTTTAGTAAATAGAGAGAATAGAAGTGGGCCTAAGATAGACCCTTGATGCACTCCAAGGGTGACTGCTAGTAGGGGTGATAGAGTTTGTTGCCAAGAGACTGCTTGTTGCCATCCTGTGAGGTAGTCTTGGAACCATGCAAGTGTGGAGTTTGAGAAATGTAGGTCAGCGAGGGTATTAAGTAGGTTAGTATGAGAGACCATATCAAAGGCTTTTGACAGGTCTAGGAAGATAGAAGAGACGTAGTTATTATTGGTCCTGTGGAAGTTGACACTATTAGTAACAGACAGTGTGGTGGTTGTGCTATAGTATGATCTAAAACCATGTTGGGTATTAGTTAGGAGTTTTTTAGTAAGTAGGTAGTCAGTAACCTGCTTATGAATTACCCTTTCCAGAATTTTAGATAGTGTAGACAATATTGCAATTGGTCTATAGTTATTTAGTTCAGTTGATGGGCTGCCTTTATGTAGAGGTTTTCCAGATGGGAGGGACCTGATGTTCAGCTATGGATCTATTGATTAGTAATGATATGGGGTATGCTATACCTTCTGCTGTTAACTGTAATTATTCAGCAGGTAGACCGTCTATGGGTAGTCTAGTGGTCTTTAATTTTTTCAGCAGGTTTTTAATAGTGTCAGTTGCTACTGGTTGAAGAGAGAATATTGGTGAAGTGTTTGTTGTGGGGATGGAGGGTTTGGTTGTTGAGGGTGTTTGATTTTTGGCTAGTTCTAGGATGGTTTCTGTAAAATATTTGTTAAATTGAGTAGCAATACTGTCTGAATTGTTGGTAGTGCTGGGGGGGGTGAATGTTCCTGTTCTGCCTGGTAGAAGGATATTATTCATAGTGGACCAGAATTTTTGTGGGTTTTTGTGGTGCCTGGCTTGTATTGTGATGTAGTAGTTGACTTTATCTATTTTAATTTGTTTCTTAGCTTTGGGTCTGAGTTCCTGATAAGTTTGTAGTGTGATTTGGGACTTATTTGATTTCCAGGTAGACCAAGCCTTATCTCTAAGTCTGAGAAGTTGTAGTGTTTCTTTTTTTGCCATGGGGCATAGTTAGATTTAACATGTATGTATCTACTGGGCACTTGAGAGTTTAGAACAGAGAGGAAGATAGTGTTGAAGTAATTAACAGCGTCTTGAAGTGGTAGCTGTTTTAATGGTGTCCAATTACAACATTTAAGTATTTCTACAAGTTTGTTGGGGTTAAGTTGTTTTTTGTTTATTATTTGTAGGAGAATAGGTTGTTTAGTTGGGTTAGTTCTTTTTTTGACCAAATAAGTGGGATAATGATCACTGAGGCTGTCTGGCTGACAACCTGAGTAAGGGTAGATGGCAGGCGTGTTTGTTAACACCCAGTCTAGAGTGGAATGTTTGCTGGAGGATTTATTAATTCTGGTAGGTGCTTGGATCAGTTGCGAGAAGCTATGCAGGTTAATATAGTTTTTGGGGTTTGGAGATATGCAATCTGACCAGTCTATATTAAGGTCACCCATTATAAGTGTTTCCTGGGGTAGATTATTGCTACATCAATGTAGGATGTTTTCTAGCTTTGGGATATTATCCCCTGGTGGCATTTAGAGACCTATTTTATACATACACACACACACACACAAATATATATATATATATATATATATATATATATATATATATATATATATATATATATATTATGTACATGTTTATTGGGGTGGATACTTAGTTTGGCAAATATTATTTCTGCATTTTTAAGTTCTACAGGGGGATGGTTTTTAAAGAGTAGAGCAACACCACCACCTCTTTTGTTTTTTCTGTTAGTATGTATAATGTCGTAGTCTAGAAAGACTCGGTCATATTCTCCTGGCAGGGGGTCTGAGAGTTCATTTGTTGATCAAGGTTAAAGCTTAAGTGTCGAGATCACCCACCCAAGAAGGGCCTTACATACAGGCAGTGTTATTGTTGTTAAATGCCCCTGTTTGTGATATCAGTGGACTTGGATGCACCATATATTTGCCATAGGATAAGCAAACTCTTTGCAATTTTTTAACCTTAGTAGATTTCAATTTATTGAGGTACTCTTCGATGCTGGTAAAAGATCTTGTATAATCATATTGGTACCTGTTGAAATCTAAGTGCGCTTTAATTTTGTGATTTAAATCAGTCACTTTTTTTAAGATGGTTTCAACCCATGAAAGATAATATTTTATCATGAGTTCTAAAAGTTCAAATCCCTGTTTATCATATAATTGTAGTAGTTCTAAATGAAAAACAGAGTGATTCACTAAGCCTATTAGATACTGGAATCTCCTAAGGCCTTTTGGTACTATACGTTGTTGCAAACATTCCTTAAAGTATGAATTTCTAGTTGTAATTTTTTAAGTTTGACAAGTTTAGAATCAAAACCTTTCAGCATGTCAACAATACTGTTATTGAGATTAACATTACCTCCAGCCGGTTGCCCCCATGGTAGATTGTGAACTTCCATAGAAAAGGAGAAATTTCCATTTAGCCAATCCGTCAGGATGGGAGCCCCAATAAGCCCCAGGTATGAATGTCATGCTGAACACTCATGCAACTTCCTTAGTACTCTCGGTTTGTTCCTAGTTGAAGTAATGAGCATTGCAAGTTGTTGGTAACACTTTGTTGTTGTGCACCATTAGGTTGTAAGTTGTTGTCTGCTGCATTTGAATTAGGTCTAGTTGTTGCCTGCACATTCCTTCCATCCTGCTCATGCAGTGTAAGCACTGTATTAGACAATGACACCGACTCATGTAGTTCACGCTGCTGGTTGTCTAAAGATTCCAGACGTGATGCTAGTAATTACATCTGTTTTGCCATAGCTTCAATCAAAACTGTCAGTTCACAGTTTTATACTCTATCTTGTTTGAGTGAATAATCTCGGACTTCCTGTGCTTCCTGATGCCATAACACATAAACCAAGCTGAAAAAACACAAAATAAACTACTAAAATAGAAAAGAAATGGCTTCAGAAAGCGACCAGTAGTTTTAAAGTGCATAAAGTGCTTTTCGTTTAATAAAATCAAACTTCTTCAGATGCAAACATTTAAGGTACAAGTTTCAGTTAAATAAAATACCAGGAAGTGCTTGAGCCTGTCAGCTCACATGCTGTGATGACATCAGCAATAATAGCTAACCCTTCCTGTTCTACTCACTATGAAAAAATACAGTTTAAAACTAAACCAATGCTGACAACCATGAACAAGGAAGATTGAAGATATAGTTGAAAAATAAAGTATGCTGATGGGTATACTTTAAACAACAAAAACAAATAAATATATGAAATAATAAGGTTACCTATAAGGAATTAGTATTACACTGCTGAAATTCTGCACTACAAACTTTTTTTACAACATTTCATACTGGTTCATAGCTAATCGCCTAGCCCAGAAAAATAACTCAGCTGGCAGTCTGAGAAATAAATTTAGGCACCATTAACAGTGACTAAAATTACCATGCAAGAACCTCTTGGAATCTAGCAGACCCCAATCTGTGAAGACTCCCCGGATGCTTAAGTGTGAATCCTGCAACTTTTGTAAACTCATTGAGGTAGGAAACACATTTGAGGTGAACGACCATGTCTTTAGATTAAAAGAAAGATACAATTGTAATACCAAATTAGTAGTATATTTAGCGAAGTGCCAGTCTTGCTGAGTATTTTATATAGGCAAGACTGAGCGTAAGCTCCAGGAGCGAGTGTACGAACACCAGTATGCTATCAATAAAAAGAAAATGGAGAATGCATTGGATAAACATGTAGGAATATTTCCAAACCATAAATTTAAGTTCAAGATTATTGACCATGTCAAACAGGACATTAGGGGTGGCCTCATCTCCCTAAGACTTGAAGAACTTGAACTTTACTGACAAATTCACCTCAAAGCATACTATTACCCAGGTATTAATGATATGTGCTCAATTAGATGTCTACTTAAATTGAAATGTTTAACTAGATGACAGAATCTCCCTTCTAGCTATGTGACACAAAAAGTTATTTTTATATTAATTTTATATTACTATCATGAATAATATTCATCTCTAATAGTAACCTACGTTAGTAAACGTGATACCAGGATATTCAGCCTTAATTCTCCTTAAAGGTCATAGTTAGATTCTGTATTTTTAATATTTTTTTTTATATTATTTTTATATAATGAATGCCATATTGTGGAATTAAATGAATGGCATAGCATAGTATGAATGCTATAGATTTAGTAGTATGGTCATCATAGCTAGTTAAAATTATGTACCCAACATCAAGTTAATTTCCTGCATGGTAATTTTAGTCACTATTAATGGTGCCTAAATTTATTTCTCAGACTGCCAGCTGAGTTATTTTTCTGGGCTAGGCGATTAGCTATGAATCAGTATGAAATGTTGTAGTAAAAAAAGTTTGTAGTGTAGAATTTCAGCAGTGTAATAGTAATTCCTTATAGGTAACATTATTATTTCATATATTGATTTGTTTTTGTTGTTTAAAGTATACCCACCAGCATACTTTATTTTTAAACCATAGCTTCAATCTTCCTTGTTCATGGTTGTCAGCATTGTTTTAAACACTATTTTTTCATAGTGTGTAGAACAGGAAGGGTTAGCTATTGTTGCTGATGTCATCACAGCATGTGAGCTGACAGGCTCAAGCACTTCCTGGTATTTTATTTAACTGAACCTTGTACCTTGAATGTTTGCATGTGAAGAAGTTTGATTTTATTAAACGAAAAGCGCTTTATGCACTTTAAAACTACTGATTGCTTTCTGAAGCCGTTTTTTTTTCTATTTTACTGTTTGATAACAAGCAAATTCTTAAGATTAGCTGGGGAAAGAAAATACTATTAGCTATATTAAGATAATGCCTTTAGTTTATATTGGTGGATAGTGGGGGAGCCTAAATCAGACCAAAAACTGCCAGAATGCACAACAGTAGTTCATTTACAGGGCCCATGACACTCTGTAAAGATTTAGGGCTTTTGGTCTGCATCATCTACTTCCTCTACCCCTTATATACTTCCATATATATTAATCCATCCAGTGTTATCCAAGTAAGTGAACTGGTTCAAGAAACATTTTCAATCACACCCTGGGCTAACAAGCAATGATAAATAAAAACAATGATTATGAGAAATAGTCAATACATGTGTCATACACAGGAAAGTCACATGCAAAACATGGACATTTACAGTGAAGGAAAGCCACAGATATAAATAGGTTTGCAGTGGTATAAATGATAGACCTACCTGTAATTGTATACATTTACCACATACATATCTAATGGGTAGAATGAAATTATTAGACATCAAAATACTAGAAAATTGTAGCACCTCAAAATCAGTTTACATACTTTCTTGAGAAGTTAAAGTTGTTAGAGCAACAATGCTAAGTGTATAAATTAGTATTATTATTCTTTACAGATGACAATAATATTTACAGGGAATTCACAGTGACAATAATATTTACAGGGAATTTACAGTGACAATAATATTTACAGGGAATTTACAGTACGCATAACATCTAGCAAATGAGCTACAAGGTAGCTTACATCCTTATATTTACAGATGCAGTTGTGTTTAGAAATCCATGTGTTCTCTTATCACATCCTTTCCATCCATGCCACTCATCCTTCTGGAAACTTAACTCTGGATTCCTTTCAGTAGACTGCTGTCTCCTTGAATAGCTTTTAGGCCTCTAGACAGTGTCCAAACTGCACCCTGACTAGCACCTGGCAGTAAAGGAATATTACCTCTGGGCTGCTGGAGTCAATCCTTGTATGCACACATCCCAGCATTCCCAGCATTCCCAGCATTCTTAGCATTCTGCTTACTTTTGCCACTACCTTCTTACTCTGTTCTTGGCAGTCAAATTCAGGTGTGACTCAACAGTAACCATTTGGAATGCCTGGTCCTGCATTAGCGAGTCCCAAATTATGGAGACCAAATGTTATATATACCAACTCTGAGATTGCCATTTCTCAGAATATTCCTTTTTTGCTGAGGTATAATGATCCTGGAGATGGTATGTGTAAGTTTAGGGGTGTGGGGGCTCCCTCCCCTTCAAAAAAGTTTAAAAGAGAAGTTTAAAATTCAATCTTCTTCTGGATTTGTCTTTTTTCAGTGTGTCAGCACTTGATGTTACAATTGCCAACATTTCAATAGGCAGCCATGCTCATCCCTTTTCCTACTCTGCTGTGTTCAGTTACATTCTCCAAGCTGATACTTGTTATAGCCCAGGTACAGTACTTTGCAGATGGCATCTTCATCCGTCCTTAGACACTTCTCCACTTCATGGTCCATTTCTACAACATAGTATCATCAGTGAAGAGGTAATTAGCACACTACAAACTACAGGACCCAGGAGCAACCACTGCAGAGCTCCTGTAGTCACTTTCCTTATTTTTGACATAATCCCTCTCACCACACCCCTCAAGTTTCATACCATTCAACCATAAAGCAATTCATAAGGGTTGTCTCTAACTTTAACTCCTATTTTTCTACCAGCTGCCTGTGGAAGATTGAGTCAAAGATCTTGCTGAAGTCCATGTGGGTCATATCGTCTGTTACTCTCTTGCTAAATTGTTCTAAAACACAGTCATAAAACTGGATGTAGTTTGACTGGCAGCTCATTCTGGCTATGATCCTGGATAGCTTGTTGTTCTAGAAATCACTTCAAGTAAATCACCCAACCTTTCTTTTCGGATTCTCTCCATGACTTTCCCTGTCACTGTTTTTAAGCTAACAAACCCGTATTTCCCTTGATTTATTTTTCGCTGCTCCTCTCTTGTGCACCAATGTTTTCCACTCTACAGGCATTTCTGTACTGGACAATGATCTACTCAAAGGTAAAATACAACTGGCCACGGATACCAAAGTACAAAAAGGATTTATTACTCTGACATCTCGGCAGAAAAAAGCCTTCAAGGAGTAAAAAACGTTATAAACAAGTGTACTTAAATACTAGTAGTTATAAAGCAATTAAACAATTAAGCAATTCAAATTAATAATCTCCAGTTTAGCTCTTCCTTTAAACCATGAGGATGCAAAGTATTAAACTTCAAAATATATAATGCTTCTTTAAACAGAAGCGTTTTTTTTTTTTTTGAATTATTCATATCATATACTGAAACATTTATTTCTTCCAAAATAGTACCTTGTAAACCTATATTATTACTATTATGGAACTGTTTAAAATGAGTTGCAACAGAGCTTTCCAGTTTCTGATTGTGAATATCTCTTGCATGCTCCAACAATCTTACTTTAAAAGCCCGTTTTGTTTCCCCAATATAATATAATATAAATTGCAAGGGCATCTAAGCGCATATATCACTCCTGCAGTATCACAAGAAAATTTATTCCAAGTCTGAAATAAAATATTATTAATATTAGAAAAACTAGAAACAATGTATTTGCAAGCTTTCCATTTTTTGCAACAAATAGTAACTGTAGAACACAAACTAGCAGGTATATTTATAGATGGCAAACAAAATTTGCCCTCAACTAAAAAATTATAAATACTCCTTCCTCTTCTATATAAAACACCAAGATTGGCTTTTAACCAAAAAGAAACATTTTTTAATGACCATAGATACTTCCAAGAAGAAACATTTTTTAATGAGCATAGATACTTCCAAGAAGAAACTTTTTTTAATGAGCATCGATACTTACAATGATATTTAACCTGCTCTATTATTATGTCACTGAAACACCCATGAGTAGTAACAAAGCAAATGATATCTTTGTCACTTTTTTTACCAGATTTAAATAGTGAACAAGATTGTCTATCCTGGTTATAGTGTCTCATATTTACGACATTACATAATTTGTTGCAGCTTTTTTCTAATAGACTATAACTATAGCCTCTATTGCTGAACATTCTAACAGTGGTTTGAAGTTCACGTCTAAAGTCTCCAAGATTATTACATAATTTGGAGATCCTAAGCATTTCCCCAAATGGGAGAGATGTAATAGTATGAGAAGGATGGCAACTATCGCCATGTACATACTGAGTACCAGTATCAAACTTCCTATGTACGGAAGTAAGAAGTTCAGTACCATTCTTAATATTCAACACCACGTCCAGAAAGGGTATACTAGTACCTACCATGAGACCATCAAATTGTAAACCAAATCTATTATTATGTAACGTCTTAACAAAATAAGTTACCTTTTCTGAACCACCTTCAGCTATTAAAATTAAATCATCGATATATCGAAAATATCTAATAACATGATCACAAAAGAATGTATTTCTATATATGTATTCATTTTCAAAAAGACCCATGCATAAGTTAGCGTACATGGGGGCAAAAGCAGCCCCTATAGCTGTACCTTTTTTCTGTCTATACAAAACATTGTTAAATTCAAAAAAATTATGTGTTAGACAGAAATGACTCAACTCAACTACATATTCCGTCACTGGAGAATTCCCCAGAAAAAACCTTAGAGCTTCCATGCCAAAATCATGGCTAAGGTTTGTATATAAACTCTTAACATCAATAGTAAGAAGATACATATTGTCATTCCATCTTACATTACTTATTTTGGTCAAAAAGTCAAATACATCACGTATATAAGATAGTAATGATCTACTCAAAACCTCCATCAGGAGATCTGATAGCACATTGGCAAGATTCCAAAGGACCCAGGGCAAAAGCAAATATCATCTCTGTGCTTTTTTCTTCAATAGTGAAATCATTTCCCTCTCTAAGCATTCTGTCTTGGTGTTTTCCCACTCCTCTTCTCTTCTGCCATGCCTTCCTCCCAGACATGGCATCTTTTGTGTGCTTTCCTCTCTGCATTGTGCTGATCCTCTGTGATCTCCAGCTCATTTGTGATACATCTCTTCATTCATTCTGTATACTTAAAGAAGTCTGTTCTGCCTGTTGACCCCCTTCTTTCAACTCCATTTCAGCTTGTATATTTGTTGCTCTCACTTCCTTTGCTGCCTTTCTGCTTGATTCCTTGAACTGTGATTCTTCGTCCTCCCAGTCCCCACCCCCATCTTCTTGTCCACTGTTCTGCCCTAATCGCTAGACCCACATTCCTATGTAGTCACATTACCTTTCTTCTCTATTTGCCTATTTCTCAAACTAGTATCCGTAGTCTGGAGTAATGAATCCCTAAACTATTCTCATAAGCAGATTAATCCCTCAGTTTGCCACAGTCCTATGACTTACCTCTGACCCTTCCCGTAGCTCACCAAAACAGACTCCTGAAAAACTGTACACCATTGCCTTTGTCCTTGTTTTATCCCATTCATCTTTAGCACACAGACACAGACACATACAAGCACACACACACACACACACACACACACACACACACACACACACACACACACACACACGAGCACACATACAGATGACCACCCAGACACACCTGAACATACACACATTCCTCTAAAACACACACAAACATAATCACGTTTGTCTTATGGCATCATTAACTGTACATCTCTGAGACCATCCAGCTTAGTTAGGACCTCATCCAGAAATGCATCCTTTCTTGTTCTGTCTTGCATTATTTGGCTAAAACTTCACTCAGACCCTAGTGCCCCCCTAAACTTCAGCTCAGAATTTCCCAATCTGCTCCAGAGAGATTCAGCCCTTTCCTCCTACTTACATCCTGACAGCTAATACACTGTATTTTTCAACAAGTATATTCCTATTTCTATACATTAGCTATCATGGCACTTGCACAGAGTCCTCACCCTACTTGTTGGCTTTCCCCTTTCATATGGTGGTAATATCCTTCTTCTATGACCATGCATTCAATGTCCTCTATTACATATATCTGTTTCACATCTCCAATTCCTGCTTCTCTATCATTTCAAAACAACCAGTATCTAGGTATCTCCATGTCGCACCCTCAACCACTTTTGTAAGTAGCCCAGATTTCTTTGATAATGGTAATGTCCACTCCCCCCCCCATCCAGTGTCATTGTCAGCAACTCCCATGTTTGTTCAAAGGTTCATAGGTGTCTACTTGGCTAATGATCACTGAGACCATTTTAAGCCTAGCATGCACCCCAAATTTCTAACAAGTTTGGGTAGTGTAAGTAGGGGCTTGGGAGATGAAAAATTTGAAAGCGAGGGCCTGGGAGATTAACCATTTACAGACTGCCTGTGTCCATCAGAGACATGGGTCCTAAGTCAGGAGTGATGATGTCCAGGATACACCTGAATTGGGTTAGTAAGGAACTCTGCTTCACATGACTGAGGAGCCTGTTCCAGAGATAGTCTCTGACATGCATACGAGTCTCTCCAGCAGGTCCTATTTATATCACAGGCAAGGTTGAAGTCTTTAGAATTGGTAATTCTGGAGGTGTTAACATTGTGGCTATGCTGGAGTAGGTTGCAACAATGCCTTGTATGTCAGGTATGAATCTCCTCTCAACAGTCTGCAGAAGACAAGATACAGGGATAGGGCTTTGAGGCTGTCTGCAGACAGCATGCTATTTACACCCTGTAGTCTTTTAGTTAGGAACCTCTGTGAATGTTCCGATGTGCCTCGTTAGGCGTATACCAAATGGGGCATTGTACTCAATGTTCCTCACTATCATAGGCTTGTGATGGTCAAAGCCTAGATTATTGTCTACGGGTGCCTCTATGTCCCTGACTCTTATGTCGATACTTAGGGATGTGTTGTCAATATGGCAGTAACTAGGGCTTACTAACTTCCTGAGAAATGCTATTGTGAATTTCTTGGCATTTAGTTTTAGTTCATGGTTCTGATACCAGCTATTTGTGAGTGGTGCACAGCTACAGTTATCCCACTCCATAAGGGGGGATCCAGCTTGGATCCTGGGAACTACCACCCCATCAGTCTGACAAGCCTGATCTGCAAGGCCATGGAATGTATTATCATGGAACTTATAAACAAAGACATTGGCAACCTTCAAACACTGGACCCCACCCAGTTTTGGTTTGCGAAAGGTCGATCTTGTCTCCTGAACCTGATTTATTTCTTTGAATCAGTCTCCACAGTTGTGGACAAGGGTAGGGCTGTCCGCACAGCCTATCTGGACCTCGTCAAGGCTTTTGACACCATCCCCCACTCTGGAATCATAGATAAACTTACTAAGCTGGGCATTAATCCCTACATCATTCGATGGGTTGCCAACTGGCTTACTGACAGAACCCACACTGTAAAAGTAGCCATCTCCAAATCTAGCTCCAGACAAGTGACAAGTGGAGTACCTCAGGGTTCAGACCTGGGACCGCTCTTGTTTGGCATCTACTTCTCTGAAGTACAGGCCAACACTAAGGGACTCTGGTTAACAAAGTTTGCAGATGACTGCAAGCTGGGAGCCATTATTAAGTCCCCAAATGATGTGGATATTCAACAGGGGGGGCTTACAGAAACAGAGGCTTGGTGCCAGAGCCATGGGCTCAAGCTCAATGCCAAGAAATGTATAGTTATCCCCTTTGGGAAAATCATGTACCTGTGAACTACCACATAGGTGGCAGTACACTAAACACTGAAAGTGTGATAAGAGACTTAGGGACACAGGTGGACAGTTGTCTCACCTTTGATAACCACATTGTCACAACAGTCAGGAAATCCTTCTATGTGGCACACGTCATCACTAAGGGTTTTTCATCCAGAAAAAAGGAGGTTATTATCCCACTGTACTCATCCCTCATTAGACCCATTATAGAATACAATGCCCCATTTGGTATGTACCTCTCAAGACATCTGCAACAACTGGAATGGCCACAGAAATACCTCACTAAAAGAATCACAGCCTAAAGAAGATGCCCTATGCTGACCATCTAAAAAAACTCCAGCTATACTCTGTTGCATATCGTCTACTCAGAGGCAATCTCTACTCAACATACAAGGCCATGTCAAACCCAGAGCTGTTAGACATGCTACACTTAAAGAAATCCCAATCCCTCAGAGCCACATACTCCAGGGATCTAAACCTTGCCATCACAATGAACAAAACATGCTGGAGGGATAGGTTCCTGACCCAGAGACTCCCCAGACTCTGGAATAGACTGCCCATACATGTCAAGCAAAGCGCCTCTTTGGCCCTCTTCAAAAGGAACCTTGACGATTGGATGGGAGATAGGAAATTCACCCCGGGGATCACGTCAGTCACCCTATTATACAGGGGCCCAGGGAAGTAAATATTGTTGGAAGAAATAGCCAGAGAATTGTTATGGCTAGGCCGATAGCCTAGTACCAACCTATGAACTATTCTTAGAGAACACTGTCAGTGGAGGATTCAATGACTCCTTCTAATTTGTAATCATCTGTAAATTTTGTCAGCCAGAGGCCCCTGATGTTGGCCTTAACTTCAGAGAAGTAGATGCCAAAAAGAAGTAGGACCAGAACAAATCCATTAGGGACTATGGTGGTGACTGACCTCTTTGTGGAGGAGAACTCCCATTTTCTAACATCCTGTGCCTGTCTGTGAGTCCAATGACTGTCCACTGGTGACATAAGGGTTTATACAGAACCTCTTGAGTTTGTCAGCAATGCTTGAGTGAGGTATTGAATCAAATTCCTTGGCCAGGTCAAAGTAGTGTGAACCATTTTGTTCTCATGCATTGCTTTGGTGCCTTTCTCAAAACAGTTCTCCAAGTTAAGTAGGCATGACTTGCTCTTATTAAAAACAAACTGGGTTGGATCCAGCGTCTGGAGGTTTCATATGTCATTATTAATCATCTCTGTGATAATTCCTTCCATGGCTTTGGGCATGAGATTAGTGAGCCTTATGGGTCTGTAGTTTCCAGTGTCCACAGATGGCCCATCTTTGTGTAGAGGGATGATGGTTGCTGTTCTTTATTTGTGAGGCACGAAGCCTGTTTGGAGTTTATGGTTAAATAGTGGCTCTAGGGGGTATGATAGGTCATGTTTCATGCTCTATAGAAGGCAACCTGGGATATTGTCAGGACCCATTGATGTAATGTTCTTGGCATTAGAGACAGCATTGAAAGATGTTTCATAGTGATAGTTGAGGGAGTTATATTTGATATTTCCTTAGAGGAGGCTGGGAGGGAGAGATTGTAAAGTTGGAGCTGAACTTGCCAGCCAGTAGGTTTGCTACATTTTCTGGCCCAGTGTAGATGCCCATTAACAATGAACTCTGCACACAATTGTATATTGCCTTTGACATTGAAGACATAACTAAAGAATGCCTTTTGGTTGTCCTTGGTCTTGGAGGTGAGACTGACCTCAAATTTGGCTTTGGTAGATTTTATTTGTCCTGTGAGTTTTTTTGATTAGTTTGATGAAAGTGCTTTTATCCTGCTGTTGTGCCTTTGTTTTGCATACTCTCTGGCACCTTCAGGCCTTAGCTCTGTCAGTGTGCTCCTTTTGGCCTATCAGCCTTTGTTTTATGACACTCCTGTGATTGTACTTACCCATGCATTTAAAAGATACTGGGCCAGATTCATTAACACTTACACTGTGTACACGATGTGTATTCAGGAACATCCCTACCACATTTTTGTACTCTCTAGTCACTCAGAAAGATTAAACTAAGTGTACATGTAGTCTACACTTTGTGGTAACCTTTATGAATCCTCGATATTTAAGGCTACAAGAAAATCAGTAGAAAAACAAAAATTAGGAGGAAGTAGGTGTGAGTTAAGTTTTTGTTGTCTATTTATTCAGAATGATGTATACTTAGTGTAGGTATTAATGAATCCCCGGGATGATGTTTGGTTCTTTTGAAGAGCAGGAAAGGAATAGATGACTGTCAGTGGCCCTAACATTTAAGCTTCACTTCATGCTTCCTGGCATCATTTGTACACGAGTGCTGACATTACATTTTAGACAGTATTAGGTATTGTCACTATTGTCACTGTTAAAAGGCTTTGATGAATTGCATTGCTGTCATCTGACACAGTGCTGGGATCTGCACAACACTGTATGACTGGTCATGGCACTTATAGGATCCAATTATAGGTATGACCTGACACCTGTAAGATGGTGGGATACTGCCTAGCTGTATCCTATTACAAATGAATCTGTAATGTTGTGCAACAACTAGTTATTAATGAGCCCTTGCAATCAAACTTGTGCCAGATGTGGTACTGAAGCCAGTATTTTCTTCCTCCCTGCATACCGATTTACAATTTGGAGACATTGGTCCTGTGCCATCTACAGACTTGGAGTGAAGAACTTTGTGCACTTGGTGGCTATGTTTGCTTTTTCATAACTGGCTAGCAGCCTATTTTGGGGGTGTCTTAACACAGAGCTTCAAGTGAATGACCATGACATGAATTTTGACAAATCTTTGCTGTTTACTTGGAACATTGGTTCATGCAAGCAATAGCATCTTATCTGCTAAGATGTGTCCAAACATCAATGCATCACTTGAATCTGAGTTTGTTAAACATCACCAAGGCTTATATAATTGTTTCAGAGTCTAGTTATTTTGTCATTCCATTTATTTAGCTGCACTGGTTGCTAGATATTTTCTAGAGAAGCTTCATACTTTGTGTGCAGAATTATTCAATGTCAGTGGTTTGTCTTTGTGCTGAGGCTGCAAAGTTAAGTTAACTTTATTTCTTGATAATCAGACATAGCAAAATGTCACCATTAAGCTAGTTTCTGGACTGCTAATGACTTATTGGTGGATGGCACAGTAAATGCTTATACTTCTTGGTTCAGTTCCTGGCTGGGTTGCCTTCTGTTTAGAGTCTGTGTGCCATTCCTGTATCTGTGTGGGTTTTACTATTTTAGTGTGTTTTCCTCCCACGTCCCAATGGCATGTCATTAGGTGAATTTACTATCCTCTTAACTTGCCTTTAGGCATGCTTAAGAGGTCTGTATGTTTCCATATTGTGATGAATCAGTATCCTTACCAGGACAGGCTCTACATATTACAACCCTTGCTTACTGAATGGGCTACAATTCCCCCTTGACCCTGAATAGGACAAAGTGGGTATCAGGGAAGGAAGAACTAAATGTGTAAATTAAGGAATGCAGCATTTCTACAACTATTAATAAAGTTTCTTAGCTGCTTGCTTCGGAGCATTTTTATAGAAGTGGCGTGATTATTTTCTCATTACAACATATTAAAAATGAGTCATGGGTCATTCTCCTTAGAACTGTAAAGCAAAGCCAACAGTTATTTGTCAGTCTTTACTCTTTTGTCATGAATGGCAGATTACTGATCAAATGGTTGCATTCTCAGAGTGATCTTTCAACCAGAGTCGACAAATGTTTTGCTACCTGCTTTTCTGAGAACACAGACAAGTTAGAAGGTGCAAGGCCCTGCAAGTTTTACTTAGAGCCCATTGTTGCTTAGTCAATATGTGTATCCTTTTAGATAGTTAACCTTCAGGTGTCACTGATACGTAAGTTATACCACATATATTCACTGATGAATGTTGGCAATTAATTCCTTGAATACATTTCAAACACTTTCCTTGACTGCATGAGAGATAGTATGCTACGGCTCGACCTTATCAAGACAAGCAGTGATCACACATGTGACCTTAAGGTTTTTCACACATTATTAACCATTCTTCCTGCTGTCAAAAGGGGTGAGAATAGACTTGAAGGTGAGTCTAGAGTGCATGGTATGAGCACAAGTCCTTGTAAAAATATTTGTGTCCTCATTTGAGGAATATCACCTGGCTTAAGCAATTCATTCCATCTGAAAATCCTGAAGCATCTGCTCATACTTTTATCTCTTATTTGGATCACTTCAATGCTCTGTACCATGCATCAACCTTGATTGCCTGTATTGGGTATTGAGCATTGCAGAAGTCTGTTTGGGAGTACTATTGTGTTGTCCATACACCCCTCTGTTGCAATGTCTGCACAGAATGTTAGTGGCATCTAGGCTCATGTGTAATATTCTAGTATTGTCATAACTTGCTCTGCATGATAAGGATCCTGCCTGTCTAGATGAAGTGTTAGTACCTACAGACTGGCTTGGATACTCACCTTGGCAGATAAGATGCTGTGAGTAGTTCCCAGATGCATCGATGTTTGGACACTCATCTTGGCAGATAAGACGCTATGAGTAGTTCTCAGATGCATTGATGTTTGGACACTCATCATGGCAGATAAGATGCTGTGAGTAATGTGAGAAATTCTCAGATGCATCAATGTTTGAATACATCTTGGCAGATAAGATGCTGTGAGTAGTTCCCAGATGCATCGATGTTTGGACACATCTTGGCAAATAAGATGCTCTGAGAAGTTCTCAGATACATCGATGTTTGGACACTCATCATGGCAAACAAGATGCTGTGAGTAGTTCTCAGATGCATCAGTGTTTGGACACTCATCATGGCAGATAAGATGCTGTGAGTACTTCCCAGATGCATCGATGTTTGGACACATTATGGCACATAAGATGCTGTGAGTAGTTCCCAGGTGCATCGATGCTTGGACACATCTTGGTAGATAAGATGCTATGAGTAGTACTCAGATGCATCGATGTTTGGACACTCATCAGGGCAGATAAGATGCTGTGAGTAGTTCTCAGATGCATCGATGTTTGGACACATCATGGCAGATAAGATGCTGCGAGTAGTTCACATGCATCAATGGGCTCTTATCCTTTTAACCAGGCAGACTGCCTAGCCTTCAGTTTTGACCAGATATCTTCAGACTGTTACAACATGACTAATTTGTCCTTGCCCACCTCCATGGAAACCATTGAAGAGGACCTTCAAGATTGTCTCCAAGTTAAGCCTTTCTGCCGTGGGTGCAGCATTGATGACACAGAGACATGCTGGAAAGAGTTCAAGACCACCACCAACTTTTCAACTTCATAGCATTTTGGTACATCATAGTTACAGTTCATTTGTAGGTGATTCTTCACTGCACCTTTGTGAGAAAATCTAATGTTGCTCTGAGTTTTGTTACAATGTGATGAATGAATGCAGTGAGCCAGTGAAGCATTTTTTAAGGCTCTTTGCCCTTTTCTTCACTGTAGTGCAACTTTGAACTTGGTATGTATAATTTAGGGTGGTAGTGGGGTAGAGTTGGAGTCCTCAGCTTGGGCGGGTTCAGTGGGGCTCGATCTCCCCCCAAAAAAATCTTTTTGTGTTTTTTTAGGGTTTTTGACTTATAATTTTCAAAATTTACCTTTCAGAAAATGATGAGTTAAAAAGTGTACTTTGTTCAGTCATAGATAAACCGTTGGGTACATCAACAGGCATCACCAAGACTGCTGTAATTAAAAATATTCTGAAACAAAAGAACTACTCAACCAGAAAAAATATGAAATAGATGATTAAAGCAGTTTAGCAAAATACTTCTTTTAAAATAAGTTGCAAATATTACTACCAAGGACTGGTTTCATGCAAGCAGAAAAAAAACACCAAATATTGACTCCAAAAATTAAAGTAAAAGGTGATCAAAGGGTACAAAGAGGTTGCAGAGTTTAAAAATGACACAGACACTCTGCAGAAATGTCAACACATAAAGGTTCTCATAGAATGAGTATGAAAAATATTATTTAGATATTTCTCTCTACATAAACAGTTGGGCAAAGTCAGTTAAACATATCTGGATTATCCTTTTTGCAGTCAACCATTCCAGATGCGTTTAGCTGCTTTTTTCAGTCTGCATAAACAATTAGACAAAGGCAACTAAACACATCTGGAATGACTGACTGCAAAATGGATAAGCCTTTATTTTGGCACAACAGCTTACATATTTCAAACCGAAATGCACACTGTTCAGTACAGTGTTCTATGTTGTTAAACAAAATCATAAGTGAGATAAATTCTGGAAACATTCTGAGAAGTACTACAGACAGTATTGACTGCAACTAATTAATTAAGTGAAACAGCTGACTTTTATTTTAATTTTAGACTCAAGCACATTAAGACTGGATTTGACCTCAGACCAAACCCTTTAGCAGGAGGTAAGGAATGACTTCTTTTTGTTAAGCATCTGAACTTATTTATTGCTGATACGTGTTGCTTCGTTATTAATTACTGTGCTCTGTCTGTAGCCTAAGTAAGCCCACTCTTCAATTTTCAGACAGGAAGATTAAAATTTCCCCTTCTTCCATTTCAGCTGGGTGGGGTAACATTAGATACCTCACTGCAATGTACTCCTAATTAATTAGAAGATCCACTGTTACTTGTCTAGTTATCTTATTTACCAGACCGCCTACTATATACTAGATCCAGTTAATAGGACTTCGGTCTGCTTGTGCTCCATCATTTGACAGATTATTAACTCAAGGCTTCTTGAGGTACTTACTGAAAACCACGTAAGTTTGTCTCACATTGGTTAAGAGGTGAAGATACCTACTAAATCTGAAGGTTAGTCTCTCATCAAACCATATCAACAGTGCCCAACAAGATGTCAGCACAATCACTCACCTCTTCACACACACACACACACACACACACACACACACACACACACACACACACACACACACACACACCACACATGCCACTTACCAAAAAATAACCTTTCCCATGCTGAGGTACTTAAGAAATCTCTGCCCAAGGCTCAAAGTCTTCTGAGGTACAGAGCTAATACATAATTCACTTAGCAGCTCAAAGACACTCCACCACAAGGACTGCTTAGAGGTGCTATCAAGCTTGTTGTCCTGAACCTTTAAGGTTTCAATAGCAAGCAGTCTCATATGATAATGCACCAGTCATAGGTGACTCCATTGTGAGACACACAGCTGTACCACTCACAAGACTGTGCATGGTGATGGTGAACTGCTTTTCTGGTTCTAGGATATGACAGGTTACTAAACCATTCAAGTCCCTTCCCCAAAATATACATAGAATATAGCCATTGTATGTGGAATGACTTGATACATATAACCAAAAGTGCAGCTGGCTCAACCAGTGCCCTACCCCCTCAGCTCTTCAGTGGCTGTTCTTTCTACTGGCACACCTACCAGGTGGCCAGATGGGGTTCATATTATGTTATCGAAAGATAACATAATCGAACAGCCGAAACATCAAAACGGACACATTTCAAAACTTTTATTGTGGGGGGCTGCTCCCCCCACACCCCACCGTTAAATATATATTCCAACTCCGAGATCGCACTACAGTTTGGAAAGGGCAAATATTCCAATCTTCACTGTACTGCGATCCCACAATTCAGACTTTGAAATGCAGTCGTTTCGATGTTTTTGCCATTCGATTACATTATCTTTTGATAACGTAATAGGAACCAGGCCAGATGCGCGACATATTCAGGTGTCATGTCTGTCCCCTGCCCCAGACCTTTCTTCCTTATATGGTACTGAAAAGAAATTACTTCTTTTAAACTCTAGCAAACTGCTTGCTCCAAATGTAGCAAACTGTTGACACATTTTATACCCTGCTTCCACAAAGTGCTATTGCACTCATGGTTTAGTTTAAAAAAATGTTCTTCTGTTAAACTGTAGCAAACTGCTTGATACAAATGCAGCAAACAGTTGCCATAATTTACACTTTGCCTGCATGGAGAGCTACAGCATTCAAGGTTTTATTTAAAAACAGACAGCTTTTCTTTTTTTTCCTTTTTTCACTTTTAAGTTGTATCAAACGGCTTGCTACAGCGTAGTAAGCAGTTGCTACAGATCAGACCACACACTGAGCTCTGCAGTGATCAGGTTTGACTGCAAGTGTAATACTAGCTTTTAAAATCTGGTAATAAACAAAAGAGAGATCCTGAATGGTTGATTGCACCCCCAGCACATTGTGCTTAGGGGCAGTTGCCCCTCTTGCCCTGCCCTAGCTATGCTACTTCACACAACCTTGGATTATATGGAGAAGGGCATGTTGGAGTTCTCTCAATATTCATCTGAGAATAGTATGAAGCAGGTCTTAAGCAGCATCCTACCTTCACCAGGAATGATGACACAATATAAACAAAAATAATTACCTTTAATAATTGGCTAAGTTTTGGGTGTCATTCTAATGCTGTCCAATCTGAGCTTGCTTGCAAAGAAATCGCAAAAAGCCCTCACTGCTTTGCAAGGGATGACCTATAACTCTCCCCTCAAAGCTTTCATATATTGGCAAAAATCTTTCCCCCCGCTTTTCACTTTTTTAAGCAATGTCAGTCTGCTACATCTACCAATTTAACCAAGAACAGTCCTGGGTTATTCAAAGGGAGGGTTGTTCAGTGCTAGAAGCCTCAACAAGAAATTGCCTTCTCTAGAAGTCTTACTGTTTCTAGAAAATTCTGAAATCTACGTCATCAATGAACTATGGTTTTAGTGCATTAACAACACACCCTCCCTACAAAGATCCAGTGCCTACCTGTTATTCAGGTCTACCTCTGAGGTCATCCCTGCTACAGGTGGTGGTATGTTCATAGTGATTCATAACTCCATTACAGCTATACTTGTATGGCAATACAATAATCTGAATTTCCCTCACATCCTAGTAGCTATAAATATAAATCCTTACTATTTCTGGAGAAAATACACAATGTCTTTTATGGCACCCTTTACCCGTGAGACATATCTAAATTATTATTATTACTGGCGACTTTAACTAACAGTCCAGAAGGTTGAGAGTCCTATACTACTACAAATAAATATGCACAATGTTTTGTTGATGTCATCACTGCCAATACAGTGGAATAAATAGTTCTCTTCCCTAAAAGAGTAGCAAATTTACTTGAGTTGGTCCTCACAGACATTACACTGGTGTGCTCTACACCTGTTGTAGCCCTGTCATTAGTCAGGTCTAATTACTATTCAGTGGTCCTCCTCCGTTAGTACCCAGCTCAACATGCACATAAACCCTACCATCTTCAGGGATTTCTGTAAGGCAAATTTATTGCAGTTCAAAGATGACCTAATGCAGTTCAAAAGCTCTGCTCCCCTTGAGGACCTGAGCAATAACTAGTGTGGGGCAAAGGGGGGTGACTGCCCCATAGTGCAAGGTGTGAGAGACTGTTATCAGCAGGTGCCAATGATGTGGAATTGCAGTAATGTCACTGATTTATGAATCAATGAAGATATTGCATTGCTGTTCACTGATGAAGAGCTGAAGAGCTTAATGTGTGGCGAGAACTGTAGCAAGCTGCTTCTTACATAGTAAAGCCACTTGTTTCTGTAGCAAGCTGCTTCTTACGTTTGTAGTAAAGCCGATTGTTTCAGTTACAGAAGAGCTTTTGTTGGTATTCAACAAGTTGGGGGGGGGGGACCATTATGGAGAACTGCAGACGGTACGAGTAACCTAGACATGGTTCTTCCTGTGGCCAACACTGATACATTTTCAGAGCTACTGTGCTCATCTCAATGTCTGTATCAAGACATCAGTACTAATCTCCACAAATGCAATGCAAAAAGTACAGTTTTGTACCTACCATAAATGTAGATGTTCGAAGATCCACATTGCTGCAGTCCTTACACTTGGGTAGTCCGCTGTCCTCGGTCGGCCCGAATATCAAAGTATTAGGCTGACGTCGGTCAAGGCGCTTAAGACTGACATCAGGACGTCAGGGTACAAATGCGCATGACCGACGTCATATCCTCAGTCTTTTCTTGCCCCAGATGTCAGAAGACCCTAAAAAGAAAGGTCAAAACCAAAAGACAGCAAAGAACAACCAACCACCCTAGTACTAACCCTATGTACAATATATACAATATTCACAATATGTACAACCCAAACCACACAACCGCCTCTAACTACAGAGGGGAAGGAGGGAGGGTAAATTGGACTGCAGCAATGTGGATCTTCGAACATCTACATTTATGGTAGGTACAAAACTGTACTATGTTCTTCATCTCACATTGCTGCAGTCCTTACACTTGGGTAGAATCCCAAAGCAGAGGTAAGGGAGGATGGCAAAACTATAAAGCAGTAGGAGCTGCCAAAATGCCCTGTAAAATTGCAGTGGCAAAACCAGCCCTAGATTTAGAGTAAAGTGGAAGGTGGTAATGCTTAGAGAAAGTATGCACTGAACTCCAAGTAGCTGCCTCCAAAATATCTTTAGTTGCCACCCCCCTTAAAAAGGCTGTAGAAGTGGCAGTAGCCCTATTGGAATGAGGCCTAATCCCAGCTGGAATCTCCTTACCATGATGGGAATAACAGAAAGCAATACAAAACCCAATCCACTTAGAAATAGTTTGTTTTGACACAGGCTTGCCCTGAGAACCCAAAGCAAATGAAAAAAATAACTGCTGAGACTGCCTGAACCCTTTAGTTCTGCTCAAATAATATCGCAACTGCCTGTGTATATCCAAAGTGTGCAAAATCTTTTCCCCCTTATTTTGGGGGTTTGCATAAAAGGTAGGCAAATGAATAGTTTGGTTTAAAGCCACACTAGAAACCACTTTAGGCATAAAGGAAGGGTTAGTACGCAAAGATACCCTATCCTTATGGAAAATTAAGAAAGGCTCAACCGCCATAAGGGCTTGTAATTCAGAAACCCTTCTCGCAGAAGTAATGGCCAACAAAAAAGCAGTCTTCCATGATAAATATTTCAATTCGGCAGTAGCTGCAGGCTCAAAAGGTTGTAGAGTGAGTTTCTCCAACACAAAATTGAGATCCCAAGCAGGAGTAGGAGCTCTACGTGGGGGTCTTATATTCTTTGCCCCTCTAAAAAATTGCCTAAACAAAGGATGAGAAAACAATGGTGGGTCACAGTCATAGTGAGCAGAAATTGCTGCAGCATGAACCTTAATAGAAGAGAAGGACAAACCTTTGTCCAGTAACTCAGTAAGATATTGAAGAGCCACACTTAAATTAGGCTTAGAAACATCAAATTCCTTTGCTGTACTCCAAAATAAAAATCTCTTCCATTTATCTGCGTACACTTTCCTTGTACTAAGCCTTCTGGCCTCCAAAATAACATTCAAAACTTGCTGTGGAAGCTGAGACCCTCCAGGGTTTAAAACAGAATATGCCAGGCTGTTAGGTGAAGAGAGTGAAGTTTGACATTGAGTAAATGACTGTTCTCCTGGGACAGCAGGTGTGGAATCGAAGGCAAAGGCCATGGAGGCTCCTGTACCAGACTTCTCAGTAATGGGTACCAGCACTGTCGAGGCCAATCTGGAGCTATTAAAATCATCTTTGGCTTGTCCTGTCTGACCTTCAGAAGTACCTTTGGGAGGAGAGGCAGAGGTGGAAAGGCATACACATGAAGATTGCTCCAATTGAATGAAAGAGCATCCACTTTCCAAGCTGTGGGATGAAACCTTTTTGTGCAAAACTTTGGCAGCTGGTAGTTTAGCGGAGAAGCGAACAGATCTATGTCTGGAGTACCCCATAACACTGTCAATTTCTGAAATACATGAGGATCCAATTTCCACTCGTGGGGATCCATAATTTGTCTGCTCAACACATCTGCTAAGGAGTTCTGTGCTCCCGGCAGAAACCTTGCCTGAAGATTTAGCTGTAAACTGAGAGCAGTCTCCCACAAAATCATTGCTTGTCTGCAGAGAGGATAAGAATGTGTTCCCCCTTGCTTGTTGATGTACCACATGACAGTTGTGTTGTCTGTTAGAACCAACACCTGCCCTGGGAGAAGTAAATCCTTGAAAGCTATTAATGCAAATTGGACTGCTAACATCTCCTTCAAGTTGATATGTAGATGTTGAAGTCTGGCAGGCCACATGTCTTGTACCCACTTTCCATTTAGATGAGCTCCCAAGCTTTGTCTGAGGCATCTGTCGTTAGAATCTGACTCGCCTCTGGCCGGGTCACAGAGAGTCCCTTGTTTAGGTGACATTCCTGAGCCCACCACAAAAATTCCTTTTGAATGCAAGGTATTATCTGAATGACAGTGTCCATATCTTGGCAGTGCTGTGTCCATACATTTTGAGATACCATTGCAGCTTCCTCATATGCAGTTTGGCATTGGGAAGCACCAGAATACAAGATGCCATGAACCCCAAGGCTTGAAGGACTGTCTTTGCAGTCAGCCTGGACTGATGAGACAATTGATGGAAGTAAAGAGAAAGATTCTTTTGTTTGTCCGGGGTCAAAAGGCCATCTGGGATGCTGTATTCAGTCTCACACCCAGAAAGCACATGTCCTGAGAGGGTACTAGACTGGACTTTATTTCGCTCACAGAATACCCCAGGCATCTTAGCACTGCTATCACATACTGTAAATGATGAAGAAGTTCGTCCTTTCCTTGGGCCAGAATCAGGCAATCGTCCAAATAAGGATAGATCTGTATTCCTCTTAGCCTGAAGAAAGCTATCACTGGAGCCAGAACCTTCGTGAACACTCTGGGCGCAGTAGATAAGCCAAAGGGCAATGCAGAGAACTGATAATGAGAAGTCCCAGCTCGAAAACGCAGATACTTCCTGCAACTTAGCCTGATAGGAACATGAAGGTAAGCCTCCTTGAGATCCAGAGTCACCATCCAGTGATCTTTGCCCAGCAGAGGTAAAAGCTGTTGTAAAGTCAACATTTTGAACTTGGGAATGTCTAGATAAGTGTTGAGGATAGATAAATCCAGAATTGGTCTCCACGTGTTCCCCTTCTTTGGTACTAGGAACAGGCGAGAATAAAATCCTAGGCCCACTTCTGGCAGAGGGACCGGTTGTATGGCCCCTAATTGGAGTAACAGAGAAATTTGTTTGTGAGCCTCCTTTGCTGAGGAGGAACGTCCGGCATGCCTTTGAAAGGAGGCAAGGTATGGAAATAAAACCTGTAACCTCGGTGTATGATATCTAATACCCATCTGTCTTGGGTAATCAAACTCCAATTTTCCTTGAAGAGTGCCAACCTTCCTCCCAAAGGTGCTGCCATGCAAGAAGGATCTGGCAGCTGAAAAGGTGGGTCATTGGGCCTGTTTACGAAAGGACTGGCCCCTGCCCTCACCCGAAGAATGTGCAGGAGAACTCCCTGTTCTAGGTCTGAAGGAGCTCTGAGCTCTGCCCTACCACGTCTAGATCTACCCCTAGACTGTGAATCATAAGAAGGGTACGTCCACCCCTTAGCAGGCCAATTCCTACTAAACTTCGGAGGCTGAACTTGCAAAAAATCTTTAACAGTCTGCATAGACTTAGCCTTGTCCTCCATTTTCTTCAAGACTGACTCCACAGGTGAACCAAACAACACATCAGACTGCAAAGGAGCATCCAAAATCCTTGTCTTAACATGTTCAGATAAATTCTGATCCCTCAGCCAGGCGTGCCTGCGAAGAACTGACCCAGTGGCAGCCACCCTAGACGAGGCCTGTACAGCATCAAAACCACATTGTAAAGAATGCTTACCCACCTGTTCAGAAACATGTACTAAATCTTGTAATTCTTTACACTCAATGCCTTCCGCCAGAGCATCTACCTTAGACTTCAATTGAGAAAGAAGATAGTTTTGATATTTCAACATGTGAAACTGGCAATTCAAAGCCCTCATAGCTAAGGTGGAAGAAGTATAGACTTTCTTTCCCCATCTATCCAAAGCTCTGGCCTCTTTATCTGGAGGAACTGGATTTTTTACAACAGAGGCCTTGACACCCTTAGGTCCCTGACTAACAGTTTCTGGGTCTGCCCTAGGACTCTTATAAAGATATTTATGAGCCTCAGGCACCCTGTAATACCTATCCGGTTTAACAGGAGCAGGAGGCAAAGAATCAGGATTAAGTGAAGCCTCTGCAAACACATCTTCCACAACATCCAGAACAGGAGGTATAGCCAAAGGCCTATGCTGGGGTAAAAGCAAAAATTCCCTAAGCCTTTTCCTGGAATCAGAGAAATCCTGACCTTCCCACTTAAAATGTTCCCTCATGGAATGAAGGGTCTCTGAAAAGAAAAATCCTCTGGAGGAGAAGCAGAAGGAGTTGAATCATCTGCATCAGAATCAGAATAAGGAGAGTACTCCTGCAAGTCTTCAGCCGAAGACTCTGAAACATCTGAAGCCTGCTCAAAACTCCCCAACTCTGGTTCCACCCTAGGCCTCTTATCTGGAGGGGGCAAAGAACCTCTAATCAAAGTAATTAAATCTTCTGCCATTTTAAGCATGTGCTTCTTGGGCACAGATCCTGTAGAACTAGGAGTGACACCAACAGAAGCTAAACCTGGCCTGCCTCTGGGAGGCCACATCCTGCAATAACAAAGTCTCCCCCTGGGACTCCAGAGAAGCCTCCGGCGGAACCACCGGTTCCACTGGCGCCTCTAAAGAACCGGCGTCCGGTACGGATGACTCTTCTTGCCTGGGTTTAGCTGCTTTGTCTTTGCGCTTCTTCGAAGAAGCGGGCGTCGAAGCATCCGACGGCATCTTATAATTGCACCGCTTCCCAAAGACCAACCTGGCACAATCTAACCTTCGCTTAATAGTGCGCTTATTGAACCTAGCACAAAAGTGACACCCAACAACGTCGTGCTCAGGCCCCAAACAAGGAATACACAAAGTATGATAATCTCTATGCGGTATCTGTTTCCCACAAGAAATACAGTTATTCACTTTTTCTGACATCCGGTAAACCACTGAGGCAAGAAAAAACTAAAATGTTCCCCAACGGGGTACTTAGCCAACTTTGACTCGGTCTGAAACTCCGGATTCGAAAAATTTCAGAACGCCAAACGGCACTTGCAACGCTGCTTCTGCATCGGACCATGCGGCAAAAAAGACTGAGGATATGACGTCGGTCATGCGCATTTGTACCCTGACGTCCTGATGTCAGTCTTAAGCGCCTTGACCGACGTCAGCCTAATACTTTGATATTCGGGCCAACCGAGGACAGCGGACTACCCAAGTGTAAGGACTGCAGCAATGTGAGATGAAGAACATTTTAGGAACAAACCCTTATAGTATATACATGGTATAAACAAATTATATCAGAAAAGAAAACGTTTCACTCTTAAGAAACAATCTTAAATCCCCATGCCTCAAAATTGATATCAGTTTATTAAACAAAGAGCATAGAAATAAAATCAAATCCACCAAGGCCAAGTATAAATTGTAAATATTCACCACCACCGCTAGCAACATAAATGTGGTGGGGGGAACTACTAGATACCAGGGATTTCTCTTTAACGTGCCAAATTGGCACTGGCATCATAATTGGCATGAGGGGTAAGGGGATGCACTAGATACCAGGGATTACTCTCTAAAGTGCCATAATGGCACTGGCATCATAATGCAAACGGGGGGGGGGGTAGGTGAGAACCACCACACTCCAGGGGTGACTCATGGAGTAAAGTGCTGTATCAGTACCAATAGCAGTACAGGGATCAAAGGGTTGGGGTGCACACTAGACAATCAGGGCCTAATAGATACTTGGTGTAATGGCACTCAAATTTTTGCAGGGGTGTGAGAAACCATGTGAATGCAGTTAGGGTAGGTACAGGGACTGCGGAGTGTGTGTGTGTGTGTGTGTGTGTGTGTGTGTGTGTGTGTGTGTGTGTGAGAGCGCTCATGTTTGTGTATGAGTGCGTATGTAAAAGTGATCAAAGTGATCGGGAAGAGAATGCCACTGCCTACATGAACAGCAGGTTGCAGTAATAAATGCAATTCAAGATGCATGCAAATTAGCTGAGAATGATATCGTACCTCCTTATAACTAACATGCCTCTGGATCATAAAATGGGCATGTCTGACAGAAGGGCCTTCTAGCACAAGCTGTACTTGTACTAGACACTTTAATGAATTCCTGGGATAGCGTTTTTAAGAGTTTTTGTAGCTGCATATTATTAGCATGAAGTTCTGGACAGTAACTGAATCATGTTTTAAGATGGATCTCACATAATAAATCTGTCATCTTGATAGTAATGGAGCTTTAATTTCTGAAAAGAAATCTAAAATTGACAGAGTAAACAGTACATAACAGCACAGGATTATATAGTGCAGCTACAACTTTTGTCAGATACACAAAGACAGATTTACATGTATAAAAAGGATAATAAATATGCACACACATACGCACATTGTGATTTTCTTTTGCTTCTCTGCTTACTTGCTTTTTAAGTTCATTCTGAAGAAGACTTCTACTCAAAACATTTTTAACTTTTACTGCACTTTATAGGATATAATTTTAACTTTTTATAGGATATATTTATAAACTATTTTTGTTATGTTTCTTGAGCACACATGCCTTTCATTGTCACCTTATACAGACATATATCATATGAAATGTATATGTATGAAAGCAGTAAGGCTGACCAAGTGAGAATTATAAGGAAATAAAAGGCCACTAGGTGAGTTGTGAGGCCTCATGCCAACCAATGGAAGATCTGTTATTTAACACATAACTACATAACTTGGAGGGCATTATCGTGCTTAGAAAAAAATGGCCTATTTTTTATTATTAATTTTAAATTCTTTTTTTTATTTTTTTTGCTTTTACTGCTTTTTAATCTCTTCCATATTTATTCACTGTGAATATTGCACATACCGCACTTGAAAAATGAAGATGATGATGTAATAGTGAAATTTATATAGGCATGCAAATCTACTTGAACAAGTAAGAATGCATGCGCGCTCGTGTGTGTGTGTGTGTGTGTGTGTGTGTGTGTGTGTGTGTGTGTGTGTGTGTATGTATGCATATATACATATATGCATACACACACACACACACACACACACACACACACGCATATATATATAAAATGGCCAAGAAGCCTAGTCAGACTGCTAGCTAGCTGTGCATGAAATGTGTTCCCCACACGGGAGGTAGATAGTGGAAACCACCTAAATTCTCAATGAGTCACAGATTAGCTCTTCCTCACAGCCTTTAAAATCTCACAGGAAGACATTTTTTTCTAACACCACTAACTATGACCTACCGTTAAAGAGGACTTTGCAATCAGCTTCCACATATCTTTAACAAAAAGGCAGAAAATACCTTCAAAAATGAACAAAAAAATAGAGGGAGTTCAGAAATAAAAAAAATGTAAACACAAGGAATGCATTTGAAAGCCAGTAAAACATGAAACAACTACCCTGAAAATTTCACACCAACATTCCATATATTTAAAAA